>NW_023270377.1:40825380-40876613 GCF_011800145.1 Mirounga leonina | reverse complement strand
ATACCCATCCGATATCCTTTTCCTCTTTTAAAATCAAATATGGTAAAATATACATAATATAAAATTTACCATCTTAATAATTTTTAAGTGTACAATTCTGTGACATTAAGTACTTTCATATTATTGAGCGACCAGCATCATCTTTACAATTTTTCTATGTTTTCAAACTGGACGTTTAACCCATTAAACAGTTACTCCTCATTCCTCCTCCCCCCTCAGCCCTCAGCAAACATCATTCTACTTCTTGTCTCTAAGAATTTGACTATCTAGACACCTCATATAAGTGGAATATTATAATATCTGTCCTTTTGTGTTTGGCTCATATCACTTTATGTAACGTCTTCAAGGTTTCATCAATGTTGTAGCATGTGTCAGAATTCCTTCCTTTTAAGACTGAATAATATTGTAGTGTTTGCATATACCACATTTTGTTTATCCATTCATCCATCAATGGACACTTACATTGTTTCTACATTTTGGCTATTTCAAATAATGCTGCTATGAACATGAGCACACAAACATCTCTTCAAGTCCCTGCTTTCAATTACTTTTGGTATATAACTAGAAGTGGAATTGCTAGATCTTAAAATTATTTTTGATTTTTTTAAGGAACTGCCATATTGTTTTCCACAGCAGCTACATTATATTTCAACCAGCAATGCACAAGGGTTCCAATTTCTCCACATCCTTGCTAGTGATGTAGGAAAGACATTAGGGTTCCAAGCTGACGGCCAAGAAAGAATTCTTGAGATGTCTTTGGAGCAAAAGGTGATTTTATTAAAGTACGGGGACAGGACCCATGGGCAGCAAGAGCTGCAATGGGGTCATGAGGAGTGGCCCATTTTATACTTTCAAGCTGGGAGCAGGTTAGGGATAGTGTAAGTCTCTAAGGAATTTTGGAAGCAAGGTTTCCAGGACCTGAGGGAGGCTAGCTGTTGTTGCGAAAATGTCATTTATTACCATCTAATAAAACTTAGTCATGAGATGCTTCAAATATATATCTGTGGGCCATATGCTTGGGGGATGATTCCCAACATGTATCTTGGGGGTTTTAGAGATAAAGGAAGTTTCCAAGGGAATTTTTATACATTAAAGTAGACTTACAGGATCCACCTGGGGTGGGTGGTTAGGCTAGGATTGCCTTTTGCCCTTAGCAAAATATTAACATCAAGGCAGTTGAGTCCCTAGAGGAATATCACTCTGCCTGTTTCAAGGATTTGTCAATGGGCTGTAAGTAGTAAGGAAATTTAATAATTTTTCTTCTGCCTTTGTTTCCTACATCACTAACACTTGTTATTTCCCATTTATTTTTTATTATAGCCACTTTAATAAATGTGAAGTGGTATTTTATTGTGTTTATGATTTCCATTTCCCTAGTGATTACTGACACTGAGCATCTTTGCTCATTGACTATTTGTATATCTTCTTTTGAGAAATGTCTATTCAGATGCTTTACTCATTTTATAATTGGGTTATTTTTATTGTAGAATTCCAAAAGTTCTTTATATATTCTGAATATTAACCTCTTATCAGATATATGGTTTGGAAATAATTTCTCCCATTGTGTAAGTTATTTTTTCATTCTCTTGATAATTTTCTTTGATGCAAAACAGTTTTAATTTTAATGAAGTCTGGTTTACCCATTTTTGTTGTTCTTGCTCATGCTTTGGGTGTCATATTTAAGGAACAATTGCCAAATCCAAGGTCATGAACTCCCCCTTATGTTTTCTCCAAAGAGTTTATATTTTTAGTTTTAACTTTATGTCCTGGGTCTATTTTGGTCTCATTTTTGTATATAGTATAAGGTAGGAGGCCACCTTAATTATTTTTTTTTTCCAATGTGGATATCCAGTTTTCCAAGTACCATTTCTCTATTGAATGGCCTTGGCATCCTCGGGGAAGAACAATTGACCATAGGTGTGTGGTTATATTTTTAGGCTTCCTATTCTATCCTATCTTTTGCCAGTAAAACACTACTTTAATTACTGTAGCTTTGTAGTAAGTTGTGAAAGTTGAAGTATGTTAGACCTCCAAATTTGTTGGTCTTTTTCAATATTATTTTGGGTATTTGGGATATCTTGGCATTTCATATGAATTTTCAGATGGGTTTGCCATTTCTGAAAAAAAATGAGATTTTGATTAAGGATTGCATCAGATCTGTAGATCACTTTCTGTAGTATTGATATCTTAACAGTATTAAATTTTCCAACCCATGAACATGGGCTGTCTTTCCTTTATTTGTGTCTTTTTTAAGTTTTATTAGTGTTGTTTTGTAATTTTCAAAATACAAGTTTTGTGCCTTCCTGGTTATAATTATTCTTTAATATTTTATCCTTTTTATTGCTATTGTAAAAAGAACTACTTCCTTACATTTCTTTTTGGATTGTTCCTTGCTTTTGAAGACTGTTTTTTCTATAAATAAATGTGAATATATCAAATACTTTTCCTACATGTGTTGTTGAGGTGATCACATTTTTTCCTTGGATAAATTAATAAGGTGATTCATCTTGATCAATTTTTGAACTGAAAAACAGTCTTTTATACATGGCATAAACCCAACATTTTTGTGATGTATTATCTTTTTAATGTATCACTGGATTTAATTTGCAAATATTTTGTTTAGGAGTTTTACATCTCTAGCTATGAGAAATTTGTCTGGATTTTTTTTTTTTTTCTGCCATGGTCTCTTATTCATATATATATGAATATATGTATCATATATTCATACATGAAGTCAAAGCTATTATAAGTAACCTAATAAAATGGTGTAATAAAATAAATTGTCAAATTTTCTTATTTTATTCTCATCTTATAGAATTTGTATATACTTGGCAGTAATTCCTTAACTGTATTGTAGAATTCATTGGTGAAACTATCTAGACAGAATTTTGGGGGCGGGGGGCGGTGAGAACAAGTGGAGTTAAATACTGATTCAAAATCTTTAATGGTATGGAAATATTTAGAAATTCTATTTTTGTGGCAGTTTCATGTTTTTATTTCTAGGATTTTGCATTTTAAATAAATTTTCAAATTTGTTGTCATAAAGTTGTTCATAACCTCATAATATTTTGATGTCTGCATATCATACATGTACATTTTTGTTTGATACTTCCAATCAATATACTTTGAGAAAATCAAAGTGACTTTTTAATGATCAAAAAGATCTTAATATTTTCATATGATTTTTGAACATGTCTAATTTTATGGTATTCAAAGTAAATTTGCCCTTAATGCTGAAAATAGCAGGATTCTGGAGTGATAATGAGAAAGTTTAGGAGGTTGCAAAATATCAGTTATATAGTGCCATTTTAATTAGCATAAAGTAATAATATTATCATCTCATTTGTCAATAAATCTCATTTGAGAATCAATCTAAAGTTCTCAAATATGAAAGCATAAAAGAAAAAATGCAGAAAATAAGCTACACAAAATCTTTGTTGAGATGCATTTAATCTGGTCTTTAGTATTAGTATTGTGTTTCCATGATCAGCAAATTTAGTATATTTTTAATAATAATTATAATGTGAATTCAGAAATAATTGTCTAGTTTGAGTTGTTACTTATCAATAAAAATAAAGTAATATAAAATGAAATATTTTCCATTAGTAACAAATATGAGCTAGGTAATGTGCACAAATGCAATAAATTGAATCTTAAAATGAATGTAATGGTTAAAATTTAAAATCCTATGTCATTACATTATTATTATTTCTTAAGTAATGAATGTTCATTTAGTTCTGAAATAGCATCAATGGTTGTCAGTAAACTTTGCATTTATGCCACTTTTTAAAGAAAGAGTCTGCTTCTCCCTCTCCCTCTGCCTCTTCCCCAGCTTATGCTCTCTCTCGCTCACTCTCTCTCTCAAATAAATAAATAAAACTTAAAAAAAAAAGCTAACTGTTCCATTTATTGAGTTGATCCAAACAAGTTAATAGTTTAATTTGCATGATGCCCAGTAGATGCCACTCAGTTTATCTTAAAATTTTAAAACTATCCCCCAGTGCTCCTGTTAGTTCGTTGTGGGGCACTTTGACACACAGTCGGGGAACCACAGTTTTGAAAGTTATAAACTGAGTGGAAATGATAGCAGGAGTGGAAGTCCTTTTAGAACTATTTATTGGTACTTAGAGACCATCATTTTTCCCCATTAGGCGGCAACCTCTTTGTCCTATGTTATAAACTTTCAACTAAATTTTCTTGTAGTTGAGGTGAACAAGAGATCTGTTAATGTGTAGAATAGCTAAGAATATAGTAATGATGACTTCAGTCATGGTTAGTTTTTAACAACTTATGTTTAGAAGAAAAGTAAAAATACTTTCAAAAGGGTAGTGGTTTTAGTGTAATTAGCAGGGAATAATAAAATGATTTAATAGGGCCACACAGTTTTGTTTAACTATAGATAATGCTTTAAATCTGGCTGCAGAACATGGCTGTTGTGATCCAGTCTTTATGTAGCTTCCCTGCTGAAGGTTTAATTTATTTGGCCTTTTGAGGAACACATTTGGCATTGTAATATGTTTTGCTTCCAGGTTCTATCTCCAAGGATGACTTGATGAAATTTTACATAAATTTATTTTCAAGGCAAACTATTTTCCTTTTAGGGAACTATCAATATTCATCCCACAGAGGTAGAAAGCAATATAATAATCAAATATAGATATTCAGCAAGTGAGAGCCTCATAGATCTTATATATGTGGTCATTTTGTATATGATTTTATTAATCACTATTCCTATGAGATATGAAATTTCAAGAAACTTAACTAAGAAATAAAATATGGTGGTTTATATCAAAGAAAAATTTAAGTATCTTACCCACCACTAAATATCTACATGGTGAATCATTGAAAATATAAAAAAAAACATAAATTTGGGGAATATACTAAACCAGGTAGAGTTTGTTTTCTTCTTGATTTCTGTCTGACTCCCAAAGGCAACTTACTCTTTGTGCTTTTTTTTTTCTTGTTAAAATATACAGAATTAATTAAGCAGATTCATAGAGCTGAATGATAAAATTGTATTAGGAGATGCATTGGGACTCTATGTGACCTTATCAAGTGAGGTGAGCCATTCATTAATTCAGATGATAGAGCTTATTATAATAATCTTTTACTTGTGCTATTGTTGAGCATAACCACTTACTCATATTTGCATATGCATATTGAGATAATATCATGTCATTAATTTTTTGTACTAAACTTTAATCCTTGTCAAGAGTAATCTTAAAGTTTTAGGTTACAGTTAATTTAACTATATACTTGTGATTATCTTCACATATGTTTGAATAATTTATATGCAATTGCAATAAGCTTCTACAGCAAATCGACTAATATATAAACTGATCTATTAATCATATAGGTAATTTATGTAAATGTGTCGCACAGTGCTTAGTATGTACAGAACATTCAAATTTGCTATGTTCCTTCCCTGTCTTAAATTTTACTAATGTTATGTCCACCACTTTTCGTTTAATTATTCTCTCCACTCTGCCTCAGTGCTTACAATCTAATTTCCCCATCAACCAGAAGATACCCAGAAGTCACAGCAGTGTTCCTGGCTTTTGGTTTACAAAAGTGACTAAGTGATATTAAAAAAATTATTTATTTATTTATTTTCTTAAGTGAGGAGGTAGGGGCAGAGGGAGAGGGAGAAAGAAAATCTTAAGGAGGCTCCATGCCTAACGCAGAGCCCAAAGCCAGGCTCAATCTCACAACCCTGAAATCATGACCTGAGTGGAAATCAAGAGTTGGACACTTAACCAACTGAGCCACCCAGGCGCTCCCAGAAGAATGTTTCTAAACATAAACTAGATCATGTTACTCTACACTCAAAACACTTCAGTGCTCTTCATCATAATTAGTATGAGAGAAAAAAATAACAATTCAAGAATCTGAAAGGCCTTCCATGATCTGATCCAGTTTCTCCCTAAAATTTTGTGTACTTTCCAACCACCAGAGCCTTGCTATCTCTCCTCCAATCTCAATGACCTTTTTGTATTTTAAGGACAAGTTAGGCTTAGTGTCAACTCAGGTCCTTTTCGCACATTTTGCCTCTGCCAAATTGCTCTTCTATCTGATATCCATGTAGATCCAGCATCACTTTATCTTTATCTGCTAAAGTATCTCTTTGCCTAGGACTTCAGTGACCAGCTGATGTAAAATTATCCTGATTGTAACTTTCTCTTCCTTTTCCCTCAAAGGGCTTATTATTACTTCACAATTGAATTTGTATATTACATATTTTATTTCTTCTGCCTTAGAATTATGATGGTCACACTCTTCAATGTCCAAAAAAAAAACCTCTTAAGAATGAGTGGGGGTATTAAAATAACTAGAAATATATATTTTCTGAAATACTCAGCAGTTGACAAAATTGGTTTTATTATATTGTTGAATCTATAAAATAGTCCTATTCAAAAATTATTTTCTAAAATACAATTCTTTTTAAAAGTAAAAATAACATATATACATGAATATTAACACCAAAAAACTTCTTTATACTTATTATTTAAAGATTAAAAATAGCATGAGGAGTAAGTTAATTTAGTAAATATTTTAATATTTTAATCAATGTCATAGTATTATCTGCCTTTAATATAATGTCAATTGTACTACAGGATTCTTCTCACAGATTGAGATATTCCAAAGCAAACTATAAAACTTTAGACTTAAATCTTGTTCTCCATTTGTACTCTTATTTTGTTTGATTTTTTCCTTTGCTTTTGTAGGAATTCGAATGTCTTCCTATCTGCATGCTATGTTTTTAATATTTTCAATTTGCTAGAATTACATGTTTTCAAAGCAAAATTTTGTGAAGCTCCATTCATGATATGCCTGTTCTGATTAAAGACATTCAATTAATTTTGACAAATGAAAAAAAATTAGAATACTTTATTATAAATTCAGTATCAGTGCACTATACTTAGGTTTATTGAAAGTTGGTTCTTTAAAATTTCATATATGTTAAAAATCCAATTAGTGATGGACAGCAAAGAGAAAAAGCACATATTGCTTGAAAATTATTTTGCTTTATTATTTTGACTGAGTAAAATATACAGAGTGTTATACAAGATAAAATATTTATACATTTCTCACAACCACAGCTGTTTAGGGGATGCAATTTTGAGTTACATACATATCACACCAATTAAGATTTTTTTAAATTTAGGAATTTAGTAAAGGTAGTTTTATTGCTACAATGAGTCCTGAACCAAAATTTGTATTTATGTTATCAATACAAAAATAAATAATTTTATGCTCAAATTTTTAACTGAATTTAACTGAATCTGAATTTAACTGAATTAAATGAATATCATTCATAGATATCAAATATTTCACCTTTTATTGAATAAATTTCCAAGAGCCTTGTTTATTAAATCTATTGATACACATAATTAATGATGAATGTAAATAATGAACCCAAATTATTTAACTAATTGAGAAATGTGTTTTGCTAAGAGAGTCAACACATTAACAATAGTATCTTCACTTTTCATACATGAACAAGGAAACTTGAAAGGAAAAAATTAATTAATTTAGAAGAACAATCACTTTTTTATAAGAAAATTTATGCTGCAGAGAGTGATATACAAATGAACTTCCTGGAACTACATCTGCTAAATCATTGCTTTCAGGTGCAGTCTTCTTAAAATTTTTGAAGTAAATGGTAGATTTCTTCAGTAAATTTGTGTCTTCTGATGTTCCCATAGTTGGTAATATTATTATGGCCTCCATAGGCCAATGGTAAAAGTTGACTAATATTTTGTTACATGCTATCTGTGTTCCCTGACAAGCCAACCTGAGGCAAAATTCATGCCATAAAATTTTATGGGCCATGAAGTCCAGTGGATGAATGGAGGAAAGGATATGAGAATGAGGCTGGAAAGGGGACAAAATAATTGTAAGGAGTAACTTTGGAACAAGCAATTTCTCTTTTTTCTCAGACATCTTCAGAGAGGTTGCTTCTCTAGCTGCTTATCCTGGGAAAAGTAGGGAGAAAAATTACCTGTATAACAAATCTCCCACCTTCAATGTTCACCCTAGTGAGCGTTAAGCCCTTTAAAATTATGGTGGCTGCTGAGGAACCTACATCTTGTACTTCATTGATAATCAGAAACTCAGTGGGAGGGTAGAAAGGGGCTCTCAGTGTAGGTTAGAACTGAGGCACTGACAGGATATATCCAGTGAGCTTCTCAGTCTTTTGAAGTGGAGGTAACTTACCAGGCATTAGGTGCCACTTCACTCAGAAAGCAAGGCCAGGGAGCAGAGATGGGATAAAGCATAAACTGAATTTATATAATCTATTCCTTGCACAGTTCAGATCTGTTCATACTCTGCTGAAATATTCAATACTCACTTTCAATTCTTCCCTGAGAATAAGGGTGAAAGTACAATGTCTAATTGTTATTGCTAGCTGCTATATTATTAAACAAACAAACCAACACAAAAAGAATCTTCAAAAGATAGGATTAAAGGAAACTTCAGTTGGTCACCTTCAGCTGTAATCTGGGTTCTTGATGGATAAGATGACCTTGACCTTGATTTTTAAGGGTTGTGATTCCTAAACTACTTTGAAATTGGGGAATTGTGTTTTATCCAATTCACATTTTCAGTTATTACAAAATACCAGAAACACCCCAGGGAATTTGTAGGGTTCCACACATATTTCTTTTTGAACTTCTTGTGTAGCAGAATCTTCTCATGGTTATCAATGATAACCTATATCTTCTCATGGTTATCAAGATAGACTACTCCTACCATTCCATATCAGCTTCACCAGAATTAGAAGCTCAAAGTTTTTATACCTTTTTTATCCACTTGGAAAATAGTACCTCTAATTTAGCAAAAAACTGATGTGGTATAGGAAACACAAATTTTAAAAGTGAGTAGTAACTGGGACTAGTGGTAAGGAGGTAATCCTACCTCTCCTCCTTCCTCCCCAGACCTAAATATCAGCCAATGGTTCAACATGTATACGTTATACTAGAAAACGATACCCTGAGATTTTGAATCTGAGCTGGCTCCTTAACTGAGCCTTCATTCTATCATAGAATGTAATAGAATGTAATTAGTAACACCTATGAATCTTGTTGTCACTAATTCATCATCATACCTCTTTTTCGATAAAGTGGGTATCTTGGTCTGAGGCAATGTCACATGAAATATTCTGTTGAGATATCAGGTATTTTGTAAACCCTCGGATGGTGGTGTTGATGGATGCACTGTGGACAAGGAGGTAAATGTATATCCAGAGTGTACATGTTTTCTGGAAAGGGATAATTACTGTTCTCTCCATGACAGAAGGGGTCATATTTAATTGGTCTGTCACCAAGTGGTGGATAGATATGCCAAGTAATAGTGACACATGGAAAACTCTGCAACAATCTCTATACTTGTCAGGCTGGGCATTCATCAATGGTAGCAACCGGATCAGCTTTGGTGAGTAGAGACCCATTTTATTAGATCCATGCATAGCCTTAAGCACTTCTGCTATGACCACTCTGGTCATGAGCCCCTTGTGCATGTCTACCTTATTTGAAGAGATCCTCCCTGGAAATGGATTATCTTTGATGGAAATTAACATTAGTTAGACATATATGCTTCCTTTGTGTCCATACACATACTTCTTCCCCAGACCTTCTTAGCCCTAACTCATCAGTCTTTCTTATTTGAGGACTCCGACCAATGAGCCAAGCCACTGGCACAACCTAGAAATCAATGTATATCAGTACCTCTTGCCACCTCACCTTCCATGGGAAGTAAATGATTGGAGTTCAATGCTCACAGCTCTGCCCTTTGGGAAGAATTCCCTTGCTGCTGACTCTAGGGCCAGCCCTGATTGGAGCTGAAATGTGGCAGAGGTCCATTTTGAACTTGCACCAACATGCTTTTTTCCTTACAGTATAATTAAATGAGGGTGTTTGTAAAAAAAAAATTGTTATTGTTACCTAATGGGCCTCACTTACCTAAAAAGTAGCTGGCTTATAATATGTGTTCAATAAGTGTTAAAAGAATGAAAGAATGAATTAACTCCGATTCATGTCTTTGCTTCCTTTTTCTTCATAGTATTTATCACCCCATAACATTATATATTATATAATATGGTTTTAATCTGCCTTTCCTTCCTCTACTAAAATATAAAGTACAGAAAGATTTGTTTACTTTGTTTAAAGCATTATCTACAACACCTATAAAAGTGCCTGGTTAAACAAATATTTTTTGAGTTAATTAGCAAATGGACCATGCGTTTCTTAATCCCTGACTGTATCACCGAATAATACCTGACACCGTGCATGTTGTATAATAGGTGTATAATGAAGAAGTTTTAACATAAAACAAATATATCAATTCTAAATAGCATCCAGACCAGAAGTGCCCTCTCTCAGCACTATTTTGGTTTTCCAGTAGGTAAAATTCAAAAGAACCTAAAATGATGGCTTTGGTTTTTTAAAGTTGTTTCTCAGGAAGTTGCAAAGGAAAATTCTGATTATTTATCAGCCTAAAAAACTGGAAGGGCTCATTTCTTTTATTTATACAGTTTTTTTTTTCTAATCTTATAGTTTATGGTTTGGGTTCTTCAGGATTCCTATTATCTTGATTCTTTGGGGAAAAAATATAAAACCAACATCTCATGAAATGACATGGGAAGACAGGAGGCCCCTTTGTTAGCTTTACTGTATCTCACAGTAGGAAAGAGTTAAGTTCTTAAAGGGAGATATTTTTTAAACCCCTGTTGTACTTTATTATATGCATATCTGAAAGACAAAATCTGGCAAGAGGATGGCCATAGACAATTTTCCCTATTGTTACTTGGAAGATGAATAAGGAGTTAATTTTCATTTCTGACATATTGAGATTTTGAATCTATTCTCTGCGAGTTCAGATGGAAGGAGTCTAATCTCATGGTATCATTTGAGGACAGCTCTATGAATATTTGTGACAAATGAATCTTTTATTTGCCTTGAAAATTATGATTCAATTTGATGAAATGAAAAAAATTTATGGATAATATTTAATCACTACTGTCATATAAAAGCTAAGCTGTCAGCAAGATGCTATGACACCTAGAGTTAGTCACTCCCAGCTGAGAGAGGATCCACACAGCTTCTAATAGCTTAGGAAGCTGTGACTTGATATTCTGGCTCATTTAATAGATTCATTATGTTTCTTGTTCTTTGTGAAATTTTATATTTGAAACTAGCCTAAATAAATTTTTTGAATACTTTAATGCTATTACCCTCTTTATACTCCCATTTTTAAAAATGAATGCAGAAATAAATTCCCCAAATTTAAAAAAAGCCTTAACTATTGATTGACATGAACATAATTTTAACCATAAAGTTTAATGAGATGTTTTGTTAAATAAATCAACACGTGATTATTTGCAGATTTATATGTCTAGTCTTGTCGTGGGTACTGTGATTACATATCCTCTATCCTTGAGGAATTTTCTCTCTAGAAAGGAAAGTGAACAGGAGAGAAAAAACTCTGTAGTAATAAAAGGTAGTGCATGGGATGACTACTTGTGAATGTATGGGGCAGAAATATATTTTAAGTATAGTGATTAAATAAAGTTATTTTACTTATTTTTCTATTGTTCAGGAACTTTGTGATATCCATCTATTTCATTTTTCAAGTTGCATTCTCATTACTACTTTGTTTCTTAGCAAGATCTAGACTTTAATCCAATTGGTTAAGGTTTAGTTTCAATTAAATGTCATTCTTTTAAATTTTTTTCCTACTTGATATTTTTCAATATTTTGACAAAAATTTACAAAAGATGCCTATTAATTTTGTATATGCAACAAAACAGGGTGATTTTTACATTTGATAACCAATTTAAATGTAAAAATGACAGGCAATTTGCAGAGATTGATGTAACAAGTACAAATTAACAGGTGTAAGAGTAGCTTTTGTACTTGTTTACAAAATACCAACTTTACAAGTAGATAAAGAAGAATTTTTCTTAATGATAACAATTAGACCTTATGACTGAGCATTATATTCAATCTGAAACAACATTATATTGTAGCCAAGAAAAGATATATATGTTACATAAATTGAAATAAAGTATTTAAAATAATGAGGAGGAGAACTCCCCTCTACTGTAGGCTGGATATGTTACACTATAATTCTTAAGTTTGAATATGGACGCTCTACTTTCAAAAAAACATGGTATAATAGGATTATTTGTATAGTGACTTAATACTGTATCATAAAATGAATAGTTGAAGGAAAGAAATGTTGGTAGATAGCTTGGAAAAGATACAATTACAGAGGAGTAAGTGTTGAACTAGGATTTCAGACCAGTATAAGAGCAAGAAATGTTCAAAGAATGAGTCAACAATTCTTTGGAAGAAAAGATGAAAGGAGTGTTCCCTGAGGGTTTTTAGATATGAGCCATGACCAAATACCAGATCTGTTATACAAGACATTAAACAATGTTTAATTGGCTGTAATAAATATTGTTACTCTCCAATTATGAAATTCAGTGATTCTATAATGCCTTTAATATATGTCCCTGTAATTACCCAACCACAATGAAGCTGTCAATTCTTATATGAAAATTTCAATAATTTTTCATATTTCATTTTTTTATTATTTTTGCATAATATTGTCAAAGTATGTTTTTTAAGCTGTGGTTTCATGATAGAACAGTAAAATACTCTATTCCAAAATCTTCCTTATTATGTAAAGTTCATATTGTATATAATGCATATATATATTATATACATTAATGTGTTCATTGTGTGCATTAAAGCATATGATGCAAATTTAAGTACTTTTAAACTTTAATTGCCACTCTTACTTTATTTACATCAGGACTTGAGTTATGTTAGGCTTTCTAATCACTGATCACCAAACTGACAATTTAAATTCTTGCTCTTTTTAGCCTATTTTACCTCCACATGCCCTTTGACTGTATATTCAACCACCCTCTAAGTCCCACTCAGGTTGCATAATTTCCAGAAAAATTTTGGATACTGACTGACACTAAATGCTATTTTCTTCTCATTTCTGAATCTCTACCATGCTAACTGAAGAATCACTACCTTTCTACTTACTTACTTTTTTTTTATTTTTTTGAGGGATAAAGCTCATCAGTGGGGGTAGGGGCAAAAGGGGAGAGAATCTTAAGCAGGCTTCATGCTCAACACAGAGCCCAATGGGGGGCTTAATCTCACAACCCAGGAATCATGACCTAAGCTGAAATCAAGAGTTGGACACTTAACCGACTGAGCCACCCAGGCACGCCAAACTTTCACATGAGGACTATAAATAAAGAAATTATCCCTGAACTCAATGTACAGGGACCTGGGCACTAGTTATGACTCTACTTCCATTTAGCTATATGGACTTCAAAAATGTATTGAAACTTTCTGTGTGACAGGATTCTCATCTATGCAATAAATACCTATTTCAATCATAAAAAGTATTGTATAACTCTCTTTTAAACTTTTTTATTTTTACCGATTTATTCATTTATTAGAGAGAGAGAGAGAGAGAGGAGAGGCAGAAGGAGAGGGAGGGAGAGAATTCTCAAGTAGATTCCCCACTGAGTGTTGAGCACAGCTCAGGGGTTAATCCCTGACCTGAGCTGAAACCAAGATTCAGATGCTTGACTGACTGAGCCACCCAGGTACCCTGCATAACTCTCTTTTGTCTTAGGATCATTCTTACATTGTTGACTTGCATGGTTTTAGAATATAAATTCCTCATGAGATTACAGATCTTATAGGTCCTTGTTTTTCCCATAATGCTTAGTACTTAACTATTCACAGAATTTCTATTTGTATTTCTTCAATAATTATGATGTCAAAATCTAAGATTAACAACTATTTTAGAATTTCATTTACTATTTACATTTGATGGCACTGATATATTTTTATGTCTCAAATCATTTCAATCTTGACTTTTAGATTTTCTTTAACTTTTTCTCAGAATATTGGTAAGATTATTTTAAACTAAGCTTTGCTGCTCTAGATTTTTGTGTAAATAATATATTTTATGTATCTTAAAAATACTTTTATGGTATAAACATTGGTTTATTTCTGTGAATTTACCTGTATAATCATGCTGGGGAATAGGGAACATTAAATTCTTTTACTCATTAATTAAGTGGACTACCTTGTAATTCTCCAGTTTTGAATCCTGGCCTATTTTCTACTGGAAAATTAAATATTACACTTTGAAGCAAGATGACACAGCAGCATTTAATAACAGATTTCTCCTGAACAGAAACTATTGACAAATCTGGAAATTACTATACTTTCTATATAATCTATGAAGGAGCTCTTTCTGCCACTGGAGTGGCTTCTTCTGGAACTCAGTGATGACAGATGTGTCCAGGTTCCAATCTTGGTCCATTCTAGTTCTTTTAGATGTTCCACCTTGAGACAATTGATTCTCAATGAATAATGATCAATTTCTCTTCACTCATAAGTGTGGGAATTGAAATCCCAACTCACATGAAAGGGAGATATTACATGCTTGCTTTGATAAAATAGCCATACATGGCTGCCATATAGTTACCACCACTAAAAAATCTTTGACAAGTTTGTAACATTATTTCAAGCATTTGTGCCTGTAGATTCACTGTTGAAAGATGCAGTGTCATTTGATGTCATCCAAGACATTCTATACCACTCTTGCTTCTGCAGAATATTTTCAATCTGAAGAAAGAACAAAGAGAAGATAGTTTTTCAGTATTTCAGTTAGTTATGCTAACCTGGACCAGGTTTCTAAAGTTGCAGGCCCTTATCTTTTCAAACATAGTTAAAAGACTTAGTCATAAGTATAGTAACCTTCTATCAGTTATTGCCAGAAATAACCACAAAATTTCATTGGCATACAAAGTAAGCATTTATTTCTCATTTATCTGTGGTCAACTGGAATAGCTCATCCAGCCTCAACTGGGCTGAATAGCTCATCCAACCTCAACTGGGCTGAATAGCTCTACTTCAGGGTGTGGGTCCAGTTGAGCTTGACTAGAAAGGTTTGGCTCTATATAAATTCATTATGCCTGAAGGGATAGCAGCTACCCCAGGGTAGCTTTTCTTATGGTGACAGAAGCACAAGATGGAAGCATCAAATGTCTCTTAAAGCTTACACTCAGAATTGACATACTGTCACTTCTGCTAACATTCCTTTGTTCATAAAAGTCAAATTGAATGGGTGCCTGGGTGGCTCAGTTGGTTAAGCAACTGCCTTCGGCTCAGGTCATGATCCTGGAGTCGCGGGATCAAGTCCTGCATCGGGCTCCCTGCTCAGAAGGGAGTCTGCTTCTCCCTCTGACCCTCCCCCCTCTCATGTGCTCTCTCTCTCTCTCATTCTCTCTGTCTCAAATAAATAAATAAAATCTTTAAAAAAAAAAGTCAAATTGAATAGCAACAGAGACATATAATCCAACTTTAGGGAGGAACAGTAAAATGTATTTATATGTTTTTATAAAATTTAAAGGTTCTTTTGATGGAGGGACAAACACACAAAAACCATAACTCTGTGACTTACAGCTCCAAATGAGAGAAGACTTCCAGGCAGGGCTACATAGGGGGTTGCACCTGGAGAGAGGATAATAGCAAGCTGGAACTATAGGGGAGAGTTTATGTGTAGCAAACTGGATGGGTTTAGCTAGATTTTCCATGTTTCCTATGAATTGGCCAATTTGAATAATTTCTTAGGCTCCAATGCATAGGAACTGTCCCAAATTACCTGATACCTGACCCCAGGGCAATTAGGGCAGGTGCATAGTGGCCTGGACTATGAGGACCCAGTGATAGAAGTGGTTGAGGTGTGAGCTTAATCAACTGCTCAAAAGAGGAGCACTGACTGGCCTCTAGCCAAGACCCTAAAACTCTGTCAAGACAGCTTTTGAATAAACAAAAAATACCTATATTGACCCTTTAAAGTCTTGTCATAAGTTTTAAATTGCTTATTTTGGGTAATTTAAGTAGCCATATAGCAGAGAAGACTTTCACAGGGTAGAGTATAAGTTGTCCTAAACAGAGTAGATAACATTTTATTATGAGAGTAAAAGGTGGAAGACAAGTAGAAGTATAAGGAGTTTTTGTAAGCCAGCTCATAATCATGATCCTATTGTATGGCATGAGCCAAGAAAAAAAGATCTAGAATTTTTAAAGTCTCTAATGACATTTTTGGTGTACTTTTAAAGTGTTTTAAAATTATGAGTTATATATTTTTTATGACAATAATATCTTGGTATATTCCTTGGGTCAAGGTAGGAGTCCAGTAATTATGTTGTTATAGGGTATCAACTGATACTTCATTGGTATATATAAAGGTTAGTGGTATGTGTTGGTAACCAAGAGAAATAAGTGGTGGTAGTGATGGACAGAGACTCAGGTGGGCAGTCCTGCTGAAAAGTTGGAGGAGGAGAATAGGAGAAGACTGGGGAGTCAGAGCATAGACTAATAAAGGGCAGTGGCTTCCTGGGAAAAGCAATAATCTTTATTAATTTTTAAAATGGCACAGCTGATAATAACCTCTGCAAGGTTTTCCTTAAGTCATGGGAAATTTTCCTTAAGGAGAACCAGGACCGTAAGTGGAAATGAGATTTATCCAACTTTAAATAAAGGAAAGGGAAATGGGGAAGGGTTTTTAAAGTTGACCTTACATGTGATTTGGCCAAGACGCCTTGACTTAAGAAAATCATATCCTGAACAAGACACAGAGACCCATTTAGGAGTCTATTTGTCATTTTCCAACTTAAATAGGAGTTCTTTGAGGAACCCGATAGGTCTCCATTAATCCAGCTGCCTGGGACCTCTATCTGGGTGATAAAAGTTCCACTGAATGCCTTTCTTGAGAGCCTATTAGTCATTCTTAGAAGTGAAATGTGTGCCTGGGTCACTATCAATAATGTATGACACTCCAAAAGGGATCCTAGTAAGGCCTTTCGTTGTGACCTATTATACATAGAGATACATGTAACTTTGTTTTTTATTTTGGGTACCTGTGAAACAAGAGTCTCAGAGTTCTTTACCCTAAAAGGGACAACTTGTAGGCAATGACCCTAAAGTTTGTAAAAATGTGCAGATGGAGAAGTTCTCTAACATCCAGTGTTAAGATAATTGCCTGAAATTTGGCCAAGTACACTGACCCTGTGTTCCTTTCTTTACCAGGGACCTCCTGGTTTAGGGATGGAAAGCAGCAATATTGCACTGTGCTCCATCACTTATAATTCTGGCAGTGCCACCTGTACCCACTATGAACTCTATTGCTGTCCACTCAGTTGATCAAAAGAGACCTCCCTCCCCATACCCAAGTTGACTGGCATTGGGATGGCCTCATCCAGCACCACAGCATCTGGCAAAAGACTGTGGACAGTGGAAGTCATCTCCTCCTGCAGGTGGAACATATCAGAAGAAGCAAATTTGGCTCCATCCTACATTAAGGAGTCTTCAGTAGCTGCACCAAATTTGTGGGATGCTGCTTCTAGGATCCATAGCATAATGGGCTGCTGGGTATGGAGGGTTGCAGACTCAGAGTCCATAAAAGCCTCCATCTCCAGGAGAGTCCAGTAGTTGGCCTGCAATGTACTCTCTAATCATAATATAACACAAGGACAAATAAGGTACTTTCTTCCATTGGAAGCCCATGAGGAATTTATGGCCATGACAGGTAGTCTAGAGATTCCAAGAGGCATGAGAGAAGTTTTCTAAAAGCCTCTACAGAGAAGGAGTCTCTGAGAGCACTACCATGAAAGCCTTTTGATTTTAATTTGGGCAGATTCTAGAGCTTTATTTGGAAGTAGTCCCATTTAAGGAGGGCTGATTTATAAGTGAGATTAAGTAAAATGTGTAAATGAGGAGTATGTTGCCTCCAGAATCCAAAATGCATTAAAATATATTAGCCTTGTATGTCTTCAGTGCATGTGTCATTGGAAACTCCTTGGAGGAGAATGTCATCATTGTAACATCATATCTGTGCTCCTGGAGAAAGGGGAGATAGCCAAGATCTTATATGCAAAGACTGCATGATGACAAAGCTATGGAGCTATACCATGGGTAGTCTAGTAAAGGAATATTGTGTCCCCTCAGAGGTGAAGGTAAACTGCAGATGCTGTTAAAATAGGCAAAATCTATAATAACAAAGTATTTACCAGTTGCTGATTTGATGGAACTAATAATTTCAATAATAATAATGGGATGGTGGATATGAGGCCTTACTGGATAGGATCATAGCGTTAAGGGTGTATTAATCCGCTCCACTATGAGGTACCATTTATTCTTTTCAGGTTTAAGAATGGACAAAATCAGGCTGTCAAATGGAGAAGTGGAAACAATTACCTGTTCATTAATTAGATCTTATATAATGTTTTAATTCCCAAAGGCCCTGTTTTAATTTATATCGGGCCATATTAACTATTTTAACTGGGAGTCCATGGAGTCCCATTTTATCTAGCCACTTTGTAAGTGCCAAAGACTTAATTTAATTTTAATTTATTACTCATTGTGTCAGAGTGTTTATGGGATATTTTAGGGCAAGGTGTACAATGATTATGAAATTTAGGCAAGGCTAAAGTTATAGTGAGGCTTATCTATTTTCACTCTCTTTTATATTTAGTTACTCTCCTAAGGTTGTACAGGGTACTATGCTTAAGTTAGTGAGGTTTGTAGGTTTAACTGTAATTTAAGCCTATGAAACTTTGCCAATTGGTGTATTTTAGCAAATGTTAAAATTAAATCTGAACCTCTGTTGTAGAAGTGCAAACGCCAACCACCTCCCCCTTTTTTTAATCTTTTTGTTATATAAATTATTTTGGTAAATTTTGTATTGCTAATTGGTCGAACTGTGGATTTTAATAGTAATCTGTATGTATTCCTCCCCTATACCCAGGTTTCATTCTTAATATATAGGGTTTTCATTATTTTGTATTGTTTTGGGTTTCTAACTGCCTAAAGGCCCAGTTTTGAGTTTCTGTCTCTGTCTGATAACCATTGGGCTTCTATGTGGTTATATGAAAGATTAGGGGGTTGGGGTGGCTTTCCTCATAGGAAGCCCTCTCTGGTTCCAATGCTTCCCAGTCCGCCATGGAGGAATTATTGTCTGCACTTAGAGAGCTACGGCAGCCTCTCCCTGGGACAGCATAGTTTGTCTTCTTGGCTGTATGTTGATTTGCAGAGGTACTTACCAAGGTCAATGCACACTGACAAGGAGTTTTATATATTTTAAACAACTGTGTAACTTTGACAGGTATTGGGGAGGATAAGAAGGGTTCGGGAATGAGATATTTGTTATCTTGCCTCAGAGGCACACTTTACAGTTAACATTGGGCAACTGGTCTCCAGAGGTGCAGCCCACCAACCCCTGAAGGTCTATGGAACATAAAGTTCACTGGCAATAACGTTAAGTTATACAGCAGGTACCCTCACCTGAGCTACATTCTCAAAGAGATAGGGTGTTATTTCTCTACCATTGGGGAACCCAACAACATCTTCTTCTATAGGGGTTGCCTAAAACTCATATAGAAATCATGGTTCTGATCCAAATAATAATGAAGAAACACAAACTCTAAAAAAAGTGACGGACTCCTAAAACATGCCTCTTCTAAACACAAGCTGAGACTAGACACACACCGGAATGCCCATCTCCAGAAAGGAGGCTCAGGTGACCTATCACTTCTATTGCCCTAAGGTGAGCTCCCACCTGGTCTAGTATCTAGCCTCCAGAGTTTAGACAATTAGCACTGTTCATTTGCATATTCTGATGCCAAGGACATTTGGGTAAGGAGAGACATGGCAACCACAGGCAGACACAAGAGCAGACAGGATTAAAGTACAAGCTCACCAACGGGGGCATATTTCTGTCTCAAGCCATTGTTGGGGTTGTCCGGAACCAATTAGTAAGCCAAGGGCCGTCTTCCCACAGAGCTACCAAAGTGTCAGTGGTAACGGGCATACCATCTTGCTCACAGCACCAGTTGTTTTATAAGGTTGAAAAAATCTTTTTAATGGCAGGACAAAGACACTGGGATAGATGAAAGGCAGAATTCTGTTACTTGCAACTCTAAACAAAAGAAGGCTGTCACATGGGGGAAGATGGGGGTGCACTCTCAGATAGGGTAACACTAAGGTGGAGGGGGCAGCTTAAGTACAAAAGGTGGGGTGGTTTTAGCTAGGTTTCCAGTACTCTGTGGATTGGCTAATTTGAATAATTTCCTGGGTTCGGGGCACTCTTATTTTCTGATAACTGCCCCTGAGGTGATTAGGTCAGCTGCACAGTAGCCCTGGGTGTGAGAGCACAAAAGGGAAGTAGTTAATCAGCTGTTCAAGAAGGGGACTGACTAGGGCACCTGGGTGGCTCAGTCGGTTAAGCTTGATTTCTTGATTTTGGCTGAGGTCATGATATCAGGGTTGTGAGATCGAGGTCTCCCTCAGTCAGAGAACAAAATTGCTCCAGGTCGCACGTTTTCCTGAGCAGCTCCACTTTGTGAGTGAATGAGATAGGACACAAAGGCCTTGCCCTTTTGGCCTTATAAGGGGAGCATTCCCACAGAGAATTCACACTCCATAACTCCCTGCTAGTTTTTCTGAGGCTTTACCAGGGCTGAATCTCAGCATGACTCCTTTCTTGTCCTGATGCTACTTTCTTAACTCTTTCTTCGCATATAGGTATCTCTAATAAACCTCACACATCCCAAAGTCTGCTTTTGCTTCAGGAGAGCACAATCTGTGACAGATATCAAGTAGGAAAATTCCAGAAACCATGATTATAGTCCTAATTCAGATCTTGTTTCAAGTATTAACAATCTCAGGAAACGCAAATGGGTGAGTATATTTTCACCACAAATCAAATACGTGCAGTCCGTGTAGAATCATTGTCCTTATCAGAATTAATTTGAAGTCCAAAGTCTCCTCTAAACCATAACATTTATCCGTGGGTCTTCATTCATCAATTCATTTATTCATTAACTCTTTCACTTGTTCATTCATCTAAGCACTTACATAATATGCTAGCTGTCCTGATAGGTCTAAGAATATGGAGATAAATACATGATCTTTTTTTATCAAGGCATTTAATGGTGAAAGAGATTTTAAAACAGTATGTATATTAGCTTTTAATTTTTTAATTTTTTAAATTTTTTTATTGTTATGTTGATCACCATACATCATTAGTTTTTGATGTAGTGTTCCATGATTCATTGTTTGTGTATAACACCCAGTGCTCCATGCAGAACATGCCCTCTTTAATACCCATCACCAGGCTAACCCATCCCCCCACTCCCTTCCCCTCTAGAACCCTCAGTTTGTTGTTCAGTCTTACAGTTCTGGAGGTAAGAAGTCCAAAATCAGTGTCACTGGGCAATAGTAAAGGATTTTAAGAGATGGTTCTCTTTTGAAAACTCCAGAGAGAGAATTTCTTTCCTTGCTTTTTCCAGGATCCAGTAGTTGTCTGTAGTCTTTGATTTGTGGCCTCTTCCTCACATTCCTCCAATATGCATCCTCTTCTGTCACATCTACTACTTATGCTGATACTCTTGCCTTCTGCTTATGACTATCCTTGTGATTATATTGGATCCAGATAATCCAAAATAATCTCCTCATATCAAAATTCTTAACTTATTCATATCTGCAATGTCCCTTTCACCATATAAGGTAAAATTTGCAGGCTCTGGGGATTAGAAAATGGACATTTTTGGGGCCATCAATACTCAGCCAGCCACAGTGTATAATTAGGTAGGTAAAGCAACAGTAGGTACTAAATGAGAATATCATGTTACCGAGAGTATCCTAAGGTATTGAGGAGGGTGCTAGATGATGGGTCATTAAGACGGTGAAAATGTAATTTTTTAAGTATAGTTTTAAAAGATGACTAAATGTTAGATGGTGAATGGTGGAGCTATAGTGATATGGACTATCTTGCCAAGACACAGAGGCCACAGGAAATGCAAGTGTTCATGGTATTGATAGATTTGGAAATTTTTAGCTATAAGACACACATTTTTCTTACATTTTGTAATTTCTAAAAGATGGCATGTGGGGGTGCCTGGGTTGCTCAGTGGGTTAAGTGTCTGCCTTCGGCTCAGGTCATAACCCCAGGGTCCTGGGATGGAACACCCAGTCAGGGTTCCTGCTCAGGGGGGAGTCAGCTTCTCTTTCTCCCACTCCCTCTGCCCCTCCCCCTGCTCATGCTCTCTCTCTCTCTCTCAAATAAATAAATAAAATCTTTAAAAAAATGACATATGTCTTACAATTAATGAACACATTTAATGCAGTCATTCATTCATTTTTTATATCCTATTATTAAAAAGTATAACAAACATTTAAAAAATACAGACAATATGATTTGAAAAACGTAGTTTATAAAATGCTAAAAAGTAATTAGAGGTGAGCCTGAGGAGTAAAGCATGTGTCAAAATCAGTACAGGCTGTAACCATGATAACGAGTTAGTAAACCATGCTGAAAATCACAAGAAGTTTTTGAATCCCTTTGAAAAGGTATTTGACACGGTCTGATTTCAGTTTTAGAAAGATCACACTGACTAAAGGGAAAGAAGTGATACTATAGGTAAAAAAAAAACCAGGAGTTTGCCATAATCAAATTGGCAAATATTGAAGGTCTAAGTGAAGGAAGTGGTGGCAATTATTTGATAGAAAGATGTACAAATGGCCAATTTTGGTAAGTGATATACTGTATGTAGTGGGAGGGAAAGGGAGGAGACAGTTTTTAAGACAACTCCCTCATTTGGGCAATTTAATAGAATGATTGAATTTTTTGCTGAGAAGTGAATTAAGGACCAGGAATGTTTTGGGGGAGGGGAATGAGAGGGGATCATGAGGAATGATACATATGCATCACATTTAGTTTTGGGGATGTATGTGAAATATATAAATATAAATATCCATCAGCATTTGGCTATGAGAATCTGAAGCTCAGAAGTGGAATTTTAGATGGAGATATAGATTCAGTAGTAACTGAAATCTTTGGCAAAGATGGGATAATATGGAAGGATGCCCTGGACATTTCAGATCGATTCTTTTGACTCTTAGTTCAGCTTTTTTTCTTGCTTTGGGAGACACTCCACTTTGTGTATTATTGTGAGGTGCATTATCTTGCTTCTTACCATAGTAGTGTAAGTACGACTTTCATTTCTCTGCCCCAGAGGACCAATGGTTTGGGCATGTGATTTAGGTTCAGCCAATCAGTTGCTCCCAAACAAAACGTTGTATGTGGAGTCGGAGGCGCTAAGAGGAGTGGTTAGGGTTCACTTATAGCAAAGGGTGCTCAGGAAATGCAGCAACAAGGTCTAATGGGAGCCTTCTACAGTGGTAGGGACAGTCTTAATCAGACTGTTCCTACTAAACAGATTGTTTCCTTACTATTTTTTTTTTTTCCACCTGTTTCCAAAACCTGATCTTTGAGTTTGCCATCAGTTCTTGAATTCCTAACATTATTCTAATGGAAACCTTTACTCCTTCGTTTAGCTAGAATTGATTTTTTTTTTTTTTTTTTTTTTTTTTTTTGCAATCATGTTTGGTACAGAAGACATATAGAATAAGAAAAAAATGGGAGGAGAAATGAGAGTATTTGATGGTTATTATCAGTCTGAGACTTTTATGTATCACAGTAAGAATTCTTCACTTTTAGCCTAAAAGTTTTATATCGCCATACTCCCTTCAAACAATACAGCCCCAAAGGTAAAGGAACAAGTACTTACAGTCTTGGAATTTTTCAAGTTGATTTGATGAAAAAATGTGACTAACAATACTGATTTTATTATCTGGGAATGGATGAATCTTTATAAATTTTCTTTCATTACCTATACATTCATTGAAGAAAATGTGTATTTTCTTTGGTTTAATTAAAAAAAAAAGGTCTCTGTGTGTATGTGTATAAATTCACAAATAGTTGGTGTATTAATCTATATGTCTACTTATACATATATATTAAATGTATATAAATTAAATGTGTTTATATATATACATACATATTTAATTCGGAAAGATCGTTCTGGCTTACACATAGGAATTAAAATGAATTTTGTTTTTGTTTTTGTGTTCACTCAGAAAAGAAGTTAGTCAATAGTGCCATAAGGGCTTGCTTGATCTATCATTAAATTTGTTTTTCTTTAAATAATACACAGATCCCATTTCCGTATTATAAAAATCAAAGCACATAATTTTAACATTTTTAAAAAATGGAGACAAAAATTTTCCTAGATAAAATGAGAAGAATCTGAAACTGGACTATATATATATTATTTAATTTTTACAGAAGTGTCAAAATATAGTATGAATTTTAATGTTTAGTGGATTATGTTGAGATTTTGTCTATAAACAGACTTTTAGGTTATTTACTCAAATATATGATCATGCAGTCATTCATTATTTTATCTATTATTCTACAAATTTTATTTTTTACCTTCCATGTGGCAGTCACTGCATTTAGTATAGAAAGATGAATAGTATACAGATTTTCCCTGTGAAGGATCCACAATTTGCGTACATGATAGAAATAAGCTTAATCATAAACAACAAAGTTGAGAATGAATATGAAGTCAGGAAATTAAGAAAATTTGAGCAATAAATTCTACTGAAGTTTAAATGAAAAATGGATTTCATTAGGCTATAGATATCTATGAAATATAGAATTTTGTGGGGTGCCTGGGTGGCTCAGTCGGTTAAGCGTCTGCCTTCGGCTCAGGTCATGATCCCAGGGTCCTGGGATCGAGCCCCACATTGGGCTCCCTGCTCCGCGGGAAGCCTGCTTCTCCCTCTTCCACTCCCCCTGCTTGTGTTCCCTCTCTCACTGTGTCTCTCTCTCTGTCAAATAAATAAAATCTTTAAAAAAAAAGAAAAAAAGAAAAATTCATAGCCTGATCCTTTCCTCAAGAGACAAAATTCTAAAAAAAAAAAAAAAAAGATTTTATTTATTTGTTTGACACAGAGAGAGAGGCAGTGAGAGAGGGAACACAAGCAGGAGGAGTGGGAGAGGGAGAAGCAGGCTTCCCGCGGAGCAGGGAGCCCAATGCGGGGCTCGATCCCAGGACCCTGGGATCATGACCTGAGCCGAAGGCAGACGCTTAACGACTGAGCCACCCAGGCGCCCCCAGGCTATGAATTTTTCAATATTTTCCTACTTTAATTTCAAAATAATTCATATTTTTTAGAATTAAAGTGTATCACATTAGGCCAAAGGAAGCTTAACATGAAGAAAAATTCTTAAGAATTATAAAGTATTATTCAATTTCAAACTTAAGTGACCTAAAAGATGAAATGCAGAATAAGTAAAAAACAGACAACCTGGAAGGTAATAATACTTAGGGAAAGTAGTCCATCAATTTGTAGGTGCCCTTGAATACTCATTCTTATGTTTTCGCCATGAGAAATAATCTGGAGACTCTTTTGTGGTTTTTTTTGTTTTTTTTCTATCAAAATAAGACTGATTTTCTTTGTATAATTCCCATTGTCTTATAATTTCATTACTTGGGTTCAAGTAGGTAAGTAATTCTTGTAATTATAGCATAAAATGTTCTACTTTTACAATGGTTTAGGGCATACATTAATCACTCACCTACATTTACATATTTAAATATATGATGCAGCACACACAATCTTTAAACGAAGAAAAGGGTTTTTTGACAATATTTGGTAACTGAGTTATTTTAAATAAGGAGATTTTACTAGCAGGAGCAGTCTAGGTCAAGCATCAAAACCTTGGTTTTAACAAGTAATATAAGTATATATAGGATTAAGGCTAATTGCTAGTCTTAGTATCTTAGAAATATTGAGTAGATTTTAAGAAAAAAATATTTCATAAATAGAGTCAGGCATTTTTTAGTCTACTTAAAATGTCTGCTGATAGTCTATATTTATACAGGGAAATAAGTATTCAGATTTCACAATATTTCTCTTCCTACTAGATTATGCTTTACACCAAACTCTTGATTCGGTCAAGTTAAATTTAAATGCAATATGAAAGCTATATAAGTGATTTTAATTTAAGTAATGAGGCCAATGAAATTAAGTACTATGTGTGTGAATATATACTCATGTGCACTTTTGTTGTTTTTTTATTTTGTTTTGTTTTTCCTTTAAAATCAATAGACAGGGGCGCCTGGGTGCCTCAGTTGGTTAGGTGTCTGTCTTCAGCTGGGGTCGTAATCCCAGCGTCCTGGGATCAAGCACCGCATGAGCTCCGTGCTCAGTGGGGAGCCTGCTTCTCCCTCTGCCTTTGCCTGCCTGTCTGCCTACTTGTGATCTCTCTCTGTCAAATAAATAAATAAAATCTTTAAAAAAAATTAAAAAATAGAATCAATAGACAAATCTCTAAACTTTCAGATTCATGGATGTTATCAAATGCTCTATTATCTATTTCATTTTTATGTGTAAATAGTTTGGCTGTAAACCTATAAGCATGTTTTATTTGAGTTTTCTATTTTTTTTTTTTATTACTACAGGACCAAAATATTACCATTCTTTGTCACAAGGTTTTTATTTTTCATTTTGGTATAGAACCTAGATAACCCCTAAGGAAAAAAGATTCATAGGTGATGAAGTGGTTGGAAGGAGTAAGAATTCTATAAAATAACCTCAAAAATTAACTGTGGAGAAAAAGGATTTAAGATAATATAGTCCTAAGTAATTTGATTTAAATTTCTAATTTTAATAATGGGCACTTTTGTGAAAAGCAGAATAGCAAAGTTCATAGGTATGGATTTCCATTATTGACTGGCATAATATATTGTTGTTATTACTATTCTCTTTGTATCAGCTAACTAATCTTGGTTATTTTGTATATCCTAATCACTCTGCTAAAAACTTAACCAGTATTACTTCATGTAATCATCATTATAAACCCATGAGATATCAGGATGCCTGGGTGGCTCAGTCAGTTAAGCGTCTGCCTTCGGCTCAGGTCATAATCCCAGGGTCCTGGGATCGAGTCCTGCATCAGGCTCCTTGCTCAGCCAGGAGCCTGCTTCTCCCTTTGCCTGTCCCTCCCGCTGCTTGTATGCTATCTTTCTCGCTCCCTGACAAATAAGTAAATAAAATCTTTAAAATAAAACTCCATGAGATATTTATTATTATCTCACTTTTCATATGAAGCAATTAAGACATAGACATATTAAGACTACCTTAAACCACTTATCTAATGATTATCAGCATCAGAATTTGAACCTAGGCACTCTAATTATAGAAGAACTTTGTTTCTGTGAAGCTTAATATGTTGGGGAAAAATAATCATAGTACACATACTCATATCAATAAGACATGTTAGTTGATGATTCTGGCTGATTAAACAAAAAAGCTTATTAAAAAGGTCTTGTAGAGGTATCATAATTATTGGAGACATGGAGGAAAGAAGGTTTCAGGGGAAATGCTGACAAACATCCAAAAACAGTGCAGAAGTCAGAGAGAGAACAACAATAAAAATTCACTTTCTTCCACCAGTGGCTAAATGCTCATTTTTGCAGCCCAGAGCTTGACTTATTCACACGGCCACTAATATCTGTACCAGTCAATACCCTTTGAGCATTGGGCGGTAGAGCTTGAAACCACTGATGCAATCAAAAGCCAGACATTCTGCCACTCTCCTTCTACCAAACAGATGCCTACAACAAAACCAGCTTCTTCATTTTCCTCCAAATCATATGCTTTAATGTTTGTCTGTTTGTTTTTTATCTCAGTTGTATGGTGACCAGGATTTCTGGTCCTCCCTTATGGAGGCAGAATTTATGAACCTTGCTATCCCCCAAAGATTAGAAGAATATTCATCAAGTGTTAGACTATCATTAAGCTTGAACAATTCAACATTCAAATTCAATAACTCAAGTTCTATTTTGTTTTGTTTTGATACCTCTGCAATAGTTTAAATCCTATTTCTACTTTTAGATGTCCATGTTTATAATTCTTGTAGATTCTCCACTGACTGCTTTGTAGTCGGGATCACGACCAGAGCCGAAGGCAGACGCTTAATGGCCGAGCCACCCAGGCACCCCTAGTTAATAAAAACTTAATGGTAAAACAGTAACAAGGAGGAAATGCCATTGAGGCACAAATTTGTTGAGACCAAATTATTTCTCAGCAGGCTTGTTGCATTTGACATTTTATGAAATCAGCCAAGGTGGAAGAAAAACAGCTCCTAGAGTGGACTTTGATGTCAGACTGTTGGTCGTATTGAGGTGTGACAGCTGACACTTGAAAAAGCCTGTAAGTGTGAATTCGGATGGCAGTTCTTGTGATGAGTCCTTGTGATAAACTTCTCATTCTCCATAAACGTATTCCATATTCATGAGGCACAGAGCCACCCTTACAGCAGCAAAAGAACATGGCAGCAGAAAAGCAGAAGGAGGAGGTCATCAGGCACTCTCAAGTGCTCACTCTTTTCATATGTCTCTCAAGGCCCTATGTTTGTTTTCACTTTAGCTAAGCATAACAATCTGCTTGGGAAAAAAAATCTGGGAGAAACAAAGGGCCTTTGCCAATATTATGGTTCGTGTTGACAAGCCCTGCGATTTCTAAGGGGAATCCACTATAAATGGGATCAGGTCATTCATCTATGTTGTGTGCAAACATAATTTAAAAATACAACCTCCACAGTGAGTATGCTTTCTTAAGGGTAGGCATTTGGAGGACTAAGGGTGAAGCATTCCTCAAGATCAACTAATCAAGTAAGGTGTTCTTAGCATTCTGAAATGCCCTTGTTGCAAATATTGGGTATATGGATTAAATTTATACTTAATGGATAAACTTTAGAAAATACAACCTCTAATTTGTGGATGGACAGACCCTACAAAGCAAAATCAAAAGCTCTGGCTAAGTTTTCATATTTTCTGTGTGATTTCACTAAAGGAATTATGCTTGCTTTTTTGCATAAACAATCAGAATATTTCCAAGTCTTATTTAAAATGAGAGTCAAGCTACAAATTCCTAGCTATACCTTGGATAATTCTAAAATTCAGGTGGATGTTGTCTAATTGATTTGGATATAGTTTGTAAATATCTTTCCTAGAATTTCAAACTTAACTTTAGGTGTGTGAATTAAACTAATTAGTATGTGCTGATCAATTTAATTAGAATCCTTCAAAAATAGTAGTTTCCTAAATTTTATATAGTGAAGGTCACATATTCAACAAATGTTTCTACGCATATAATTATATATTATTTCTCAATATAATGCCTTCATCCTAACAGAATCAACTTTGTCATTTTTTTTCAAAACACTGAGAGTTTTAAGTTACTTCCTAATAAAGTGAAATTAATAATCCAGCATTAATTGTATAATGTGATCATTTTTATGTATCTAAGGACACTTAACTTGAAGAATTAATGTTGGCCCCTTGCATTTCTTCTGTACTTAGTCCATTATTATAATTACTGATTTATATCTAAAAAAGTATTTATATTTTTCCACTCAATATTTTTCATATGCAATTAATTAGGGTAACTATAACAAATACTGAGGAATTTTAAGCAACAGATATAAGAGTTGCTCACATATATAGAGGTGAAATGTCTATTTCATAAAACTGGATGAAACACTGAATAAAACTGTTTTTTTTTTTTTTTATTGAAAGAGCACTGGGTTAGTAGAGGGCAAGATTTCTAGTCCCTAGTCTACCCTTAATAGCCATGCAGCTCTGTGTAAGCCACTTACCCTATTTTAGTCTCCTGTGTCTTTTTATGTCTAAAATGACAGTATAATGTAGTTTTTCTTTTTAAAAAAGGCTAAAAGAATCAAAGAATAGATATGGGAGTTGTTTTTCTTTCTTTCTTTCTTTCTTTCTTTCTTTCTTTCTTTCTTTCTTTCTTTCTTTCTTTCTTTCTTTCTTTCTTTTTTTTAACTGTAAAGTACTGTTATGTCTAACAGGTTATTGTTATAATCACTGGTTAGAATAGAAAGAAAAAGAAATCAATCCCTATCATATACTGTACCTTTTTTCAGGGTACATGTAATCCCACAAGAATAACTCTCTTCCTTTTTATGGTCTTAAGAGAATTATAGCTGAATGAAAGATACGCTTGCTTGGCTATATAGACTACAAAGGAATGTATTTGAAAATTGTTTACACAGTTGTTAAAATTATATCTTAGGGGCGCCTGGGTGGCTCAGTCTTTAAGTGTCTGCCTTCGGCTCAGGTCATGATCCCAGGGTCCTGGGATCGAGCCCCATATCGGGTTCCCTGCTCAGTGGGAAACCTGCTTCTCCCTCTCCCACTCCCCCTGCTTGTGTTCCTGCTCTCGCTCTCTCTCTGTCAAATAAATAAATAAAATCTTAAAAAAAAAAAAATTATATCTTAGTTTTTACTTTGTATATTACATGTTAGATTTAGTGTATGGAGATCAGAAGTGAGGATTATATCAACAGAGAACAGGGCAAAGACAGTAGAATTAAACCCTTTCCAATTCCTGTGCACATGTAGGCTTACTAGATACCCTGCAATCCTACATAAACAGCATACTTAGGGAAGGATACTCCCAAGGAATATGGTTTTGTACCATAGTTTGAATCAGAAGAGTAAATCTAGAGCACAGTCTTTATTATATAAGATTAAAGAGTCTGGTTTATATTAAATCATGGCAGATTCATTAAGATTTAAAAACCCACTGGGGCGCCTGGGTGGCTCAGATGGTTAAGCGTCTGCCTTCGGCTCGGGTCATGATCTCAGGGTCCTGGGATTGAGTCCCGCATCGGGCTCCCTGCTCCTTGGGAGCCTGCTTCTCCCTCTGCCTCTCTCTCTCTGTCTCTAATGAATAAATAAATAAAATCTTTAAAAAAAAATTATAAAAAAAAAAAAGATTTAAAAACCCACTTAAACCTTGCTGTTCCTTTTGTATAAAGTTTTACAGTAGTAATGTAATGGTTTATGAGATTAGGGTCATTGCCTTCGTAGCCTTCTTAAATTGTAGGAACATCATTGGGATATAAGTAGACAATAGTGACAAATACATGTAGTCTTCAGCAACTTACTTCTTCACTTTTCTTCCCATCCTCCAATATTCATTTTCCTGCAATTCTTTAAATACTGCCCGTAAATGTTCTCCCAACCCAATAATGTTAGCAGAACATATGTCTCCTTTCTCTGCTAGGAAACTGATGGATTAATTTGGACACAAGCAACTGATCCATCCACCCACTAGTAGGTCTAGCAAAACCATCACAGAACAGTAGGGTTGGGAGTTTTATTCAATTTCCTGTAGTAATTAAACAAACCTCTTCTTTTACAATTGAGGAAATATAAATAATTTAGAGTAATTCTAGTCACTGATTTCTTAAAATTAATGATAAAATATTATAAACTTTAGCTTATATCCCTTATGCTATATGCCTCACAGTCTCATGTCTATTTATGGGTCCATGGCTTGTCACAGCTTTATGTTGTTTAAAACTTTAGTTCGACAATTTTTAGGTGAGAGAGATTATCCATGGTGGAATGCCAAGTCCAGTGCCAATTAGAATACATCCAGTATTGTTTTGACAAAGTATGCTGGTGTACACCTATTTATATTGAACAAGGATGCTAAAATAGAAATTAAAATCTTCCTTTAAGTGTTTAAATAGAGGGAAAGGAGGACTTCTAGACTATGCTGATGTTTCAGTGTTACTTAGAATGAATGATGGCCAGGCCTTACATTAGGTATTTGGCAAAATTTTGTATCACCTGCAAGAAAATACACATACATACATAAAATATCCATATGTGTATGCACCCTTAAAATTTGCTTTAATTTTATTCAAAGCCAGTGAAAATAACCTGGCAAACAACAGTGGTATCCAGACAATTCCTTATCCAAAGAGTAGTCCTGTTGGGAAAGGCAACTCAACCATATTCTTCAGAGATGGAAGGGGCTATTGGACAGACATGAAAAAGCAAGTCCCTACTTAGAAATTCAGTTAATATTGGTGAGTCTTTGTAGCATTGGGCATAGGGTTTTAAATTTAAAATCACATTTCTTAATATATGGATTTAAATTTAAATAGTCTCAGCTGTCAGGCAGCCCATCCTTCATAGACTCTTCCTCCATATGCTGTTTTTGGCATCTCAGATTAAACACTACTAAAAACCATGCTCTTAAGGTCTATTCAGTAGGATTCACTGGTAAAACAGGAAATTTTAGTCTTGTTTCACTTTCTTCAAGATCAAATTCATGTGGTTCATACAATAGAAAATGATTGGCTGTTTGTCATGTGCTCTTCTCTGGACTGGTTAGTATTAAAAGAAATCATTTTGGGGTGCCTGGTGGCTTAGTCAGTTAAGTGTCTACCTTTGGCTCAGGTCATGATCCCAGGGTCTTGGGATCAAGCCCCATGTCTGGTGTCTGGTTCCCTGCTCATTGGGGAGTCTGCTTCTCCCTCTCCCTCTGCCCCTCCTCCCTGCTCATGCATTCTTTCCTGCTCTCTCTCTCTCAAATAAATAAATAAAATCTTTAAAAGAAAAAAATTATTTCAGGAAAAGTGCGGAGGATCTTTTCTGAACTTCCATTCCTGGAATGGTTAAGGAACACCAAACACACATTCTCTACTCATCTGAAATAGGCCTATGCTTTAGATTCCTTTTCTTCAAGTCAGCAGGTTAATTGTATAGAAATATAGATTCCAGAAGATTTTCTGAGAATGAGGATAATTAATTTCAGTAAAGCAACCCAGGCTTAAAAAGAGTGAAATGTAGAAAAAAATTTCTGAGAATGAGAGTAATAAAAACAAACATACATTAACACTTAATAATAAACAAAGGACTGTGCAAAACATATTACATGCATTTTATAGGCTGGTAAACTGGTACTATTATCTCTATTGAATATATGACAGAACAAAGGCAGTTTCTTCCCTCATATATTAACATAATACAGTTAATAAACAGTACAGCCAGAAGTTGGCCCTCGTATTATATCACTTTATTCTCACAGAGATATTTGCAGTCAGAGCTATACTATCTAGATCTGTGGCATAAGGATGAATTTAGGGGACAATAGAATTGTGTGACAGAGAAGTGGGGGACATAAGTATTGCTCCTACAAAAACCCAGCATTTTATAGATACTTATTTTCAACTATGAAGTATTGTTATCTATATCTACTATGTAAGGAAAATGAGATTAAAACAAGTTTTAAAGTGCCCAAATCACATAGTTTCATACTCATGTATCTGACTTCAAGGCTCTGGGATTGTTAGCGACACTACTCTACGACTTCACATTCCCATGACATATGCAAAGCACCATCTGCCATGTATATAGTGTGGATTTCATAGTAAACTTCTTTTAGAATCACAATGATCACATGCTTACAGGTTGGGCTTTTGATATCAGATTATTGTCCTGTTTAGTAGAGAGGTTTTCCCAGAAATCTGAGTAGATATAAGAGAAGTGACACATTTCTAAAAAATACGCCATGTCTTTTATGTTACAAGCATCTCTTTTCCATGGCGTACAAGGCCAGATCAGATTATGGACAGTTGAGAATTTAAATTGTTACAAGGGACAAAAGCTTCAAATAAAAGTTTTTATTATATCAACTGAACTGTGGAATAACTGGAGCATTTCCCAGGCATTCCTGTTATTTATTTGTTTCCCTCCTCCTACTTGCCTACTTTAAAAGTCATATTGGGTGCTAACTAGAATTGTTCTTCCATAGAGCTTGTCAATATAAAGATGACTTGCTTTGTGAACACTCTTTCTTGGGGCTTCATTTACAATCAAGAGAAGTATGATAACCTGCCAAGTCAGACTTAAAAGCCTGTCTATGACAATATATTATCCAATGGTAACCTGAGGTAAGATGGTGGCAATAAATAAACAAACAAATAAATAATTGAGGAATAACAGAACAGAACTGTCATGGAAATGGTGAGAAGTCACACTATTTGAAGAATATGGTTATGAAAGAATAATAATAATAAAAAGCCACTCAGTCCAAAATACCACTGGCTGACTTATCTGTCAGGTACATAATTACTGGAGATGTGGTTTAAGCACAAGGCTTGAGTGAATGTCTAGACAGGTAATTGATTCATTTTTATGGAAATTTTACTTATTTTAAATATCATCCTTGACCATCCTGATTTTTTATTTGAATATCTTTTTTTTTTTAATAACACTGTCAGATTTGATTTGGGTGCTGGTATGAATAATATACTGCTTATATTACATGGTTTTTATTTTTTAACTCAGTATTCTTAACCTTCAACTCTGAGCAAAAATGTAATAAATTCATTCATTAATCTCTAGCCTAATGTAGTAATTCCTACAAGATTCATTCTCTTATATTTTAAAAAAATAAATAACATATTTTTTTATCCTAAAAGGTGATGGTATTATTAGATTCCATTACTAAACTATATTGTTGTGCCTTGTTCATTTTGACAAGATAATCATTGATTTATAGAAATGATACAAATAAAAAATGAAAATCAGTTTTTTTTTTCCATAGCAAAATTCTTCCTATTAACTATAGTCATACTATTTAAATTTTTTTAATGTTCATTTTCCCTCTTTCTTCTGGGTATGTCTTGATTCTAATATACACATCTAAACTTGATTCATCTTTACTCTAGCATATTATTATTACATATAACCTATAATAAGTCTTAGAACTTTTCAAGTGAATTAAGTATCATATATTGAAACCTTCTATAGGAAATTAACCTAGAGGATTTCAGTGGGTAGTGAGTTTAATGATGTGATCTAGGAATATAGAAATTATATCTTAGAAGAAAAATTCTAAATCAGCACAAAACAGCAATCTACTAAAAAAGGAAAGACATCATGAAATTTAAAACTCTAAATGTTTCATTTCTAATTTCATTAATTTTTATTTTAGCAAACATAAAAATACATAGTTCTAAATGGTGAGCATGTGTGATCTAACCTCAAATCAGTCAATGGTAAAGGTTGTCATTTTACAAATAGCATAATTCAAATAAACATATCTTGAATTCCATGTATTGTGAGTACACTAACTAGAATTTTTTAAAGATGTGATAGTATTTAAACAAATAAGATCACAATCAACATTAACTCTACTTCAAATTTCCATCTAGAGCTTTATTTTTTCTTTTTATTTATTTATTTATTTTTATTCTTATGTTAATCCCCATACATCACATCATTAGTTTTAGATGAAGTGTTCCATGATTCATTGTTTGTGCATAACACCCAGTGCTCCATGCAGAATGTGCCCTCCTCAATACCCACCACCAGGCTAACCCATCCTCCCACCCGCCTCCCCTCTAGAACCCTCTTTGTTTTTCAGAGTCCATCGTCTCTCATGGTTCGTCTACCCCTCCGATTTCCCCCGCTTCATTCTTCCCCTCCCGCTACCTTCTTCTTTTTTTTTTTTTTCTTAACATATATTGCATTATTTGTTTCAGAGGTACACATCTGAGATTCAACAGTCTTGCACAAATCACAGAGCTTACCAGAGCACATACCCTCCCAGTGTCTATCACCCAGTCACCTCATCCCTTCCACCCCACCCCCCACTCCAGCAACCCTCAGTTTGTTTCCTACAATTAAGAATTCCTCATATCAGTGAGATCATATGATACATGTCTTTCTCTGTTTGACTTATTTCACTCAACATAATACCCTCCAGTTCCATCCACGTCGTTGCAAATGGAAAGATCTCATTCCTTTTGATGTCTGCATAATACTCCATTGTATATATATACCAAATCTTCTTTATCCATTCATCTGTCGATGGACATCTTGGCTCTTTCCACAGTTTGGCTATTGTGGACATTGCTGCTATAAACATCGGGGTGCATGTACCCCTTCGGATCCCTACTTTTGTATCTTTGGGGTAAATACCCAGTAGTGCAATTGCTGGATCATATGGTAGCTCTATTTTCAACTTTTTGAGGAACCTCATACAGTTTTCCAGAGTGGCTGCACCAGCTTGCATTCCCACCAACAGTGTAGGAGGGTGCCCCTTTCTCCACATCCCCGCCAACATCTGTCATTTCCTGACTTGTTAATTTTAGCCATTCTGACTGGTGTGAGATGGTATCTCATTGAGGTTTTGATTTGGATTTCCCTGATGCCGAGTGATGTTGAGCACTTTTTCATGTGTCTGTTGGCCATTTGGATGTCTTCTTTGGAAAAATGTCTGTTCATGTCTTCTGCCCATTTCTTGATTGGATTCTTTGTTCTTTGGGTGTTGACTTTGATGAGTTCTTTATAGATTTTGGATACTAGCCCTTTATCTGATATGTCATTTGCAAATATCTTCTCCCATTCTGTTGGTTGTCTTTTGGTTTTGTTGACTGTTTCCTTTGCTGTGCAAAAGCTTTTTATCTTGATGAAGTCCCAATAGTTCATTCTTGCCCTTGCTTCCCTTGCCTTTGGCGATGTTTCTAGGAAGAAGTTGCTGCGGCTGAGGTCAAAGAGGTTGCTGCCTGTGTTCTCCTTTAGGATTTTAATGGACTCCTGTCTCACATTGAGGTTTTTCAACCATTTGGAGTCTATTTTTGTGTGTGGCGTAAGGAAATGGTCCAGTTTCATTCTTCTGCATTTGGCTATCCAATTTTCCCAACACCATTTGTGGAAGAGACTGTCTTTGTTCCATTGGACATTCTTTCCTGCTTTGTCAAAGATGAGTTGACCATGGAGTTGAGGGTCCATTTCTGGGCTCTCTATTCTGTTCCATTGATCTATGTGTCTGTTTTTGTGCCAGTACCATGCTGTCTTGATGATGACAGCTTTGTAATAGAGCTGGAAGTCCGGAACTGTGATGCCGCCGGCTTTGCTTTTCTTTTTCAACATTCCTCTGGCTATGCGGGGTCTTTTCTGGTTCCATACAAATTTTAGGATTATTTGTTCCATTTCTTTGAAAAAAGTGGATGGTATTTTGATGGGGATTGCATTGAATGTGTAGATTGCTCTAGGTAGCATTGACATCTTCACAATATTTGTTCTTCCAATCCATGAGCATGGAACGTTTTTCCATTTCTTTGTGTCTTCCTCAATTTCTTTCATGAGTATTTTATAGTTTTCTGAGTAAAGATCCTTTGTCTCTTTGGTTAGATTTATTCCTAGGTATCTTATGGTTTTGGGTGCAATTGAAAATGGGATCGACTCCTTAATTGCTCTTTCTTCTGTCTTGTTGTTGGTGTATAGGGATGCCACTGACTTCTGTGCATTGATTTTATATCCTGCCACTTGACTGAATTCCTGTATGAGTTCTAGCAGTTTTGGGGTGGAGTCTTTTGGGTTTTCCACATAAACTATCATATCATCTGCAAAGAGTGAGAGTTTGACTTCTTCTTTGCCAATTTGGATGCCTTTGATTTCTTTTTGTTGTCTGATTGCTGTGGCTAGGACTTCCAATACTATGTTGAATAGCAGTGGTGATAGTGGACATCCCTGCCACGTTCCTGACCTTAGGGGGAAAGCTCTCAGTTTTTCCCCATTGAGAATGATATTCGCTGTAGGTTTTTCATAGATGGCTTTTATGATATTGAGGTATGTACCCTCGATCCCTATACTCTGAAGAGTTTTGATCAAGAAAGGATACTGTACTTTGTCAAAAGCTTTTTCTGCATCTATTGAGAGGATCATATGATTCTTGTTCTTTTTTTGGTTAATGTATTGTATCACATTGATTGATTTGCGGATGTTGAACCAACCTTGCAGCCCAGGGATAAATCCCACCTGGTCATGGTGAATAATCCTTTTAATGTACTGTTGGATCCTATTGGCTAGTATTTTAGTGAGAATTTTTGCATCCATGTTCATCAGGGATATTGGTCTGTAATTCCCCTTTTTGATGGGGTCTTTGTCTGGTTTTGGGATCAAGGTAATGCTGGCCTCATAAAATGAGCTTGGAAGTTTTCCTTCCATTTCTATTTTTTGGAACAGTTTCAGAAGAATAGGTATTAATTCTTCTTTAAATGTTTGGTAGAATTCCCCTGGGAAGCCATCTGGCCCTGGGCTTTTGTTCTTTGGGAGATTTTTGATGACTGCTTCCATTTCCTTAGTGGTTATAGGTCTGTTCAGGTTTTCTATTTCATCCTGGTTCAGTTTTGGTAGTTGATACATCTCTAGGAATGCCTCCATTTCTTCCAGGTTATCTAATTTGCTGGCATAGAGTTGCTCATAATATGTTCTTATAATTGTTTGTATTTCTTTGGTGTTGGTTGTGATCTCTCCTCTTGCATTCATGATTTTGTTGATTTGGGTCATTTCTCTTCTCTTTTTGATAAGTCTGGCCAGGGGTTTATCAATCTTGTTAATTCTTTCAAAGAACCAGCTCCTAGTTTCGTTGATCTGTTCTACTGTTCTTTTAGTTTCTATTTCATTGATTTCTGCTCTGATCTTTATTATTTCTCTTCTCCTGCTGGGTTTAGGCTTTCTTTGCTGTTCTTTCTCCAGCTCCTTTAGGTGGAGGGTTAGGTTGTGTACTTGAGACCTTTCTTGTTTCTTGAGAAAGGCTTGTATTGCTATATGCTTTCCTCTTAGGGCTGCCTTTGCTGCATCCCAAAGATTTTGAAGAGTTGTGTTTTCATTTTCATTGGTTTCCATGTATTTTTTTAATTCTTCTTTAATTTCCTGGTTGACCCATTCATTCTTCAGTAGGATGCTCTTTAGCCTCCATGTATTTGAGTTCTTTCCGACTTTCCTCTTGTGATTGAGTTCTAGTTTCAAAGCATTGTGGTCTGAAAATAGGCAGGGAATGATCCCAATCTTTTGGTACCAGTTGAGACCTGATTTATGACCTAGGATGTGATCTATTCTGGAGAATGTTCCATGGGCACTAGAGAAGAATGTGTATTCCGTTGCTTTGGGGTGGAATGTTCTGAATATGTCTGTGAAGTCCATTTGGTCCAGTGTGTCATTTAAAGTCTTTATTTCCTTGTTGATCTTTTGCTTAGATGATCTGTCCATTTCAGTGAGGGGGATGTTAAAGTCCCCCACTATTATTGTATCGTTGTCGATGTGTTTCTTTGCTTTTGTTATTAATTGCCTTATATAATTGGCTGCTCCCATGTTAGGGGCATAGATATTTACAATTTTTAGATCTTCTTGTTGGATAGATCCTTTAAGTAGGATATAATGTCCTTCCTCATCTCTTATTACAGTCTTTGGTTTAAAATCTAATTTGTTTGATATAAGGATTGCCACCCCAGCTTTCTTTTGGTGTCCATTAGCATGGTAAATGGTTTTCCACCCCCTCACTTTCAATCTGGGGGTGTCTTTGGGTCTAAAATGAGTCTCTTGCAGACAGCATATCGATGGGTCTTGTTTTTTAATCCAGTCTGATAGCCTGTGTCTTTTGATTGGGGCATTTAGCCCATTTACATTCAGGGTAACTATTGAAAGATAGGAATTTAGTGCCATTGTATTGCCTGTAAGGTGACTGTTACCGTGTATTGTCTGTGTTCCTTTCTGGTCTATGTTGCTTTTAGGCTCTCTCTTTGCTTAGAGGACCCCTTTCAAGATTTCCTGTAGGGCTGGTTTTGTGTTTGCAAATTCCTTTAGTTTTTGTTTGTCCTGGAAGCTTTTTATCTCTCCTTCAATTTTCAATGACAGCCTAGCTGGATACAGTATTCTTGGCTACGTATTTTTCTCATTTAGTGCTCTGAATATATCCTGCCATTCCTTTCTGGCCTGCCAGGTCTCTGTGGATAGGTCTGTTGCCAATCTAATGTTTCTACCCTTGTAGGTTACATATCTCTTCTCCCGAGCTGCTTTCAGGATTTTCTCTTTGTCTATGAGACTCGTAAGTTTTACTATTAGATGCCGGGGTGTTGACCTATTTTTATTGATTTTGAGAGGGGTTCTCTGTGCTTCCTGGATTTTGATGCCTGTTTCCTTCCCCAAATTAGGGAAGTTCTCTGCTATAATTTGCTCCATTATACCTTCTGACCCTCTCTCTCTTTCTTCTTCTTCTGGGATCCCAATTATTCTAATGTTGTTTCGTCTTATGGTATCACTTATCACTCGAATTCTGCCCTCATGATCCAGTAGTTGTTTATCTCTCTTTTTTTCAGCTTCTTTATTTTCCATCATTTCATCTTCTATATTACTGATTCTCTCTTCTGCCTCATTTATTCTAGCAGTTAGCGCCCCCATTTTTGATCGCACCTCATTAATAGCCTTTTTGATTTCTGCTTGGTTGGATTTTAGTACTTTTACTTCTCCAGAAAGGGCTTCTCTAATAACTTCCATATTTTTTTCAAGTCCCGCTAGTATCTTTAAAGTGATGATTCTAAACTCTAGATCTGACATCGTACTAATGTTTGTATTGAGTAGGTACCTGGCAGTCAATACTACCTCTTGTTCTTTTTGTTGAGGTGATTTTTTCCGTCTTGTCATTTTGTGCAGAGGAGAATAGGTTAATGAGAGAACAAAATGCTAGCAGAGTAACAACGTCCCCAGAAAATATACTCTAAACAAATCAGAAAAGACCTGAAGCAGTGGGAAAAGAAAGGGAAAGAGAGAAAAAAGAGAAAGAAAAAAAAGAAAAAGAAAAAGATAAAGATAAAAACAAAAACAAACAAAACAAAACAACAACAACAACAAAAAGAACTGAATGTGATCAAATATGATCAGGCTGGTATATAGATCAGTGCCACACACTGGATTTGGGGTGTATTTTGGTCTTTTAGAAGAAAGTGCCTCCCAAAATTTTAAAGAAAGAAAAACTTATATATGTACAAAAATAAGGGTTGATATGATGAAGGGATGGAATATGACTGTAAAGATGGAAATTATAAAAAAATTTATAAAAGGAATTGATAAGAAGTTGTTTGAAAAAAGAAAGAAGAGGATTTAAAAAAGAAAAAAAAAAGGGAGAGGATGTGATCAGGCAGGGGAATAGAAAACACCATATACTAGAGATTTAGGGTATATTTTAATCTGTTAGAAGAAACTATCTCAAAATTTTAAAGAGAGAACAACTTATATATATAAGCCAAAAATATGGGTAACTACTATGAAGGGATAGAATATGACTCTAAAAATGAAAAATAAATTTTTTTTTTAAAGGGATTGATAAGATGTTGGTTGAAAAAGGGAAAAAGAAAAATTCAAAAAGAAAAAAAAAGAAAAAAAGACAGTTAAAAAAAAATTAACTTTGAAAGACTAAAGAATCATGGTAAAAAAGCCGTGAATTCTACGTTCAGTAGTCCCCTAGCGCTGGAGTTCTGCCGTTCTCATTGATCGGTAAACTTGGTCTTGGCTGGCTGTTCTCGCCGATCTTCTGTGGAGGGGCCTGTTGCCGTGGTTTCCAAATGTCTCTGCCGGAGGCGGAATTGCCCCACCCTTGCCCCCTCCCGGCTAAGTAATCTGCTCGGGTTTGCTCTCCGGGGCTTTTGTTCCCTGCAAGCTTTCCGTTTAGCTTTGGAGGCGGAGAGTGAAAATGGCGGCCTCCCAATCTCCGCCCCGGAGGAGCCGAGAACTCGGGGCCCCGCTCCTCAGTGAGCCCCCAGAGAAAAGCCGTCGCTCACTCCCGTCTCCCCGGTCTCCGGCCGCACTCCGTGCTCACCCGGCCTGTGACCGCGCTTTTCCATCTCTGGCACCCGACCCCAGGTGGAGTCTCCAAACCCAGCAGATCCCTGCGGTGCACTCCCGCACGGCTCCTCCCGGGGGAGGAAGGTGAGTCTCCCTGGATCTGCCGCTTGTTGGGTCCCTGCTGGAGGAGCAGGGGCCCGACTGTGCCGCGGATCACGGTTTATGGCCACCCCGAGCTGAGAGCCCACGCCTGGGCTCCGCCCCTGCAGCCGGCTTCCCTGCTCCAATACCTGGGAGCTCTGCCGCACTCAGGCACCCCTGGTCTTTCTGTGACCCCGAGGGTCCTGAGACCACACTGTCCCGGAGGGTTCCACCCCCTGCTTAGCCACCAGAGTGACGTCCCTCGGCGGAGCAGACTTTTAAAAGTTCCGATTTTGTGCTCCGCGGCTCGATCACTTGCCAGAAGCGGCCGACGGAGGCCCCTCCCCCGCTGTCTATCCTCCCGAATATCGCCTCGGATTCACTTCTCCACACGTCCTACCTTCCAGAAAGTGGTCGCTTTTCTGATGAGAGAGTTGTTGCTCTTCTTTTCTTCAATCTCCTGTTGAGTTCGTAGGTGTTCAGAATGGTTTGATCCCTATCCAGCTGAATTCCTGAGAGGAGACGAAATTCAGGTCTCCTATTCCTCCATCATCTTGCTCCGCCCCCCTTATTTTTTCTTCTTTTGGCAACTACACTTTTTTAGAGATTGCTTCTCATTTATTGTCTTTACTTTTATTGTTTCCCTTCTTTTAAAAAAAATCATGTTTTTGTAAAATCATTACAACAAGAATTATCCTATGTAGACAATTTTGAAAATTATATAGCAAAGTATAAAGAAAAAAAATACCAATTTAATTGCCAATTATCTTACTCTCTGTGATAGCCACTCTAGGATATATAACAGATTTTAATCACATACATAAATCCAACTTCCTTCTGGATATCTCACATTTGATTTTTGGCAGATTCTTCAAATTAAAATATCCAGTTCTAAACTTATTATTAGATCTAACAAAACCAGGAAGTTATTATAATACATCAGAGTGAAGATAGTGATTCAAACTAAAGTGGTAGCAAGAAGGTGAGGAGAAAAGGTCAGATTCTGATTATACTGTAAAGGTAGAGACTAGAGAATTTGCTGGTCCAATTAGATGTGGAGTGAGAGAAAAGAGAAGACAAAGGATAACTGTAGTGTTTTTAACCTGAGCAGTTGGAGGAATATTGTTTCCATTTATTTCCATTTTGGAAGGAGCCACTTTGAATAAGGATGTATCAAGTTTTTGGTTTGGGATATATTTAGTTTGAGAATGCCTATCAGACACAAAAGTAGAGATGCGGAGTATATGGTTAAAAATACAAGTTTGGGTATTGGGCAAAAAGTATAACTTTGAGAGACTTCAATATTAGTTGACTAAATAAGACCATAGGAAAGTAAAATAAATGGTATAAATAAAATAGAACAGACATGAATGTATAAGGGTCTAGGGCAGGCATTGTCAAACCCACCTATGGCAAAATTCATCACCTGTTTTTATAAATAAAGTTTTATTGAAACACAGATGTGCCAATTTGTTTCTATATTGCCAAAGGCTGATTTCACACTAAAATTTCTGAGTGGAATAATTGCAACAAAGATGTTATGATGCACCAAGCATAAGCCATTTATTATCTGGCCCTTTACAGAAATAGTTTATTGACCCCTGGTCTACCTGGAAGGTAGTTATCAGACCAAAAATTGGATTACTTTTCATTCCAGTTTTCCCAGGACAGTCCTAGTTTATATTCACTGCTCCAGCATCCAGAACAAATTAACAGTATTTTCAATGTCTGACAGGTGTCTGGGCAATACATTATATGATCACACTCTCTGAAATTAAAATAGAAAAATTGCACCAAGAACACATTAGCTAATACTACATAATGATATTTTATTTTGGCTGAACAGCCCTAAAGTGTGAAACAATTTGTAATTATTTTTTTCAAAAAAATATTTGTTTATTTTAGAGAGAGAAAGCATGAGCTGGAGAGGCAGAGGGATAGGGAGAAAGAATCTCCCTTGGAGCCCAAGGTGGGGCTCTATCTAATGACCCTGAGATCACAGCCTGAGCCAAAACCAAGAGATGGTGGCTTAACTGACTGTGCCACGGAGGTGCCGCTGTAATTACTTTAATAGCCCCCAAATTAACTGTCATATTAAATTTAGTCAAATGTTGACAATGTCTGTGTGTGATTATTATAGTGGAAAGAGGGAAATAACGCTACAAAAGTAGTCACAAGATGCGGAAAAAGAATAAACCTAATAGGTTTCTACCCTGGAAAGCTCGGATAATTTTAGAACAGAGTGATAGAAACAGAATAAAGTCAAGGAGTTTGTGAACCTATTTAATGGACTGCAATTATTCTATTTCAACATAGACTAAGTTGAACAATATGAACAAGCATCCATTTTGATAGAACTCAAGATTGGAGCTTTTTATTTCAAATTGACCTGGTTCTCTTACATAGGATGAGTAGAAAATCTAGTGTCTTCAGATTTTATTTATAAATTTAGCTCCAAATCACTACCCTAGACAATGATTTCCACTTTCCGTGTGAGTATGTATATACTGATTTTAAATTGATATTTTAAGACAGAAATTTGGCATTAGCTAAGTAAAAATGGAAAATTTTTAAATATATAATTATTTCATACTTTTTTGAATTCTTTCATTCTTTAAACTTTTTTTTAATTTATTTAATTTTAAAAATATTTTAATGTAAATTCAATCAACATATAATATATTATTAGTTTCAGAGGTAGCGGTCAGTGATCCATCAATCTTATATAATACCCAGTGTTCATTATATCATGTGCCTTCCTTAATGTCTATCACCCAGTTACCACATCTCTCCACCACCACCCCCTCCAGCAACCCTCAGTTTGTTTCCTGTGTTTAAGAGTGTCTTATGGCTTGTCTGCCTCTCTGATTTAATTTTGTTTTATTCTTTTCCTCTCTTCCCCTAGGATCCTCTGTTTTGTTTCTTAAATTCCACATATGAGTGAGATCATATAATAATTGTCTTATTTAGCTTAAAATAATACCCTCTAGTTGCATCCACGTCATTGCAAATGGCAAGATTTCATTTTTTTTTTTTTTTTTGACATATGAGTAGTATTCCATCTATATATATACCGCTTCTTCTTTATCCATTCATCTGTCAGTGGACATCTGGGTTCTTCCCATAGTTTGGCTATTGTGGACATTGCTGCTATAAACATTGGAGTATCCGTGCCCCTTCAGATCACTACATTTGTATCTCTAGGGTAAATATCAAGTAGTGCAATTTCTGGGTTATAGGGTAGCACTATTTGCAACTTTTTGAGGAAACTCTATACTGTTCCAGAGTGGCTGCACCAGCTTGCATTCCCACCAACAGTGTAAGAGGGTTCCCCTTTCTCCACATCCTCGTCAACATCTGTCATTTTCTGACTTTTTAATTTTAGCCATTCTGACTGGTGTGAAGTGATATCTCATTGTGGTTTTGATTTGGATTTCCCTGATGCCCAGTGATGTTGAGCATTTTTTTCATGTGTCTGTTGGCAATTTGGATGTCTTCTTTTTTTTTTTTTTTAAAGATTTTATTTATTTATTTGAGACAGAGAGAATGAGATACAGAGAGCATGAGAGGGAGGAGGGTCAGAGGGAGAAACAGACTCACTGCCGAGCAGGGAGCCTGATGCGGGACTTGATCCCAGGACTCCAGGATCATGACCTGAGCCGAAGGCAGTCACTTAACCAACTGAGCCACCCAGGTGCCCAATTTGGATGTCTTCTTTGCAGAAATGTCTGTTCATGTCCTCTGCTCATTTCTTGATTGGATTATTTGTTCTTTGGGTGTTGAGATTGATAAGTTCTTTATAGATTTTGGATACTAGCCCTTTATCTGATAAGACACTTGCAAATATCTTCTCCCATTTTTTCAGTTGTGTTTTGGCTTTGTTGACTGTTTCTTTTGCTGTGCAAAAGCTTTTTATCTTGATGAAGTCCCAATAGTTCATTTTTGCCTTTGTTTCCCTTGCCTTTGGAGACGCATCTAGAAAGAAGTTGCTGTGGCCGAGGTCACAGAGGTTGCTGCCTGTGTTCTCCTCTAGGATTTTGATGGACTCCTGTCTCACATTTTGGTCTTTCATCCATTTTGAGTCAATTTTTGTATATGGTATAAGTAAATGACCCAGTTTCATTCTTCTGCATGTGGCTGTCCAATTTTCCCAACACCATTTGTTGAAGAGACTATCTTTTTTCCGTTGGAGATTCCTGCCTGCTTTTTCGCAGATTAGTTGACCATAGAGTTAAGGGTCCATTTCTGGGTTCTCTATTTTGTTTGATTGATCTATTTGTCTGTTTTTGTGCCAGTGCCATATGGTCTTGATGATTACAGTTTTGTAATAGAACCTGAAGACCAGAATTGTGATGTCCCCAGTTTTGGTTATCTTTTTCAACATTCCTTTGGCTATTTGGAGTTTTTTCTGTTTCCATATGAATTTTAGGATTATTTGTTCCAGCTCTGTGAAAAAAAGTTGATAGTATTTTGATGGGGATGCATTGAATGTGTAGATTATCCTAAGTGGCATAGACATTTTAACAGTATTTGTTTTTCCAATTCAGGAGCATGGAACGTTTTTCCATTTCTTGTGGCTTCCACAATTTCTTTCATGAGCATTCTATAATTTTCTGAGTACCGATCCTTTGCCTCTTTGGTTAGATTTATTCCTAGGCAACTTATGTTTTTTGGTGTAATAGTAAATGAGATCGACTCCTTAATGTCTCTTTCTTCTGTCTCATTGTTGGTATATAGAAATGCAATTGATTTCTGTGCATTGGTTTTATATCCTGCCACTTTACTGAATTCCTGTATGAGTTCTAGCAGTTTTGGGGTGGAGTCTTTTGGGTTTTCCACATAGAGTATCACGTCATCTGCAAAAAGTGAGAGTTTGACTACTTCTTTGCCAATTCGGATGCCTTTTATTTCTTTTCGTTGTCTGATTGCCGAGGCTAGGACTTCTAGTACTACGTTGAACAGCAGTGGTGATAGTGGACATCCCTGCCATGTTCCTGACCTTAGGGGAAAAGCTCTCAGTTTTTCCCCATTGAGAATGATATTCGCTGTGGGTTTTTCATAGATGGCTTTTATGTATTGAGGTATCCCTACACTGTGAAGAGTTTTAATCAGGAAAGGATGATGTATTTTGTCAAATGCTTTTTCTGCATCTATTGAGAATATTATATGGTTCTTGTTCTTCCTTTTATTAATGTGATGTATCACATTGATTGATCTGCAGATGTTGAACCACCTTGCAGCCCAGGAATAAATCCCACTTGGTCGTGGTGAATAATCCTTTTAATGTACTGTTGGATCCTATTGGCTAGTATTTTAGTGAGAATTTTTGCATCCATGTTCATCAGGGATATTGGTCTGTAATTTTCCTTTTTGGAGGGGTCTTTGTCTGGTTTTGAGATAAAGGTCATGCTGGCCTCATAGAAAGTGTTTGGAAGTTTTCCCTCCATCTCTATTTTTAGAAACAGCTTCAGAAAAATAGGTATTAATTCTTCTTTAAATGTTTGGTACACTTCCCCTGGAAAGCCATCTGGCCTTGGATTCTTATTTGTTGGGAGGTTTTTTATTACTGCTTCAATTTCCTTGCTGGTTATGAGTCTGTTCAGGTATTCTATTTCCTCTTGTTTCAGTTTTGGTAGTTTACATGTCTCTAGGAATGTATCCATTTCTTCCAGATTGCCTAATTTGTTGGCATATAGTTGCTCATAATATGTTCTTATAATTGTGTGCATTTCTCCAGCGTTGATTGTCATCTCACCTCTATCATTCATGATTTTGTTTTGTGGGGTCCTTTCTCTTTTCTTTCTGGTAAGTCTGGCCAGGGGTTTATCAATCTTATTAATTCTTTCAAAGAACCAGCTTCTAGTTTCATTGATCTATTCTATTGTTCTTTTGGTTTCTATTTCATTGATTTCTGCTCTACTCTTTGTTAATTATCTTGTCCTGCTAGGTTTAGTCTCCATTTGCTGTTCTATTTCCAGATCCTTTAGGTGTAAGGCTAGGTTGTGTATTTGAGAACTTTCCCGTTTCTTGAGAAAGGTTTGTATTGCCAACTACGTCCCTCTTAGTAAGGCTTTGATGCATCCCAAAGGTTTTGAACAGTTGTGTTTTCATTTTCACTTTTTTCATGAATTTTTTTTATTTCTCCTTTAATTTCTTCACTGACCCATTCATTCTTTAGTAAGATGCTCTTTAGTATCCAGGTATTTGAGTTCTTTCCTATTGTCATCTTGTGATTGAGTTCCAGTTTCAAAGTATTGTGGTCTAAAAATATGCAGGGAATGATCACAATCATTTGGTACTTGTTGAAACCTGATTCATAATGCAGGATGTGATCTATTCTGGAGAATGTTCCATGGGCACTCGAGAAGAATGTATATTCTGTTGCTTTAGGATGGAATGTTCTGAATATATTTGTGAAGTCCATCACAGGAGCCGACTTCTAAAAGTTCTGATTTTATGCTCTTCTTCTACACCACTTTCCAGTAGCTGGCTTACAGAGGCTCCCTCCTCTGCAGTTTATCTTCCCATATATCACCTTGGAGTCACTTCTCCTCACATCCTACCTTGCAGAAAGTGGTCGCTTTTCTTTTTTTTTAATAATTTTTTTAAAGATTTTATTTACTTAGGGGCATCTGGGTGGCTCAGTTGGTTAAGCGACTGCCTTCGGCTCAGGTCATGATCCTGGAGTCCCAGGATCATGTCCGCATCGGGCTCCCTGCTTGGCAGGGAGTCTGCTTCTCCCTCTGACCCTCCTGCCTCTCATGCTCTCTGTCTCTCATTCTCTCTCTCTCAAATAAAAAAAAAAAAAAGATTTTATTTATTTATTTGAGAGAGAGAGCAAGAATGAGTAGGGGGAGGGGCAGAGGGAGAGGGAGAAGCAGTCTCCCTGCTGAACAGGGAGCCCTACATGGGGCTCAATCATGACCTGAACCCAAGGCAGGTGCTTAACTGACTGAGACACCCAGGCAACCCAGTCACTTTTCTATTTGTAAGTTGCAGCTCTTCTTTTCTTAGATCTCGGATTGAGTTTGCAGGTGTTCAGAATGTTTTGATAGCTCTCTTGCTGAATTCCTGGGACCAGACAAAACTAAGGTCTCCTATTCCTCCACCATCTTGGACTCCAGCTTCTTTAAACTTTTTAATGGAATTTAAAATATGTTAAGATGGTCATAATTGTCTAATAATTCTGTTTTAGTTTAGGCTACTATAACAGAAAACCATAGGCTGGGTGGCTCAAATGCCAAACACGTATTTCTCACAGTTCTGGAAGTTGGGAACTCTAAGATCAAGGTACCAGCAGATTTGGTGTCTGGTGAGACCCCTCTTCTTGGTTCACAAACTGAAGTCTTCTCATTGTGTCCTCACATGGCAGAAATAAATCATCTTTCTCCTATCTCTTCTAAAAGGGTACTGATTCCATTCATTAGTCTCTACCTCATGACCTAATGACATCCTAAAAGTCTCATCTTCAACTACAATCACATTGGGGATTTTGGCTTCAATATATGATTTTTGGAGGGGTCAGGGATACAAATATTCAGCCAATATAGCAAGTCTTAAAAAATAAAATGATCAATGTATATATTTTTGGAAATCATGAATATTTGTAAAATGTCATGAACCAAATAATATAAAATTTCAGTCTATCAAAAGCAATCAAATCCAGAGCAAACCAGTTGACTATCAGCTATGATTTCCCAAAGGATATTTATAAGCCAATTCATAATATGAACTAGTTAGAACTAACATTAATGAAATGTTAGTTTTAAAAAATGTGTTAAAGTCTCTATTATTCAAAATGAATAGGGTTCTATAACTCAAGCAAATCAGATCAATGCTGTGGCATCATTATATACTGTATTGCCTGATGGAGCCTGTGGTGTAAGAACTCTACAGGAGAGCTAGAGGATAAACTGTTTAATTTTGTGAAATCATGAGTTTATATTAAAATCTTAAATTACTTGGCAAGAAGCAGAAAGAGAAATGATAGTGTTGGTTTGAAAGGACAACTAAATGTAGAGGGAACATAGAAATCAATGAATATGTGAAACAAGGAGAGTGATCCTCCATGGATCACTTTATTTATAAGATACAGTAATTTTAAAGTAATTAAATGTAAAATGGGGAAATTCTCACAGACAATTATATTTTCCTATATTGTGTAATCTTTCATAAAAGATACTTGCATTTTATACTCAAGAAAATAAAAGTTTTGAAAACACTAACTTTGAAATTTATATATAATAGCAGTTTAACTACATTATAGTTTTATACATAGCTATTAAATTTGTTGACATTCATATTAAACCTAAGTATATGTATGATTGCAATTTTTTTCTGGTCAAAAATATTCCCTACCTGAATGAAAGTGAAATAATGCTTTGTAAAATTTATAGAACATTTCTGTTTTTGTTTGTTTTGTTTCTCAGAAAGAGTGTGCTTTAGTTGTATTCAGTGTATAATGTTCATGTATTGTCCTATGTCTTGGTGCATAAATTTAATTAAGTTTTGTCAGTGGACATCCCTTTAACATAAGAAAGATAAACCAAAAATAGATGCCAGAGTTAGTAAAATATCCAGTAGTAAATTAAATATATAAACTTTGCTCTCATATCTAAGATAACTATATACAACACATAATAGAAGAATATTATAGTTAAAGTAGAAGAATCATGAAGAATCATCTAAAAATAAATGTGTGGAAATTATAAATATTATTTGATCAGTTATTCAGTTATATAAAATATTTCTTGAATTAAATAAGGTGATATAACATGATCTTGTGTTTAAATACCTCAAAGACTTTCTGAGAAGTTAATTTTTAAGATGATTGTAATTTTTTTCTGCTAAAGACTGATAAGGTTTTTTGAAAATGTATTGTAAAATAAAAACTCTCCGCATCACTTATTAAAACTCTTTATAAAAGTTACAATAAATAAACACATATGCTACTGAGAAAAAAAGGAGAAAAAAAGGGGAAAAAAGGATGAATGAATGATGGTTTGATGGTTGAGGAAGTACACAATGTCTCTCCTGAACCTCCAGTTTGCTGACTGCAGATCTTGGGATTTGTCATCTTCCATAATTGAATGAGCCAGTTCCCTATAATAAATCTTTTTCTCCATACATATATATCCAAATATTCTGTTTCTCAGGAGAACTCTGCCTAATACACAGGGCATTGCTCAAAAAGGGACAAAGAATGCATCATAGCTGATAAAGTAAATAATCTTTAAAAATAATCAAAAATAAATATAATTGATAGTTCAAAAGGAGAACTTAGTATACTTAAGAACTCACAGTATATATAAATATATTTCATAGTATAATAGCAACAGATTTGGGACAAATCATTTACAAATCATTTCTTAATCATTGTAGAAAAAATAGTTTATATTCTCACTAAAAAGACATTACAAATGATGCAAAATCTTAATGTGGAAAAAAAATCAAACCAGGGGTGCCTGGGTGGCTCAGTCGTTAAGCATCTGCCTTCAGCTCAGATCATGATCCCAGGGTCCTGGGATCAAGCCCTGCACTGGGCTTCCTGCTCAACGGGAAGCCTGCTTCTCCCTCTCTCACTCCCCCTGCTCGTGTCCCCTCTCTTGCTCTCTCTCTCTGTGTCAAATAAATAAATAAATAAATAAATAAATAAATAAATAAATAAATAAATAAATAA
>NW_023270377.1:40821683-40825370 GCF_011800145.1 Mirounga leonina | reverse complement strand
TAAATAAATAAATAAATAAATAAATAAATAAATAAATAAATAAATAATATTAAAAAAAAATCAAACCACAATTACTCAATGAAGAAAACTTATATAGTACTTGGCATTAGCTTGTACATGTAAAGAGTTGAGAAGAGGTCAAGTCTGCCCTTATAACAATAAATGACAGGACAAACTAAAAATCACTGACTTTCCTTGGGCCTGTCAGTGAACTGAGATCACAGGGTAAACCAGCAACTGGAAAATCTGTAAAGATAGGCACCTACAGGGAGAAACAGGACCTGAGCATTTGCTTAATTGGGGCAGAAGCCACTCAGCTCCTTATAAGCTCTTGAGACATTGAAGCAGCAATTTCGACAAATTGCTGGAAGTTGGGTGTGAGCTAGTGTGAGAGGGAGAAGCTCGCTATACTTCTATTGGTTCCTCATGCTTTCAAAGGCTTTTCCTCCAGGAATTCCATCAGGTTCTCACAGGAAGAATGGAAAGAATCAAGAAACAGTCCCTCTATAGCACTGGCTAGGGAGGGGAAGAGCAACCACCATGAAATCCACTCAGACCCCTCCTCTTGTTGAACAAAGTCTTACTTTGCAAGGGAAGGACATCATCAAAAGACACTAATGAAAGATTGCAGTTGGGGAAGGGAACTCCACCCAGCCCCAGCCTCCCTATTTCAACTAAGGGGTTGTGGGAGAGCCTTAATATCTTTTTTTTTCTGGAAATAAAATGGGAAAAGTGGAGGATACCTGTTGGAGCTAGGGAAGGTATTGCAAGTAAAAAAAGTTCTATCCCTGAGGGAAGGACAAAAATACTCATGAAGGCCATACCTCCCAAGACACCGGTCCAATGTGTACTCCAAAGACTGAAACTTAATCAGAAGAAACCCTCTCAAATGCTCTACCACCAGGCTAACAAACCTTCAGTAATAATAATACACTGTCCTTAGTACAGTCCTTTAAAGGGAGTATGGAATTAAGAATATCTTATGAAAGATATATAGAACAGAACACTCTAATGTTACAACTGTAAGGAATTAAAAAAAAAAAAATTGAGTTTATTCCAGATAAAAACATACATATATCAAACAAAAGTCTGAAGAAGTGTGACTTCTCTGGAATCCTAGATAGAATATGTATGGCCTGAGTAAAATAACATTACAGAAAAATATGACTTTTTTGTGTATGTGCAAAAAATCAGACTAGGGGCACTTTATGCTGTGTTTGAGTGTGATGCCTTGCTCATAGGGTATAAAACAATTAATCTTTGTGGTGGAGAAAACTGTCTGCCTACCTCCTATGTCCATTTTATGTAGTATAGATTTGATGTTGGGAAATGGTTGCCCAAGGAGGAATTACATTTTATGGCTTCTATAAGTAGGTACAGGTGATGTGATTTCAACAGTCCAACGAGAGTGAAAATGAATTGGTAGGCAGGATAATGACCCCACAAAGACATCTATATATTAATCTCCAGAACCTGTGGATATGTCAGGTTACATGGCAAAGGGGAAATTAAGGTTTCAAGTGGAATTAAGGTCCGTAATCAGCTGACCTTAAGGAGACTATTCTGGAATAAGCCGGTGGGGTCAACGTAATCACAAGCGTTCTTAAATGGGGAAGAAGGAGGCTGGAGAGTCAGCATTAGTGTTTTGGAGTCTTAAGAAGGACTTCCTTCCCTGTTGCTGGCTTTGAAAATGAACTGGAGCTATGAGACAGGATTTCAAGTAACTTTTAGAAACTGGTATTTTTACTCTAGAGAGTAATGCAACTCCATTATGGACTTATGGCTTGCAGCACTACAATAAATTTGTGTTGGTTTAAGCCAAAAGTTTGTAGTAACTTGGTACAACAGCAATAAGAAATGAATATACAGAGTTATGTTACTTTGAAGCCAAATAGTTTGAAGAGTGGATGCACTTTCTCCATTGTCTCTTTTCTCTTTTTGGTGACTTCGGAAATTAAGTGTTGAATATGTAGGAACCACGAGCTAATGCCTGAAAGGCATCCTTCTGAATATTTGCTTGGACTTTGTTATAAGTGAGAAATGCATATCTATTTTGTTAAGTCACTAAGATTATTTTAATTACCTTATTTATTAGAACTTCCCCCCGCCCCCTGCCACAGTTTTGCCATGACTTAGTTAATTTCAGTTAGGAAAATAATATTGGAAAAGGAATAAATCTAAAATAGAAATTCCAGTAAAATATTTTTAATGGGTAAAATATTACCATCTAGATATGGATTCATTTTCGAGCTAAGCCATTTTGGGCTCACAGCTTAAATAAGCAGAAAGTCCTTTCAGTAGAAGTCACATGAGAGAAAAAGCTAGAGATCTCAGTAAAGTTAGTTAAGAAATAAAAGCAATTGGTTATAAAGGTATAATACACACTCCTGAAGTACTAGTAATAGTACTTAAAATACCTTTTTAAATTAAGTATTTTATAAAGATTGTGTGGTTTATTTTTCCTCAAGGTTAACTTAACCTAGATTACTAAAGTTTAATAATGATATTATTTTAATAATACTTACATTTCCTAGAACCAAGCTTTATTAGTATTACACATTACCGCTTTAAAGGACAAACTGGTCCTCAGGCAGTATTAAATAACCCAACTTTCATTGTACTGTTGTAAACAATACAGGACCCTATCATATATTCAAGATAATTTTAAGCTTAACAGGCACTATCAGTTGTGTCTGGGGACAGGTTTTGTTTGCAACAATTTTTGTATATAAATATTAATATTTTATATCTCATTCCTTGTTGACTGGTGTATAAAATTAACGTCTACATTTCCTACTGTGCTCTCATTTCCACATAAAAGCGAATAGTTTCAGGCAACATATGAACAATCAATGGAAAGACTTTAACTTACCCTTTGTTATAAGATGATACTAACCCAACATTAAAACTTTGGCTATCACATCATTGATCTCTCACATAAATAAGCCCAAAATCCACAACCAATAACCGCCCCCCCCCCGCCCCAACACAAAGACACTTACAAGTTACAGTTTATATACAGTCACTTCAGAGAATTGGCTAAAGACAACAATGACAAAAAACTTATCAAAATGGTGAACCAGGGAGTCCTTGCCTTATTCCAATTTTGACAAGCAGCAGGATATATTGAAGAGATGTTTTTAGGCATCCTTTGATGCCTAAGGGAGGAGAATGTAAAGTGGAATGTAATGAAAGGGGGAAAAAAGTGAGTTTGCAAAGGAAACACACAGCCAAGTGTCATGCTCTGGTGCTACCATGACAGTGAGATGGTGTAGGCTTGTAGACCCCTTGCAGGCCAGGGTCATTTGAGGACTGCACTGAGGTTAAGGTCGGCCAGGCAGGCCTAGGCCAGGAGGAGAAAATGTTCTCTTCCCCTTACCTCATGTTGCAAGGCCTAAATGCCTGGATCAGCAGGAAGTGGCTCTTGCCTAGCTTAAAGTGTATCTCTCTAAACAGAAGTGTTCTTTCTAAAGACAAAGAACATGTTGTCTCCAAAGGAAGGATGGCTAAGAGAATTCTTTATTCTGCAAGCATAAACAGGATGTATTCTGTTCTTATTGCATTTCGTGTATATTTCACTTCACAGATGTTGGCTTGATACATTGTTATGTTTATCTGATCTCTGCAAGTATATAGCTACGTGAGAAATAAACGGCAGTATGCAGTTGCAAGTGCTGCCTTTGCTCT
>NW_023270377.1:40328380-40821673 GCF_011800145.1 Mirounga leonina | reverse complement strand
ATTTCGTAGACCCTTACCCAGGGACCCCAACGCACTAGACGTTGACATTACAGGACTATCAAATTCGCATCCTTGTGGAAACATGTCATTTGTAAGCAAAAGACCATGTCTGCAAAACAATATTGCCAAGGGGTCCCTTCATTTTAAACTTATATACATAGAGAGCTTAAAGCCACCTGCTGAAAAATACCTAAAGCTAGTCACATTAGACAAAAGAGTTTGTGGGGTTAGACCAGAAGGCCCAATGTTATAAAGAAAAATGTTAAAATTCATTGTGAAGATTTTCTAATGTCATAAAAACAGACAAAATATGCCCCAGTCCCTTCATCTCTAATCGTTTAATTGTAGAGTAAATCATGTTGCTCTGTTTTCAGCATTTAATTTTTAAATTAGCTCTTGGCTGCAATGTCCTTGATTACAGAACTTAATTAGCTGTGCCTGTTGAAGAGAATTATGCTATATACAGGATGCATGATCACATGGAAAAGCTTCATACAAGCAATCAGAGTTATAGTGAAGCTTGGTTGACTTTCTAAAATGTGGAAGAACAGTTGCGAAACAGGCTGTATTTAGAGACAGAAGATCCAAAGGAGAAAGCTACATTAAAACAAAATTAGATGGGTCTGTGTTCTCTGTAGGCAAATATTCTGAATGACTAAAAATACTGTTTTGGAAGAATGAATTGATATTAACTTCTATTGTATTTGTTCATCAATAGATTGACAACATGAAGATTCTTTATGTACCAAATTAGGGGAAAAATTCAAATTTGTTTATTGGCTTAAAAAAAGGACACATGTAAATTGTATAAACATGTTTTTTGTGTTTTCACTAGTCAGTAGTGATAGCTTTTGATCTTCCCATATCATGCAAGTTATATAAATCCATACAAATTTGCAGTAGTGAACAACAGCTAAGCCAAAAATGGCTTTTCAACAATATCTTATGAAGTGGATGAATTCACAGAGCTAATTACACCAATGGAAAATATTTTTTCTCTAAACAGTTTATGAAAACTTTGTTTTACATCTTAGCCAAACATAAATATTCAATATAAAATTCCAAGAGGATGTCAGAAATGCAAAGCAATCGAGAGTTTACATAATATAAAAATATGTTTGGGATAGCTCAAGTGAAATAAAAAGGCAGTTAAAACAGATTAATATTTTTAAAATTCTGAGCACAAGGAGAGGGTAGAGTTGGTACCTCAGCAGTCATTTCTCCAAATTAGTTTTGGAGTTTGTTATTCATATAATGTGAGGTAGTCAGCTTTTGATGTTGTAGAACCTTTAATTTATTTAGCATGCAAAAAAATTTTTTTTGCTACATTGTATGAGGGCTATGGGTCACCTGCACAACAGATCAACTGAACTCAGCTGTGCTTAGTTGGGTTCTGTGGTCCTAGACTCAGCTCCACAATAATTGTTTTTTAAAACACTGATGGAAGCAATAGCCATGGTCTAAGAAACCTGTTTTCATGTTGAAAGACAAGAGCAAGAGAAGCAGAGGCTAACCACGCAATTTTATTTAAAGCTTCTGCTGGGATATAGTGAACTTCATTTACTTACATAATGTTAGTCAAAATATGTTAATATGACGAAGCCCAAAGTTTAAGGAGGTGAAAAGAATGAACTTTTCCACAGAACGCATAGGCAGTTAACAGAATAGTAGTCAAGAATGTATCATTCTATTATAGAGGGAGAAAGGGGTATGGAGAATGGTGTGGGAACAACAATCTGATATGCCACAGGGCTAGATGTTCTAGCATTTCAGAAGCAAGAAGATAACCTGCTTCTAATAATCATTATATAAGAGGCAGAGAGAAAGAATGTTAAGATTATACAGAATACCACATTTTGTTTTGCTATACTTGTATGTCTAGTTCAGTTCACTAAAATGTGAGCACAATGAAGGCAAGTCTTATCTGTTTTATTCCTAGAAAAATGCCTGGCATGTCAAAGGTACTCAATAAACATTTATGACTGACCTAATGAAGAGAAGTGAAGAACACATTAGGAGGGAAAGATGACGATGGCAGAATCTAAGCCAAGGAAACATGTCTAGAGAGGAATGGCCCTGTGTTTAAAAAAAAAAAAAAACTCAGAAATAAATGTGAAGGTAGGGTGAAATAATAGCAGAGCATATTAGGTGTAAAAAAGAGAAAAAATGTTTCTGGAATCTCAATTTCTAGAAGATGGCTTAGAATTTATACATTCTTAATGCAATTACGTACATTATAGGAGAAATAAGAGGAAGATGTAACTTTAATACTCTAAGTCTCACTACCTTCTGTTCAATTAAAAAATTATATAGGAAATATAGTGCACCAATTGTAAGAACACTTTTCAATATTTTTTTCCTAAAGGGAACATATCTATGTAAACAGCCATCCATTTGGTGAAGGAGAACAACATTATCAGAATCACTGAAACCCCATCATAATCCCACAATATCACACCAATTCTTCCTATAAGCACTATCCTGACTACTAAATCACTAGGTTAGTTTTTATTACCTTTGAACCAAGTGTATAAGTACAGAATAAATTATCTTGTATCTGCTTCTCTGACCCAAAATCATATGTGTGGGAGAAATCTGTTTTGAGAACCATAGTTTGTTCATTTTCTTGATGTATGGTATTATAATCCATGAATCTATAATTGATCATTTATGAATACTTGGATTGCTGCTATAAACATTTTGGTGCATTTATGTATATTCTGGGAGGTATAAATCTAAGAATGGTGTTGGGTCACACAGATATGCATTTTTATTCAAATTTAGTGGCATAGTAAAAAATGTAAAAAAATGTAAAAATTTCCAAAAAATGTAAAATGTCCAAAATTTTCCAAAGTGCTTCTACCAATTTACCATCCAGTATCAGTGAATGAGTGGTTTTAAATACTAAAACTTCACTTTTTAAGAAACCAATCTAATGAATGTCTAATATCATTAGTTAGCTTTTACTGTACTGTGAATTACTCCAACATATTGGCCTTATTAAACAACTACCATTTGTCTTGAAACTGAGTATAATTACTTTGGGCTGAGTGACTCTTTGGGTCCCAGCTAGTTCACTAATGTTTCTACAGAAAGGTGCCAGTTTGAGCTGCTTGATCAGGGTTGCCTATAGCTGGGACAGCACATCTTGGTTCCATGTGGTCTGGCATTGTCTAAGGGTAGACTGAGTTTTTTACATGGCAACTGTAAAGGATCTTGAATGATAATGGAAACATGCAAAATCTCTTGAGGCCCAAATTCTGAACTGGCACAATATCCCTGTTAATCTATTTTACTGACTAAAGCAAGTAGCAAGACAAGGTCAGATGAAAGTCTGGGGAAATTGACTTCATTTTTCTGACACAGTTTTAAACTTACACGGTCAAGGAGCAGGCCTACAGGAATGGGAATAAATACAACCAACTCCATAAACCATCTACAAGAGTAATATTATCTAATTGTAATTTAATTTTCATTTCCCTCATGACTAACAAGGTTGATCAACATTTCCTATGATTTTATTGTCTTTAAAAAGATCCTTTATGAAATGCCTGTTCAAGTGCTTTTAATCAGATTACTTCTTTTTTAGTGACCTGTAAGAATTCTATTTTCTGGATATAGATCTATTAGCACTTCTCAAATTGTGGCTTACCTTTGATTAACTGGATCTATTCTTTTTTATAGTTTAGTGGTGCTAAATTTTAATATAAAAATGTATCTATATTTTCATTTTGGGGTATTTTGTGTATTGCTTGCTTGTTAAAGAAACAAAAAAGTTAATTTAGCATGAGGCCCAGGGCCATGAGATAGCTCCAACAATTTCTAGAAGTTGTTTTTGTTTTGTTTTCTAATTCAATGATAAATTCACCTGAAAGTGATTTTGTGTATGATGTGAGAATGGTCTAGCTTGTTTTTAAAATTTTTATAATAGTGATATTATTGTTGACTCTAATATTTTAATAAAAAGACCTCTATTTGGGTGATGCTATGAAGGTCCATCTTTGTCATAAATTAAGTATTGAAATTGCATGAGTCTGTCTTTAGATTCTCTGTAGACTTCCATTGGTGTATACCTCTAGTCTTGTCTCAAGACTACACAGTCCTCATTACTATAATATTACAGTTACACAGTGTAACAAGTCTTCCCTTTTTTTCTTCTTTCTCCTGTTTCTTTAGTATTTTCTTTGCTATTCTTAGTCTTTTACTTTTTATATACACTTTAGAATTGACTTGATTGCCAGAATTTTAATTCACAATACATTCAAACTAAAAAATTTGGATAAAATGACATCATTACTTTTCCAAGTCTTTTCATCTAGGACTTCAGTAGGCCTATCCATTTTCCTGGTGTTGTCCTTGGTGTTGCCCTTTGAATGATATACCACGATTTAAAAGATAGAACAGAGTTTTTAGGTAAAATTGAGCCAATTAATGGATTTATGATATTGTGGCAAAATTAGGGTATTGCTGGTAAGCCAAGTCTCCATTTTTTTAGCTTTATTTTTATTTTTTTATTGAAGTATAATTGACATACAATATTATATTAGTGTCAGGTATACAACATATTGATTTAACAATTCTATACATTGCCAGGTGCTCACCACAATAAGTGTGGTCACCACCTGTTACCATACAACATTATTACAATACTGATTATATTCCCTGTGATGTACTTTTCATTTCAGTGCCTTATTTATTTTATACTGGAATTTTGTCCTTTTTAATCCCCTTCATCCATTTTGCACATTGCCCCTTCCCTACACATCCCCTCTAGCAAACACCCAATTTGTTCTCTGTATTTAAGAATCTGTTTGTTTTGTTTTTTAGATTCCACATATAAGTGAAATCATATGGTATTTGTCTTTCTTGGACCTATTCCCTTTAGCTTAATACCCTCTAGGCCCATTCATATTATCCTGAATGGCAAAACCACATTCTTTTTTTATGGCTGAGTAATATTCTAGTGTGTGTGTATGTGTGTGTATACGTATATATAATAATTTATCCATTCATATATCATTGAACACTTGTATTGCTTCCATATCTTGGCTATTGAAAATAATGGAGCAATAAACGGGTACATACCTTTTCAAATTAGTGTTTTTATTTTCCTTTGGTAAAATCAGTAGAATTATTGGATCATATAGTATTTCTATTTTCAATATTTTGAGGAAACTTCATATGGTTTTCCACAGTGGCTGTACCAATTTACATTTCCTTTAGTTGTGCATGAATTTTCCCTTCTCCACATCCTTGTCAATACTTGTTACTACTTGTCTCTTTGATACTAGCCATTATGACAGGTGTGAGATAATATCTCCTTGTGGTTTTTATTTGCATTTCCCTGATGATTAGTGATTTTGACCATCTTTTCATGGCTGTTGGATAGAGTATTCTTGGCTACAGGGTTGTTTTTTTCTGTTTTGTCCTCTTCCCCCTTCTTTCTTCTTCCCCCTTCTTTCGTCTTCCCCCTTCTTTCTTCTTCCCCCTTCCTGCACTTTGATTATATCCTGCCACTGTCTTCTGGCTTGAAAAGTTTCTGGTCAAAAATCAGCTGATAGACTTATGGGGCTTTCTTTGTATGTAGCTACTTATTCCTCCCTTTGCTGCTTTTGGAGTTCTTTCTGTATCTTTAGTTTCTGCTAGTTAAATTATGTGTCTTGGTGTGGATCTTCTTGGGTTCATCTTATTTGATGCTCTCTGTATTCCTGGAACTGGATGTCTGTTTCCCTCCCCAGATTAGGGAAGTTTTTAGCTGTTTCTTCAAATAACTTTTCTACTCCCTTCTCTCTGTATTCTCCATCTGGGATCCCTATAGTGCAAATGTTATTATGCTTGATGATGTCTCTGAGCTCCCTTAACCTATTTTCAACTATTATATTTTTTTCTTTTTGCTATTCAGCTTGGTTGCTTTTCATTACCCTTTCTTCCAGATTGCTGAGCCATTCTCCTGCATCCTCTAATCTGCTATCGATTCCCTCAAGTATATATATATATATATATATTTTTTTTTAAAGATTTTATTTATTTATTTTTTAGAGAGCGAGCGAGAGAGAAACAGCATGAGAGGGGAGAGGGTCAGAGGGAGAAGCAGGCTCCCCGCTGAGCCGGAAGCCCAATGTGGGACTCGATCCCAGGACCCTGGGATCATGACCTGAGCCGAAGGCAGACGCTTAACCATCTGAGCCACCCAGGCGCCCCCTCAAGTATATTTTTTATTTAAGTTATTGAATTCTTCAGCTCTGGTTCTTTTTTATATTCTCTATCTCTTTGAAGTTCTCACTGAATTAATCTACTTTTTTTTTTCAAGTCCAGTCAGTATCTTTATGACTATTAATTTGAACTTTTTTAAAGATATTATTTATTTGAGAGAGAGTGAGAATGAGACAGCATGTGATGGGGGAGGGTCAGAGGGAGAAGCAGACTCCCCGCCGAGCAGGGAGTCCAATGTGGGACTTGATCCCGGGACTCCAGGATCATGACCTGAGCCGAAGGCAGTTGCTTAACCAACTGAGCCATCCAGGCGCCCTAATTTGAACTTTTTATCAGACCTATTCCTTATCCCCATTTTATTAGCCAGCTGCAATGACCCACTTTGCCTATTGTGGGTTTGCTCCCTGCACTGTTTAGAGGCCTGACTGTGGCTGCTGTGGATTCGCTGGTGGGCATGGTTGGTGCTCAGCCTAGCTCTTAGCAATTAGCCTTTCTGCTACACCTATAGGCACACACAAAAGCATTGCTCCTTGCCCAGGCAGCTAAGGGGACTTGCTGCAGGAACTGTGTGCATGCTGGTATGTGGGGTTATCTCCATCCTTTCCCAGGGCAGGGGTCACTGGGCAGGAAACTAGTCCTAGATGTGGTTACCAGCTGTGTAGGGTAGGGCAGAAGCCACTTCAAAAGGATGCCTTGCCCAGGCAGGTAGGATGGGTGATATGGGCCCCCAGGGGGAATATTGGAGTGAGCCATGCAATGCTAGCAAGGTAGATAGGAAGTATTAGAATTGTTTCCCACAAACATCAGTCTATCTGAGCTGGGGAAGAGAAATGGAGCCTGCCAACACTTCTGTTTCCAGAGAAATCCTCTGCAGATACCCACCCCTTCTGTACCTATTCTAAGATTAGTCAGTATTTACTTCACATACACCCCAAGTGTTTTTGAAACTGCTGTTTTTGTGCTACACCGGGCCAAATTATTTAATAGGCTGGCTCTTCAAGGTTTGGTGATTCTGTTTCCTATAGACCTCCAGCTCTCCAGAATTAAGCCCTGCTGGTTTTTAAGGCCCCAGAGTTAAGCCCCATTGGTTTTTAAAGCCAAACATTATGTCTTCCCAGTACCAGAGGTCCCTGGTGTGGGTTCTGATTCTCTCACTTTTTCAAACCTGTGATATCATTACTATTTGTGGTTATTCACATCGGGGGTTTGGTCCCCAACCAAATCTCTGCCTCTCCTCTTTTCCATGTGGACTTTTCTCTATGACTAGCTATGAAAAATTTGTTCTGCCAGATCTTTAAGTCATTTTCAGAGTTAGTTGCCCAGATGTACCTGCTGTCTCCATGTATCTGTGGGATGAGGTTAGTTCAGGAACCTCCTACTCCACCATCTTTCCTCCTGTTTGTTTGTTTCTTTCTTTTTTTTTTTTTTTAGCTTAATAATGTTATAGTTTCCTGTGGATAAATCTAGATAGATACTTCTTGGTATTTGGTATGTTTCTTTGCTACTTAATTGGTGTATAGGTTATATTTTCAATATAATAGGACATATAAATACACTTGATTTTCATATATCGAATTTGTATAATCAGCTTGTTAAATTTATTCTAATCATCTATATGTACATCGTTTTTGAATGTACACGATTGCAACATGTAGATGCTGAGAGTTGTTTCTTTTCAACTCACTAAATCTCTTTTAAGGTGCTTTTATTTTTATTTTTGTAAAGATTTTATTTGAGAGAGCACAAGCAGGGGGAGCAGCAGAGGGAGAGGGAGAAGCAGGCTTTCTGCTGAGCAGGGAACCAGACACAGGACTCAATCCCAGGACCCTGAAGGCAGATGCTTAACTGACTGAGCCATCCAGATGCCCCTCTTTTAAGGTGCTTTTTAAACCAATCTGTTATTATAGATTTCAGTTCTAAAATTACCATATTTTAATTATCTGAAAATATTGTCAATCATATTTTGTGCTATTTTTATATTATAAAAATCATAGCTATTTATTTTTTTATTTAAAGATTTTATTTACTTATTTGACAGAGACACAGTGAGAGAGGGAACACAAGCAGAGGGAGTGGGAGAGGGCGAAGCAGGCTTCCTGCAGAGCAGGGAGCCCAATGCAGGGCTCGATCCCAGGACCCTGGGATTATGACCTGAGCTGAAGGCAGACGCTTAATGACTGAGCCACCCAGGAGCCCCCATAGCTATTTTAAAGTACAACTTTGTAACTCTTTTAAGTGGGTCCCCTACATATTTGGGGATGTGTGTCCCATATGTTTTTGGTGCCATTAACCTTCTATTTCTCTTGGTTGTCTCTTTGTATTATTTTTTTGCATGACCCATTATTTTTAAAATTTTTATTATATTGTATATGACAAAAATTTATAACTTGAGGGGATGCATGATCCTTTTCTGGTCTTATTGAGATACACTTGACATTACGTTTCATTAGTTTTAAGTGTAGAAACTAGTATATAAATTACAAAATGAATTTAGTCATCATCTACCACTTAATTACAATTTTTTCTGTTGTGATGAGAACTTTTAAAATCTACCCTCTTAAAAAAATGATAAAATAAAATAAAATCTACCCTCTTAGTAATTTTCCAGTATATAATATGGTATTAACTATAGTAACCATGATGTACATTGTATCTCCAGGACTTATTTATCTTGTAAGTAGAAACTTAGGCCTTTTGACCACCTTCAACCATTTCACCTCTTGCCCCCACTGCTGGCAAACATCAATCTGTTCCCTATTCTATGGATTCATGATTTTTATTTTTATTTTTATTTTTTTTATTCCATACATAAGTGAAATGATATTATATAGTATTTGTTTCTCTGGCTTATTTTACTTAGTATAATGTCCTCAAGGTCCATCCTTGTTTTCATAAAGATGGGATTTCCTTTTTTTTATAGCTGAATAATTTTCATTGTATGTGTGATCTGTATAATCACATGACATTTTCTTCTTTCATCTGGTAATGGAAGGTTAGATTTGTTTGCATATCTTGACTATTGTAAATAATGCTTCAGTAAACACAGGGTGCAGATCTTTTCAAGGTCATGATTTTGTTTCCTTAGACTATACAAACAGAGGTGGAATTGCTGGGTCATATGGTAGTTCAATTTTTAATTTTTTGAGGAAACTTCATATTGTTTTTCATGGTGGTTTCACCAATTTACGTTCCACCGATGACACATAAGAATTTCCTTTCTCCATATTCTCCCAAACATTTAGCTCCTATTCTTTTGATAATAGCTATTCTAACAGGTGTGAGATAATTTCATTGTGATTTTGATTTTCCTGATGATCAGTAATTTAGAGCACCTTTTTATGTACCTGTTGGCCATTTATATATCTTTTTCTGGAAAAATGTCAGTTTAGTTTCTCTGCCAATTTTTAAAGTACGTATTTTTTTTTTTTTTTTTTTGACGCTTAGTTTTGTGAGTTCTGTATATACTTTGAAAATCTTATGTCTGATAAGGGGTTAATATCCAAATATTTTCTCCCATTCTTTGAGCTGGTTTTTAATTTTGTTTATGGTTTCCATTATTATGCAGAAGTTTTTAAATTTGATGTAGTCCCTTTTTTTTTTTTTTTTTGGTCATCTTTGCTTTTGGTGTCCAATCCAAAAAATCATTGCCAAGACCAATGCAAAGGAAATTATCCTGTTTATTCTAGGAGTTTTACAGTTTTAGGAGTTAAATTTAAATCATTAATCCATTTTTTTTATTTTTTTATTTTTGCATGGTGTTAAGATACAGGTCCAGTTCTTTTGCATGTGGCTGTCCAGTTTTCCCAATACCAGTTATTGGAGACCACTGTTTCTCCATTATATGTTCTTGGTGCCTTCATCATAAATTAATTGACAGTGTAAGAGTGGGTTTATTTCTGGGCTTTCTATTCTATTCTTTTTTTAGATGTGTCTATTTATATATCAGAACCATACTTTTTGGTTACCACAGCCTTGTAATATAACTTGAAATCAGTAAGTGTGGTGTCTCCAGCTTTGTTCTTAAGATTGTTTTGGTGATTCAGGATTTTTTTTTTTTTTTTTTTAATGAATTATGAAGTTTACCTGTATGTAATTTTATCTCTTGCTAGTTTTAATATTCTTTTACTTTTGACAATTATAATGTGCCCTGGTATGAGTCTCTTTTGATTTATTCTATTTGGAACCAATAGGCTTTCTGTGTTTGGATGTCTGTGTTTTTTTCCCCCACCTTAGGGAAGCTTTCAGCCATTAAGAAGCCCTTCTGTCTCTTTTTCTCTTCTTTTTTCTAGGTCCTCTATAATGTGAATATTTGTCCACTTGATGGTGCCTTATAGGTACCTCGAACTATATTTACTCTTTTTTTTTTCTCTTCTGATTTAATGAATTCCATTGTCCTGTCTTTGAGCTTCATCTAATCGATTATTGAAGCTCTCTATTGAATTTTTCAGTTATTCTTCTGCTAAATGATTTTTGTTAGATAAGAAATATAAGAATGTAGTACTGTATTGCATTCTTAACTGTGTGTGTTACTCTCCTGATCTCAATAAGCACCTTTATGATCCTAATTTCAAACTCTTTGCCACATAAATAACTTATCTTTATTTTATTAAGGTCTATTTGGGAATTTTATCTTACTCTTTTTTTGCTTCAAACATAGTTCTGTTTCTTTTTCCTTGACTCTGTGTTGGTTTCTGTGATTAGATAAATCTGTCACCTCTCCCAGGGTGAAAGAAGTAGTCTTGTATAGGAATAAAGGAATGATCTTGTGGAAGATGAACCTTTATCCTTCTGGTCTGAGCTCTTCCTCCTCTCTCAAACCTTTGTGGTTGTCCAAACAGGCTTCTTTGTTCTTAACCCCTTTAGTTGAGGGTATGACGAGATCTATCAGTGTCCCAAAGGGAGAGATCTGTTATTAACTCGATGCAGGCTGATTGGAAACTGGACCCTGAGGCAGCAGCTTTTAAAGTATGCTAATAAAACTTTTTTTTGAGTGAGAGACTGTAAAATAGGCATTTGTGTTTGCACTCTGCTCTGAGCCCTGGGAGGGATAGTCAGTTAAGAATTGTTTCTTTATTTGCTATAGTCACGTTAAACTACTGAACACAAGCCCTGCTGGCCACCAGAGCCAGGCTATCAAGGGATGTGTCCTATAGTCAGCAGCACAAAACGAAGGAATCCAATGTGTGCATGAGTTCCTTTCATGGAGACACTGTAGACCTAGAGCTGGGCAGAGAGAAAATGTGAAGATGGTGACTGCTACCCTTCCTGGTGTTTTGGGAGGATCTCAGTTGTCACTGCGGTGTTAAATTAGAAACCTGACCCTTAAGCTATAGCTTTTAAAATCTGCAAATTGGCCTTTTCAGGGAAATACTGGGCATTTCAGTCTGCTGCTTCTGTGCTAAACCTTTGAGGGATAGACAGTTAAGAACTTAACTCTATTTGCTGCAGTCCTGTGGGTCCCATGAATTCAAGTCCCATTAGCCAAGAAAGCCAGACCACAGAGGGCTGAATCTCCTGGCAAGCAGCCACAAAAGCTGTGGCACCAAACATGTTCACAAGCTCTTTCAGGGAAATAGAGACCCATAGTGGTAAAGAGGGAGAGAGGAAAGATGGTGCAGGCAGTTTTTCCAGTTTCTAGAGAGTATTACAAGAGGTCACTAGATTTGGATTAAATAAGAAGCCTGACCTTCAGGCTGCAGCTTTTAAGATATGCAAATAGAGCCTCTTTCAGGGAAGGACTGGGTGTTTTTCTCTGTTGCTCCTCTGCTGAACTCCAGAGATAGCCATCATAGTCTTCAGGAACCCATTAAGAATTGTTTATTATAGTATTGTAGGACTTACGGATACAAGCTCCGTTGGCTTCAAGGGGTAGATATTTTGGGGGGGCCATCTCTCAGGTGGAAGTCTTAAAAGCTGGGGCACTAAATGTAAGGATTTTCACTTCTCAGGGAAAAGATGGAAATTGTGATTTTCTCCATTTTATGTTGCCGAACTGGGGTGAGGTGTATGGCAAGATTGTGTCAGCCTCTCCTACCACTTTTAATATATACATATTTTTTCCCCTTGTTTGCCCAATGTACAGGAGTCACTTGGCTAAATTTTGAATTTCTTTTAGTGCGAACTGTTCTGCATGTAGCTATAGTTTCAGGTCCATATGAGAAGTTAGTTCAGGAGCCTCTTAGGTTGCCAACTTGAATTGGAAGGCAGCTGATAGTTTCTTAAAAGAAAATTTATTCTCACTCCTGGAAAGTGTCCAGGCTAGGAGCATCAGCAATCCAAAATGATCTTAATTCAGACAGATTGAGATAATTCTAAATTGTGCTTTAACACTTTATGGGTTCATATTCTAGTTTATGGTTAATACTACAATGTAAACTTCTTGGGTCCCAACCTAAAGCCTGGTGAACTATTAAGACCTTAAATGACTTCCTAGCTTTGAACTCCAACACTAATCCCTCCAGTCCTATGAGTTTATCAAGGCTTCTACTTATTTGCCTAGACTCTTATTTATAATTTTGGAAGAGGCAAATTTTGGGGGTAAAAGCAGCCCCCAAAGCCCTTATCATTTCTCTGAACTCTCCTCTTATAGATCTTACTCTTATAATTATTCACTGCTTAATATCTCTGCAACAACCTGGAACATATTTAAGTTTATGTCTGTGTATATTTGAACATTTCTAGTTCTCTGTGGGATGGTTGTTCAAATACCACTCAAACTGCCACTTAATTATCAAGAATATATTTGAGTTATGTATTTATTCCAGATGTTGAAGTATATTCATAAAGGTTCTGTACCCTGTCTTAGGTTAAATAATAATGAATGGGACCAAGACCTAAACCCCAATTTATTGTGTTATAAGCCTCATATACTAAGCATTCTATAATGTGTCTGGTTTATAGACCACTACACCATGGTAGATCATAAACACATTTCATTTAAGTATTTGCATTTACTACATTTATCTTATAAACATTAAAATGAATCCGGCCCAAGTTTCATGCAAATGTACAAATGTTTGCTCTCTAGATTAGGTAAAATCACCACTGGTGAATAAGGGACAGGTGGGTCTAGGTAGGGAGAGATAGATGCGGGGCTATGTGATCAGGCTCACAGAAATCCCCAAAAATGTGGAGGTGTGGGGAAACCAGAGATAAGGGGACAAACTGGATCACCCTTCCCTAGGTGTGTGGGGTGGGTGTCTTTTTTAATGACAATCACCTGTGACCAAGAAAGAAGAACCAAATCTTAAAAAGGAAATAAGCCAGTGAAGGTGTTATCACTAGTCCTTGCTCAATGGTGATATCAACAGATATGTTAAAATGATTTAAGGTCCCTGGTTAGCTTTCTATAAAAGACTAACCCTAGAGGCCCCCATTGGTAACTCTGTTGGGACCCCTCTCACTCCTGAGAGCTTTTTCTGTATCCTTGCTTAATAAACTTCTGTCCCTCTGCTCACTCTCCTTTGTGAGATTCGTTCTTTGACTTCATGAGACAAGAACCTAGCTCTCCACTTCACTGGGGAGAGAGGAAATATTTGTAGTATTATTTAATATTCTTGTGACTTTGAAATTTTACTATAAAGTAATATTACATAGATTTTGTGGGGGTGGATATGTTATACTTTTCTCATGAGATTATGTGCATGTCTCTTATATTAGACAAGGCGGTCCAAGGTAAGTCTCTATTAGATAGTATTAAGCCTTATTTACTATAGTATAAAAGTATGTGTATAGGAGATATCCACCTGTATCTTATACCAATATAATCACACAAGTCTTCGTTCAAGAGTTTTGTATCTTGTAATAACTTTTATACTCTGACCCATTATGCTTATTTTATAAAGCACAAGGAACACTAGTGTCCGTTTGATCTTTACTTCATTTGTCTACCTATATTTCTTTAATGTAATGAAGAAACACAATATCTTGCCTATTATAAATATACTCCATAAAAAGTTTTCAGAATTTAGCCTGATTCCAAGTTATCTGATTTAGGGACAAAGCCAATTTTTCTAGGTTTTTAATCAATATTTGTTAATACAGGAGATACAGAATTGCATTTGCATAGTCAGAAGAATTTGGTGGTCTGGAGAACAAGAAAGAATACAAACACAGATTTCAGGCAACAGATCCATAAACATGTTACCATGGAGGGGATTATTATGAGGTCATTACGATGAGAACATGTTATATACATGTTTTATTTTTCTTAATATAGCACCTAGTTAAGTGACATCTTTTTGTTGGAAGTTTTTTAAGTGATTATTCTCCACAAGTATATTGATATGTGGATTACTTCTTTTATTTTAATTCTAGTATAACTAACATACAGTATTGTGTCAGTTTCAGGTGCACAATATAATGATTCAACATTCTATACATTACTCAGTGCTCGTCATGATGAGTGTACTATTTTTATTATATTTTTAAAATTTATTTAAATTCTGGTTAGCTCACATACAGTGCCAGTATTGGTTTCAGTAGTAAAATTCAGTGATTCATCACTTACAACACCCAGTGCTCATTACAAGTGCCCTCCTTAATACCCATCACCCATCTAGCCCATCCTCCACCCACTTTCCTCCATCAATCCTCAGTTTGTTTTCTATCCTTCAGTTTCCTTCAGAGTCTTTTATGGTTTGTTTCCTTCTCTAGCTTTTTTTTCTTCTTTCCTCCCCCCTTCCCATATGTTCATCTGTTTTGTTTCTTAAATTCCATACATGAGTGAAATTATAATGGTATTTGTCTTTCTCTGATTGACTTATTACACTTAGCATAGTACACTGTGGCTCCCTCCACATCGGTTGCAAATGGCAAGATTTCATTCTTTTTGATGGCTGAGTAATATTCCATCGTTTACGTATATACCACTCCTTTATCCATTCATCAGTCAATGGACATTTGGATTCCATAGTTTATAGCATTATCAACCATAGCCAAACATTGGGGTGCATGTACGCCTTTGGATCTGTATATTTGTTTCCTTTGGGTAAATACCTAGTAGTACAATTGCTGGATTATAAAGTCAGTCTATTTTTAACTTTTTAAGGAAACTCCATGCTGTTCACCAGAGTGACTGCACCAGTTTGTACTCCCATCAACAAGTGTAAGAGGGTTCTCCTCTCTCCCACATTTTCACCAACACCTATTGTTCCTTGGGTTGATTTTAGCCATTCTGACAGGTGTGAGGTGATATCTCATCTCATGGTTTTGATTTGTATTTCCCTGATGATGAATGATGTTGAGAATCTTTTCATGTGTTTGTTAGCCATCTGGATGTCGTCTTTAGAAAAGTGCCATTCATATCTTTTGTGCATTTATTAACTGGATTATTTGGGTTTTTTGGGGGTATTGTTTTATAAGTTATTTATGTATTTTGGATATTAGCCATTTTTGGTATGCCATTTGCAAATATCTTCTCCCATTCCCTTGGTTGCCTTTTAGTTTTGATTGTTTCCTTCACTGTGCAGAAGCTTTTTATCTTGATGAAGTCCCAATAGTTCATTTTTGCTTTGTTTCCTTTGCCTCGAGGGATGTGTCTAATAAGTTGCTACAATCAAGGTAAAAGAGGTTGCTGCCTGTGTTCTCCTCTGGGATTTTGATAGTTTCCTGTCTCACTTTGAGGTCTCTCAGCCATTTTGAATTTATTTTTGTGCATGGTATAAGAATGTGGCCCACTTTCATTCTTCTGCATGTTACTGTCCAGTTTTCCCAACACCATTTGTTGAAGAGACTGTTTTTGTTTGTCTGTTTTTCCCCCATTGGATATTCTTATTTACGTTGTCAAAGATTAGTTGACCATATAGATGTGGGTCTATTTCTGGGTTCTCTATTCTGTTCCATTGATCTATGTGTCTGTTTTTGTACCAGTACCATACTGTCTTGATGATTATAGTTTTGTAATATAGTTTGAAGTCCAGAATTGTGATGCCACCAGCTTTAGTTTTATTTTTCAACATTCCTTTGGCTATTCAGGCTCTTTTGTGGTTCCATACAAATTTTGCATTGTTCATTCCAGCTCTGTGAAAAATGCTGGTGGTATTTTGTTAGGGGTTGCATTAAATATGTAGATTGCTTTGGGTAGTATAGACATTCTAACAATGTTTCTGCTTCCAATCCATGAGCATGGAATGTTTTTCCATTTTTTTGTGTCATCTTGAATTTCTTTCGTAAGTGTTCTATAGGTTTCAGAGTACACTTCTTTGAACCCCTCTGGTTAGGCTTATTCCTTAGGTATCTTATGGTTTTTGGTGGAATTGTAAATGGGATTGACTCCTTGATTTCTCTTACTTCTGCTTTATTATTGGTATATAGAAATGGAACAGATTTCTGTATGTTGATTTGATATCCTGTGGCTATCATGCAATTTTTATATCCATGCTGAATTCATGTATTCTAGCAATTTGGGGGGGGGGGTGTCTTTTGGTTTTCTACATAGAATATCATATTGTCTGCAAATAATAAAAATTTAATTTCTTCCCTGGCAGTTTGGATGCCTTTTAGTTCTTCTTGTTGTCTGATTGCTGAGGCTAAAGCTTCCAGTACTATGTTAAATAGTAATGGTGACAGTGTACATCCCTGTCTTGTTCCTCGCCTTAGAGGAAAAGCTCTCAGTTTCCCTCCATTGAGGATGATATTAGCTGTGGGTCTTTCATGTATGGCCTTTTTGATGTTGAGGTGTGTTTCCTCCATCCCTATTTTGTTGAGGGTTTTTATCAAGAATGGATGCTGTGTTTTGTAAAATGCTTTTTCTGCACCTGTTGAGAGAATCATATGGTTCTTATCATTTCTTTTATTAATGTGGTGTGTCCTGTTGATTTTGTGAATATCGAACCACCCTTGCAGCCCAGGTACAAATTCCCACTTGACTGTGGTGAATGATTCTTTTAATGTACTGTTGGATTTGATTTGCTAGTATTTTGTTGAGAATTTTTGTATCTGTGTTCATCAGGGACATTGACCTCTAATTCTCCTTTATAGTGGGGTCTTTGGTTTTAGAATCAAGGTAATGCTGGCCTTGTATAATGAGTTTGGAAGTTTTGCTTCTATTTCTATTTTTTGGAACAGTTTGAGATGAATGAAGAGTAGCTATAAACTCTTCTTTAAATGTTGGGTAGAATTCCCCTGGGAAGCCATCTGGCTCTGGACTTTTGTTTGTTGGGAGTTTTTGGGTTACTGATTCAATTTCTTTGCTTGTTATGCATCTGTTCAAATTTTCTATTTCATCCTGTTTCAGTTTTGGTGGTTTATATGTTTCTAGGAATTTATTGATTCCTTCCAGGTTGCCAAACTTGTTGGCATATAATTTTTCATAATATTCTCTTATAATTGTTTGTATTTCTGTGGTATTGGTTGCGACCTCTTTAATTTGTGATTTTATTTATTTGGGTCCTTTCTCTTTTTGATAAGTCTGGCTAAGGGTTTATCAATTTTATTAGTTTTTTCAGAAAATCAGCTCCTAGTTTCATTGATCTGTTCTATAGGGTTGTTTGTTTGTTTCTATATCATTTATTTCTGCTCTAATCTTTATTATTTCCCTTCTACTGGCTTTAGGCTTAATTTGATGTTTCTTTCCTAGCTCCTTTAGGTGTAAGGTCAGGTTGTTTGAGACTTTTCTTTCTTCTTGAGGTAGGCCAGTATTGCAATGTATTTCTCTCTTAGGACTGCCTTTGCTGCAACCCAAAGGTTTTGGACTGTTGTATTCTCATTTTCATTTGCTTCCATGTACTTTTTTACTTCCTTTTTAATTTCCTGGTTAACCTATTCATTCTGTAGTAGGGTGTTCTTTAAAATGCATGTATTTGTGGTCTTCCCAATTTTTTTCTTGTGGTTAACTTCAAGTTTCATCAGGTTATGGTCTGAAAATATGCATGGTAGCATCTCAGTACCTTATGGGTCACAAATCAGGCCTCAATATGTGATCTATTCTAGAGAATGTCCCATGTGAACTCAAAAAAAAAAAAAATATATGTATTGTGCTTTAGGATAAACTGTTCTGAATATATCTGTGAAATCCATCTGGTCCAGTGTGTCACTCAAAGCCATTGTTTCCTTACTGATTTTTCTGTTTAGATGATCTGTACATTGCTGTAAGTAGGGTGTTAAAGTCCCCTACTATTGTTATTGATGAGTTTCTTTGTTATTAATTGATTTATACATTTGGTTGATCCCAAGTTGGGGCATAAATATTTATAATTGATAGAGCTTCTTGATGGATAGACCCCTTAATTATGATATAATCCCCTTCCTCATCTCTTGTTACAGTTTTTGGTTTAAAATCTGGTTTCTCTGATACACGTATGGCTACCCCAGCTTTCTTTTGACCTCTATTAGCATGATAGGTGGCTCTGAATCCCCTTACTTTCATATTTCCATTTGTCTTTAGGTCTAAAATGAGTCTCTTGTAGGCAGCATATAGATGGATTTTTTTTTTTTTTAATCCATTCTGATACCTATGTCTTTTGATTGGAGCATTTAATCCATTTATATTCAGAGTGATTACTGACAAGATATGAATTTAGTGCTATTGTGTTACCTGTAAAGTTGTGTTTCTGGGGATGTTCTCTGTTCCTTTCTAGTCTTTGTTTCTTTCGGTCTTTTTTTTTCCCCACTGGGAGTCCCCCTTAATATTTCTTGCAGGGCTGGTTTAGTGGTCATGAACTCCTTTAGTTTTTATTGTTGTTGTTATTTTTTGGCCTAAACACCAGAAATTTATTTTCTTACACTTTTGGAGGCTAGAAGTCCAAGATCAAGGTGTTGGCAAGTTTGGTTTCTTGTGAGGCCTCTCTCCTTGGTTTCCAAATGGTCACCCTCTTGTTGTGTACTCATAAGTACTTTCCTCTGGGGGCATGCATCCTGGCCTATGTGTCTAAATTTCTCTTGTAAGGATACCAGTCTTGGGGGTGCCTGGGTGGTTCAGTTGGTTAAGCATCTACCTTTGGCTCAGGTCATGATCTTGGGATCAAGTCCTGCATTGGGCTTCCTGCTCGGAGGGGAGCCTGCTTCTCCCTCTCTGTCTCCCCCTCTCCCCTGCTCATTCTCTCTCTCTCAAATAAATAAAATCTTAAAAAAAAAGATACAAATATGATTAGTGCCTATCTCAATGACTTCATTTTAACTTCATCATCTCTTTAAAAGTCCTATCCCCTAATACAGTCACATTCAGAGCTAATGAGGATTAGGGCTTCAATGTAGGGATTTTGAGAGGACACAGTAAGGCCCATAACATATTGCCCATTAAATAATAACTTCCCATTTTTCTCCTTTCCCCTAGTCCCTGGCAATCCCTCTCTGTTTTCTGTCTCTATGAACTTGACCACTCAAGTTACTTCATAAAAGTGGAATCATAATGTATTTATTTTTTTGTAACTAGCATAATGTCTTTAAGGTTCTTCAACGTTGTAGCATGTGTGAGAATTTCCTTCCTTTTTAAGGCTGAAAAATCTTCCACTGTATGTATGTATTACATTTTGTTTATTCCTGTATTGATAGACATTTATATTGCTTTTACTTTTTGGCTATTGTGAATACTGCTGCTATGAATTTGGAGTATACATTTATCTGTTTAAGACCTTATTTTCAAATCTTTGGGCTATACACTCAGAAGTGGAAGTGTCCTAGAATTTTTAAGCATGCACTAAAATTCTGGCTATCCTACTTATATATCTTTCTATGGCTAATTCTATCTTTATTCTGTGACACCAAATCTTTGCTTTATGTCACAAACTAAGGCCTTAGATTAAATTATTTCTTCTAGGGCATGCATTAGCTAATCATAAATGGATAAGAATCAAGGACCTGTGAGATAAGAAACCTTAAATACTTTATCATTTTATTTTTCATCTCATATCTTATTTATTATTAATATATAATGTTTTGTTTCAGGGGTACAGGTCTGAGATTCATCAGTCTTACACAACAAACAGTGCTCACCACAACATATATGTTCCCCAATATCCATCACTCAGCCACCCCTATGACCCTCATCCCCCTCTGCTCCAGCAACCCTCAGTTTGTTTCCTAAGGTTAAGAGTCTCTTATGGTTTGTCTCCCTCGCTGGTTTCATCTTCTTTCATTTTATCCCCTCTTACCCTGCCTTGTTTCTTAAATTTTGCATTAGAGTGAGATCATATGATATTGTCTTTCTCTGACTTAATTCACATAGCATAATACCCTCTAGTTCCAACCACATCATTGCAAATGGCAAGATTTCATTTTTATGATGGCTGAGTACTATTCCATTGTCTGTGTGTGTGTATACACACATATACACACCACATCTTTATCCATTCATTTGTTGATGAACATCTGGGTTTTTTCCATAGTGTGGCTATTGTGGATATTGCTGCTATAAACATGGGGGTGCAGGTGCCACTTTGGATCACTATGTTTGTATCTTTGGGGTAGAAACCCAATAGTGCAATTGCTGGGTCATACGATAGCTCTATTTATAACTTTTTGAGGAACTTCCTTATTGCTTTTCAGAATGGCTGCACCAGCTTGCATTCCCACCAACAGTGTAGGAGGGTTCCCCTTTCTCCATATCCTCGCCAACATCTGTCGTTCCCAACTTGTTAATTTTAGTCCTTCTGACTGATGTGAGGTGGTATCTCATTGTGGTTTTGATTTATATTTCACTGATGCCCAGTGATGTTGAGAAATTTTTCATGTGTCTATTGGCCATTTGGATGTCTTCTTTGCAGAAATGTCTTCATGACTTCTGCCCATTTCTTGATTGGATTAGTTGTCCTTTGGGTTTGATAAGTTCTTCATAGATTTTAGATACTAGTCCTTTATCTAATTTGTCATTTGAAAATATCTTCTTCCATTCTGTAGATTGCCTTTTGGTTTTGTTTGTGGTTTGCTTTGCTGCGCAAAGCTTTTTATCTTGAAGTCCCAATAGTTCATTTTTCCTTTGTTTCCCTGGCCTTTGGAGACGTGTCTAGCAAGAAGTTGCTGTGGACAAGGTCACAGAGTTTGCTGCCTGTGTTCTCAAGGATTTTGAGGGATTCCTGTCACATTTAGGTCTTTCATCCATTTTTGAGGCTATTTTTGTGTACGGTGTAAGGAAATGGTCCAGTTTCATTCTTCATGTGCTTGTCCAATTTTCCCAACCCATTATTGAAGAGACTGTCTTTTTTCCATTGCATATTTTTTCCTGCTTTTTTGAAGATTATTTGACCATAGAATTGAGGGCCCATTGCTGGCTTCTCTATTCTTTTCCACTGATCTGTGTGTATGTTTTTCTTCCAGTACCATACTGTCTTGATGATTACAACTTTGTAATAGATCTTGAAGTCTGGAATTGTGATGCCCCGGCTTTAGTTTTCTTTTTCAACATTTCTGTGGCTATTTGGGGATTTTTCTGGTTCCATACAAATTTTAGGATTATTTGTTCCAGTTCTGTGGAAAAAAAAAAAAATTGATGGTATTTTGATAGGAATTGCATTGAATGTGTAGATTGCTCTGGGTAGCATAGGCCTTTTAACAATATTTGTTATTCCAACCCATGAGCATGGGGCATTTTTCCATTTCTTTGTGGCTTCCACAATTTCTTTCATGAAGGTTCTATAGTTTTCTGAGTACAGATCCTTTGCCTATTTGGTTAGATTTATCCCTAGGCATCTTACAGTTTTTGGTGCAATTGTAAATGGGCTTAACTCCTTAATTTCTCTTTTTTCTGTCTTGTTGTTGGTGTATAGAAATGCAATTGATTTCTGTGCTTTTGTTTTATATCCTGCCACTTTGCTGAATTCCTATATGAGTTCTAGCAATTTTGGGGTGGGGTCTTTTGGGTTTTCCACATAGAGTATCATGTCATTTGCAAAGAGTGAGTTTGACTTCATCCTTGCCAATTCGGATGCCTTTTATTTCTTTTTGTTGTCTGATTGCTGAGGCTAGGACTTTTAGCACTATGTTGAATGGCAGTGGTGATAGTGGACATACCTGCTGTGTTCTTGACCTTAGGGGCCAAGGTCTCAGCTTTTCCCCATTGAGAATGATATTCACTGTGGGTTTTTCATAGATGGCTTTTATGATATTGAGGTATATACCCTCTATCCCTACACTGTGAAGAGTTTTAATCAAGAAAGGATGCTTTTTCTACATCTATTGAGAATATCATATGGTGGTTCTTCTTTTTTTAATTAATGTATTGTATCACATTGATTTGCCAATTTTGAACCACCTTGTAGCCCAGGAATAAATCCCACTTGGTCGTGGTGAATAATCCTTTTAATGTACTGTTGGATCCTATTGGCTAGTATTTTGGTGAGAATTTTTGCATTCATGGTCATCAAGGATATTGGTCTGTAATTCTCCTTTTTGATGGGGTCTTTGTCTGGTTTGGGGATCAAGCTAATGCTGGCCTCATAAAATGAGTTTGGAAGTTTTCCTTCCATTCTGTTTTATGGAACAGTTTCAGAAGAATAGGTATTAATTCTTCTTTAAATGTTTAGCAGAATTCCCCTGGGAAGCCATCTGGCCCTGGGCTCTTGTTTGTTGGGAGAGTTTTGATTACTGCTTCAGTTTCTTTGCTGGTTAACAGTCTGTTCAGGTTTTCTATTTCTTCCTGGTTCAGTTTTGGTAGTTTATAGGTCTCTAGGAATGCATTCATTTCTTCCAGATTGCCTAATTTGTTGGCCTATAGTTGCTCATAATATGTTCTTAATATTGTTTATATTTTTTTGGTGTTGGTTGTGATCTCTCCTCTTTCATTCATGATTATTTATTTGGGTCCTTTATCTTTTCTTTTTGATAAGATTGATAACCTCCTGGACAGACATATTAATTCTTTCAAAGAACCAGCTCCTATTTTTGTTGATCTTTTCTATTGTTTTTTGGTTTCTATTTCATTGATTTCTACCCTAATCTTAATTATTTTGTCCTGCTGGGTTTAGGCTTTATTTGCTGTTCTATTCCAGCTCCTTCAAGTGTAGGTTTAAGTTGTGACCTTTCTTGTTTCTTGAGAAAGGCTTGTAGGGACTTGGGAAAAGATGGTGGAGGAGTAGGGAACCCTATTCCAAATTGCCCCCTGAATTAAGCTGGATATCTAGCAGACCACTCTGAACATGCACAAAATCAGCCTGAGAGGTAAGAAGATATATCTGGATCTCTACAAAGAAAATATCACAGGTGGTTGGTTTCGAAGTATGAAGCAGGGAACAGTGACTCCGTGGGCAGATAATGGAAGATAAATGGAAAGCAGGGGGGAGCCTTCAGGATTCTGCACTGCCAGTTCATGAAATCCTCCCATGCTGGGGACAAGGCACAAACTCGCAGACTGGGAGTGATGCGGAAAAACTTTAAGGCAGCCCTCCTGGACTAAACCCTGGAGTGGTGGGGCTGCGCCTGAGAACTAGGGGTGACTGGCAGTTTTAGAAATACAAAGGGCAGAGATGTGCCCCGACCTGGAGGTGAGGACTGGGAGTGCTGCTGAGGGGCACACAACCCAGGATGCTGCAGTTTTTAGCAGCATAGACAGAAACAGATAGTGTGGCCTGGAGAGCTCACTGAAGAAGAGACTGCAGTCTCTCTGTTCTGAGGCAGAGGGTTGAAAACGGTCTCTTCTGCTCTGACTCTCGAGAGAGATGCAGAAAGCCACCAGGGAAACCTGCCAGGAACAAAAGCCCCATAAAACCAGTTTTAACTGAGCCCATCCCCCCATAGGGGGCAGGGCAACTCTGCCCAAACAGGGTTGCCTGAGTAACAGCATGTCAGGCCCCTCCCCTAGAAGACAGGCTGGGAGAACAAAAGGCGACAATCCTAAGGTCCCACAAAACAGGTGTATCTTGCTTGGGTTGTGGTCAATAATTCGGACTCTGTACATTCCCTCAGCCACCCCTCAAAAGAATGACTAGGAGGAGGAACCCCCAAAATAGAAAAGACTTAGAGACTAGGACTATGCCACAGATTTACAAATGGATACAGTTAGAACCAAGATGTTGGAAATGGACTTCAGGGTCACAGTTATGAAGATGATAGCTAGAATGGAGGAATCGATTAATGACAACATAGAGTCTCTAAGGGCAGAAATGAAAACTAAACTGGCAGAACTTAAAAATGTTATCAATGAGATCTAATCTAATCTAGATACTCTAACAGTTAGGGTAAACAAGGCAGAAGAATGAATTAGTGATCTAGAAAAGAAGGAATAGAAGTGATAGAAAAGAAGGAAAAAGAGGAGGCCTGGGAGAAACAGCTCAAAATCCCTGAAAACAGAATTACAGAAATAGGGATGCCATGAAACATTCCAATGTCACAATTGTTGGGATCCCTGAGGAGGTGGAGAGAGGGAGGGAGAGAGAGAGAGAGAAAGAGAGAGAGGACTACAAGATATATTTGAGCAAATCATAGCTGAGAACTTCCCTAATCTGGAGAATGAAACAAACATTCATGTCCAAGAGGCAGAGAGGACCCCTTCCAAGATCAAGGAAAACAGGCTAACACCCTGGCATGTAATAGTAAAACTCACAAATCTTTGAACCAAGGAAACCATCTTAAGGGCAGTTAGGGGAAGAGATTCCTTACATACAGAGGGAGGAACATCAGAATAATGTCAGACCTATCCACAGAGACCTGGCAAACCAGAAAGGTCTGGCAAGACATATTCAGGGTACTAAATGAGAAAAACATGCAGCCAAGATACTTTACCAGGCAAGGTGTCATTTAGAATGGATGGAGAGATGCAGAGCTTCCAAGACTGGCAGAAACTGAAAGAATATGTGACCACTAAGCCAGCCCTGCAAGAAATATTAAGGGGGCTACTATAAAAGGAGAAAGACTCCAAGAGTGATATAGAACAGAAATTTACAGGGACAATCTATAAAAACAAGGTCTTCATGGGCAACATGATGACAATAAATTCATATCTTTCAATAATCACTCTCAACATGAATGGCCTAAGTGCTCCCATAAAATGGCACAGGGTTGCAGATTGGATAAAAAGACAGGACCCATCCATATGCTGTCTACAAGAGACTCATTTTGAACCTAAAGATACATCCAGACTGAAAGTGAAGGGTTGGAGATCCATCTTCCATGCCAACGGACCTCAAAAGAAAGCTGGGGTAGCAATTCTTCTATCAGACAAATTAGATTGTAAGCTAAAGACTGTAGTTAGAGACACAGAAGGACACTATATCATTCTTAAAGGGCCTATCCAACAAGAATATCTAACAAATGTAAATATCTATGCCCCCAACAGGGGAGCAGCCAAATACATAAGCCAACTGTTAACCAAAATAAAGAGTCATATTGATAATAAGACGTTAATTGTAGGAGACCCAAATGGTCCACTCTCAGCAACAGACAGATCATCTAAGTAGAAAATCAACAAAGAAACAAGAGCTTTGAATGACACACTGGGCCAGATGGACATCATAGATATATACAGAACATTCCATTATAAAACAACAGAATACTCATTCTTCTCGAGCGCACATGGAACTTTCTCCAGAATAGACCACATACTGGGTCACAACGCAGGTCTCAACCGATACCAAAAGATTGAGATTATTCCCTGCATATTCTCAGACCATAATGCTTTAAAGCTGAAACTCAATCACAAGAAAAAATTTGGCAGAAGTTCAAACACTTGGATGCTAAAGACCACTCTGCTCAAGAAGGTTTGGGTCAACCAGGAAATCAAAGGAAAACTTAAATGATTCATGGAAACCAATGAGAACAAAAACACATTGGTCCAAAACCTATGGGATACTGCAAAGGCAGTCCTAAGGGGGAAATACATAGCCATCCAAGCCTCACTCAAAGAAATAGAAAAATCCCTAATCCACCAACTAACTTTACACCTTAAAGAACTAGAGAAAAAACAACAAATGATGCCTAAGCCACTCATTAGAAGAGAAATAATTAAGATTAGAGCAGAGATCAATGAATTAGAAACCAGAAACAAAGTAGATCAGATCAATGAAACTAGAAGCTGGTTCTTTGAAAGAATTAATAAGATTGATAAACCACTGGCCAGACTTATCCAAAAGAACAGAGAAAGGACCCAAATGAACAAAATTATGAATGAAAGGGGAGAGATCGCAACTAAAACCAAGGAAATAGAAACAATAATTTGAAATTATTATCAACAACTATATAACAATAAATTAAGCAACCTGGAAGAAATGGAGGTCTTCCTGGAAACCTATAAATTACCAAGACTGAAACAGGAATAAATTGACAAACTGAATAGACCAATAACCAATAACAAGGTTGAAGCAGTGATCAAAAACCTCCCAAAGAACAAGAGTCCAGGGACTGATGGATTCCCTGGGGAAGTCTACCAAACATTCAAAGAAGAAATAATACCTGTTCTCCTGAAGCTGTTTCAAACAATAGGAACAGAAGGAAAGCTTCCAGACTCATTCTATGAGGCCAGCATTACCTTAATCCCCAAACCAGGCAAGGACCCCATCAAAAAGGAGAACTTCAGACTGATATCCCTGATGAATATGGATTCCAAAATTCTCAGCTAAATCCTAGCTAATAGGATCCAACAATACATTAAAAGGATCATCCACCACAACCAAGTGGGATTTATCCCTGGGATGCAAGTGTGGTTCAACATTCAGAAATCAATCAGTGTGATAGAACTCATGAATAAGAAGAGAGAGAAGAATCATAAGGTCGTCTCAATTGATGCAGAAAAAAGAATTTGACAAAATACAGCATCCTTTCCAGACTAAAACTCTTCAGAGTATAGGGATAGAAGGAACATTCCTCAAGTTCATAAAATCCATCCATGAAAAACCCACAGCAAATATCACCCTCAATGAGGAAAAGCTGACAGCATTTCCCTTAAGATCAGGAGAATGTCAAGGATGCCTACTCTCACTGCTATTGTTCAACATAGTACTAGAAGTCCTGGCAAGAGCAATCAGACAACAAAAAGAAATAAAAGGTATTCAAATTGGCAAAGAAGTCAAACTCTCTCTCTTCACAGATGACATGATACTTTACATGGAAAACCCAAAAGACTCCACCCCCACATTACTAGAACTCATCCAGCAATTCAGTAATGTGGCAGGATACAAAATCAATGCACAGAAATCAGTTCCTTTCTGATATCCAAGATCTATAAAGAACTTTTCAAACTCAACACCCAAAAAACAAATAATCCAGTCAAAAAATGGGCAGAAGACATGAACAGACACTTCTCCAAAGAAGACATACAAATGCTAACAGACACATGAAAAACTGTTCATCATCATTAACCATCAGGGAAATTCAAATCAAAACCACATTGAGATACCACCTTACACCAGTTAGAATGGCAAACATTGACAAGGCAAGAAACAACAAATGTTGGAGAGGTTGTGGAGAAACCTTACACTGTTGGTGGGAGTGCAAGTTGGTACAGCCACTTTGGAAAACAGTGTGGAGGTGCCTCAAAAAATAAAAAAAATAGAGCTACCCTAAGACCCAGCAATTGCACTCCTGGGTATTTATCCTAAAGACACAGATGTAGTGAAAAGAAGGGCCATATGCACCCCAAAGTTCATAGCAGAAATGTCCACAATAGCTAAACTGTAGAGAGCCTAGATGCCCTTCAACAGATGAATGGATAAAGTAGATGTGGTCCATATATACAATGGAATATTACTCAGCCATCAGAAAGGATGAATACCCAACTTTTAATATCAACATGGATGGGACTGGAGGAGATTATGCTAAATGAAATAAATCAAGCAGAGAAAGTCAATTATCATATGGTTTCACTTATTTGTGGAACATAAGGAAGAGCATGGAGAACATTAGGAAAAGGAAGGGAAAAATGAAGGGGGGGTAATCGGAGGGGGAGATGAACCATGAGAGATCATGGTCTCTGAGAAACAAACTGAGGGTTTTAGAGGGAAGGGGGGTGGGAGGATGGGTTACCCTGGGGATGGGTATTAAGGAGGGTATGTACTGCATGGAGTGCTGTGTGTTATATGAAAACAATGAACCATGGAACAGTACATCAAAAATTAATGATGTACTGTATGGGAACTAATGTAACAGTAAAATTAAGAAAGAAAAAAAAAGCTTGTAGTGCTATATACTTCCCTCTTAGGACCACCTTTCTGCATTCCAAAGATTTTGAACAGTTGTGTTTTCATTTTCATTTGTTTCCATGAATTTTTTAAATTCTTCTTCATTTTCCTGGTTGATCCATTAATTCTTTAGTAGGATGCTCTTTAGCTTCCATGTATTTGAGTTCTTTCCAACTTTCCTCTTGGGATTCCATCCCTGTTTTTGTTTTTTGTTTTTTTATTATTCTTATGTTAATCCCCATATATTACATCATTAGTTTTAGATATAGTGTTCCATGATTCATTGTTTGTGCATAACACCCAGTGCTCCATGCAGAAAGTGCCCTCCTCAATACCCACCACCAGGCTAACCCATTCTCCCACCCCCCTCCCCTCTAGAACCCTCAGTTTGTTTTTCAGAGTCCATCATCTCTCATGGTTCGTCTACCCCTCCGATTTCCCCCGCTTCATTCTTCCCCTCCTGCTACCTTCTTCTTCTTCTTCTTCTTTTTTTTTTTCTTAACATATATTGCATTATTTGTTTCAGAGGTACAGATCTGAGATTCAACAGTCTTGCACAATTCACAGTGCTTACCAGAGCACATACCCTCCCCAGTGTCTATCACCCAGTTTTAAAGCATTGTGGTCTGAGAATATGGAGGGAATAATCGTAATGTCTTGATTCTGTTGAGACCTAATCTGTGTGCCAGGATGTGATCTATTCTGGAGAATACTCCATATGCACTTGAGAAGAATGTGTATTCTGTTGTTTTAGGATGGATTTGTTATGAACATATCTGTGAACTCCATCTGGTCCAGTGTGTCATTCAAAGCTCTTATTTCCTTATTAATCTTCTGTTTAGATGATCTGTCCATTGTAGTGAAGGGTGTATTAAAGTCCCCTACTATTATTGTATTGTTGTTGATGTGTTTCTTTGATTTTGTTATTAATTGGTTTTTATAATTGACTGCTCCCATGTTAGGGGCATAAATATTACAATTCTTAGATCTGCTTGTGAAATAGACCCTTTAAGTATGATATAGGGTCCTTTTGTCATCTCTTATTACAGTCTTTGTTTGAAAATCTACTTTGTCTGATATAAGGATTGCCACTCCAGCTTTCTGTTGATGTCCATTACCATGATAAATGTTTTTCCACATCACTTTCAATCTGTAGGTGTCCTTGGGTCTAAAGTTTTACCATTAGATGTCAGGGTGTTAACTTATTTTTATTGATTTTGAGGGGGCATTCTCTGAGCCTCCTGGATTTTGATGCCTGTTTCCTTCCCCAAATTAGGGAAGTTCTCCACTATAATTTGCTCCAGTATACCTTCTGCCCCTCCTTCCTTTCCTCTTCTTCTGCGATCCCAATTTTTCTAATATTGTTTCACTTTATGGTATCACTTATATCTCAAATTCTCCCATTGTGATCTAGTAGTTGTTTCTCTCTCTTTCTCGGCTTCTTTATTCCCCATTATTTGGTCTTCTATATCACCAAATTTCTCTTCTGCCTTATTTATCCTATCAGTAGAGCCTCCATTTTTTAATTGCATCTCATTAATAACCTTTTTAATTTCTACTTAAGTAAATTTTAGTTCTTTTATTTCTCCAGAAAGGGATTCTCTAGTGTCTTCTATGCTTTTTTTTCAAGCCCAGCTAGTATCTTTATACTTCTGAACTCTAGTTCTGACATCTTACTAACGTCCATATTGATTCAGTCACTGGCTGTCAGTACTGCCTCTTGTACTCTTTTTTTAGGGGGGTTTTTCAGTCTTATCATTCTATCCAGAGAAGAATAGATGAACAAGAGAACAAAATACTAAAAGCGTCACAATGACCCCAGAGAAATATACACTAAAGAAATCAGAAGAACCCCCAAAGCAGGGGTGGGGGTGAATATAATTAGACAGATGTGCAGAATAGAGCAATACACTGGATTCTGTGTGTATTTTGGTCTGTTTCTTAGAAAATTAGATCCCAAAATTGTAAAGAAGGAAAAACTTGTATATGTAGAAAAATTAAATACAATGAAACACTAGAATATAAGTGTAGAAATGGAAATTAAAAACAAGAAAAAAAAAGAAAACAACAACAAAGGAAGGGGTATTAACAGACAGTGTATTGCTCTGTTCTCTTCACCTATCTCCTGAGTGTATTTGGTTAGTTTGTTAGAGGAAACCACATCTCAAAATTGTAGAGAAAGAAAAACTTTTATATACAAAAATAAAATTAAATACATTGAGAGGATAGAATGTAATTGTAAAGATGAAAATATAAAATGCCTTTAACAAAACAAACAAAAAGAATATGATCAGGTGGGTGAATAGAAAAGAGCCATACACTAGATTTTGGGTGTATTTTGGTCTGTTTAGAGGAAACTGTACCCCAAAATTGTAAAGGAAGAAAAACTAATATATATACATGCACACAAACATACACACACACATACACACATATATACATATATACACACACATATACACATACATGTATGTATATGCATATATGTGTACACACATATATGTATATATGCATATATATTTTATGTATATGCATATATATTTTATGTGTATATGTATATATATTTTTATATGTATATGTATATATATTTTATATGTATATGTAGTTTATATGTATATATATTTTGTATATGTATATGTATACACACACACACACACAAATAAGGTTAAGTACAATGAAAGGATAGAATAGGACTGTAAAATGCAAATTAAAATAGATCTTAAAAAGGGAACTGATAAGTCAGTTGAAAAGGGAGAGAAGAAAAATTTAAAAAATAAGGAAAAAAATTAAAGTTGAAAGACTAAAGAATCAAGGGGCAAAAAAGCACTGTAGTTTTGCAGTTCTCCTTAATTGGTAAACTTGGTCTTGGCTGGGTGTTCTTGTTAATCTTCTGGGTGAGGGGCCAGTTGCATTGATTCTCAAATGTCTTTGCCCCAGGCAAAATTGCACCACCCTTGCCAGGGGCCAGGCTATGTAATCTGCTCTTTTGCTAGCTATCTAGCTGAATTCCTGGGACCAGACAAAATTAAGGTCTCCTACTCCTCCACCATCTTGGACTCTCTCCTACTTTATCATTTTAACCTAGGTATCATGGAGGCAATTTGTAACAAACAATTATAATAAAAAAAAAGATTAAGCAATCCTAATCATACTTTAAAAAGTTCAAGGTGGCACCAAAATGACAAAAAATAAAAACTCAAATTATATTTAATAGGTATTTCCAAAATAATATATAGACATTGGTGACTATCTTAACAGTTCTTTAATTTTTTAAAAAGATTTTATTTGAGAGAGAATGAGGGAGAGAGAGAGAGAGCACAAGTGGGCAGAGGGAGAAGTAGTCTCTCCACTGAGCAGGGAGCCATTGTGTGGCTAGATCCCAGGACCCTGGGATCATGACCTGAGCCGGAGGCAGATGTTTAACCTACTGAGCAACACAGAAACCCCAGTTCTTTAAATTTTTACTTCTGGAAAAGTAGAACCCTAGCTTGATTTGTGAAATAATGTGGACTATGCTATCAATACCCTCATTTTTAGAATAAGAGCGTGGGCGCCTGGGTGGCTCAGTCATTAGGCATCTGCCTTCGGCTCAGGTCATGATCTCAGGGTCCTGGGATCGAGCCCCGCATCAGGCTCCCTGCTCAGCAAAAGCCTGCTTCTCCCTCTCCCACTCCCCCTGCTTGTGTTCCCTCTCTCGCTGTGTCTCTCTCCATCAAATAAATAAATCTTAAAAAAAATAATAAAGTAGGAGCTCAATACCTCTCGTCATGGGTAGAGGGATAAAATAATCATACATGTTTCTTTACAAAAAAAAAAAATTCCATGTTCTTATACAGATGAAAAACAGATGAGAAGTTTTTTGTTTGTTTGTTTTGTTTTTGTTTTTGTTTTTGGTGTGTTGTGTGGTTTTTTTGGAATACTAAAAGGCACTATAGCATAGACAATAAGAAAAATGGTCTACTTTCAAATCTTAGCTCGTCACTTTCTGCTGTTCGATACTGGGCAAGTTAATCAACCTATCAGTTTTCTCATCAGTTAAATAGGGATGTTAGGCCCAAATTTCCAAGTTAAGAGGATAAAATTAGTTAATATATGTAAAAAGTCTGGAATAAACTCTCAATAAACGTTAGTTATTAGCAGCATAAATTAGCAAACTAGGTAGCTTGAGAGGAGCATGAGATAATGTTATCTCACTGCATCCCATTTTTGTAATGAGACTGTATAGTGTGGGCATGTAAGTAGGAGGGAGATGTTTCTCAAACTACTTTCAAGGTGTTTCTGATCCCTCCTAATTTTTAAATTGTACTCAAAGAGCTTTATTAGAATTTATTTGCTTTATTAAGCTATGTCCTCATCAGTTATATTATGAACGAAGTGCACCACCGTAACATTATGTTCTTATTTTTCAGTAGTATAGGTCATGGTTCACAATAAGAATCATCATTGAAAAGATTTCATTGTAAGATTTTTACATAAATAAGATTTTCCACATAAATGTAAATAAATGAAATATGTACATTTTTCATGTATATGTGAAAAAGAATAATGTTCAAAGTGTTCTTTAAGAGCAAAAAAAAAATCATTAATATAAAGAGACATAATGTTACTCCAGAAACGTTTGAAACTTTTAGGAAATTTCCAGGATGAATGAAACAATGTTGTTAGATATATTAAACTCCACTTTCTACTTACTGCCTCTGTGATTTCTGGAGAACAATTATAGGGCCATAGATGACATCCTTCTCAGGAGGAAGGCAAAGAATTTAAAGGCAAGTAAGGCAAAGTTCTGTCAAATTCCCAGGTGTGTTGAGAAAGAAGCCTTCAAATTAAACCCTCAGAATTCAGTTGTATCTGGGAAACCCCAAACTTCCTGATTCCCTTTATTGAAACCACAGTAAATTCAGGATACAACTGAATGTCTAAATTTTGAATAACAGTTTGCAAACCATATTTGTAACATCTCTGGCTTTCTCTAATGACTTCATGACTTCCTTTAAATTCTTTAAACCAAATTTATTTTAGTTCTTAACAGTCTAAATACTATATATGTCATAAAGCACTTTCAGGGATGAATAAAGGGAGAAAGCAAGCAATCAAGAGACTAAAGAAAGAACAAAGAATTTTGAGAGTTGGGAAATTCCAGGAATAACACTTCAAAAAGAAGATAGTAGAAACTACTTCCCAAAATACAAAATGCACACGTTATGCCTCATTTGAATTCAAATAATTCAATTCAATAATCACTTAATGAACACCTACTGTGCTCAGGAAAAGGAAAGGGTATTCAAAGACAAACATTACCCCCTGCGCTAAACTCAGAGGAGGGCCTCTAGCAGCAAACATCAGGTTGTCCCCTCAGTCTTCCTCTCTACCTTCAGGGAGTACTAACTGAGCAGGATAGCTCAGATGTTGTTTCCCTAGCTCTAGGCACAGTGTTGATCTCAGTCACACTTTCAAGCCAGGTAAAGTGGTCACACTGGCACTCCCCTGGGTCCTGGGACCAATTATCAGTGTAAAATCAGATTTCAGATATGGGAGGGGCAGTGGAGAAGGCCTATGATGGTCTGCAGTGATTAATGATTCATTAGTAATTTTTGTTTTTAAAGCTTTGGTTCTGGGGCGCCTGGGTGGCTCAGATGGTTAAACGTCTGCCTTCGGCTCAGGTCATGATCTCAGGGTCCTGGGATCGAGTCCCGCATCGGGCTCCCTGCTCCTTGGGAGCCTGCTTCTCGCTCTGCCTCTCTCTCTCTCTCATGAATAAATAAATAAAATCTTAAAAAAAAAAAAATGCTTTGGTTCTTAAACTTGGTGCACCGGTTGAATTTTAATTCATGTAATTACATTCTCCTGTTCTTCGGCATTGTGGAATCCTTCCAAATCCTGCCTGGAACAGTTAAGTCATTTTGTTTAACTGAACAGCTTTTGATGCCTGTTGTTTGAAAATCTGAATTGTAGTAAACGATGAAGTACACATTCTCGTGAAACAGAGTTTGCTGAGCAGTTCCACCTCTTTGAGTAAATTTATAACCCCCCCTTTTTGTGTGATTGAGGGAACAGAAGGCAAGTTGAGGACAAAGCCCAAGCTGACATCCCACAACTACCTCCCTTCCCCGACTACCCGGGCAGGATATGTGTGACTATTCCTTTAGGAAACTCCCAACTATCTTAATGTTGTTGTTTTCCCTCTAGCAAAGCATTCTTAGCTTGACAATAGCAAGACCTCCAGTATCCTGAGGGTCTTCTGTAGCAGTTGAAAGTCCTTTTCAACACCTCCCTTTTTCTTTACCTCCTGCAGCAGGTCCGAAGTATATAATCAACCACTCCTCACAACCCTGGTGCAGCAGCTCTTTCTGCCCAAGGTTCCTGTCCCTGTGCTTTAATAAAACCACCTTTTTGCACCAAAGACCTCTCAAGAATTCTTTCTTGGCCCTGGGCTCCTGACCCCAACAACATTCCAAAGCTACATCATGATGGCAAATCTCAGATACCAGATTTTAGAAATCTAGGTCAGATACCAAATTAAGTCAAAAATCAAATATTCCCCTCCCAATCATCAGGATGATGAAAAGAAGTATACAGGGAAGAGAATTTTTTTATTATTATTTCAGTGGAGAATGAGTGTGGAAAGTTTTGCCTTATTTTGTTTTGTTTTGTTTTTCATCGGGAAGAGGTGGCAAAATCATTTTTGTTTTGTTTTGAATGACAGGAACACAACTAGTCTCAACTAGAATAGCCTATTAAAGCCATCAATTCCAACAGCAAAATCAATCCCCAAGTGTCTCCAGGCAAAGTGCCTGGGTATCCCCTGTGCCTCTACCATAGTTGGATGGAGAGCATCAAGGACACTCCGTTGCCCTTGGGTTCCTGTGCCAGAAGCCACACAAGCACATTCCAGGTCCTGGATTTTTTTTGTTAAGAGTTTGCCACCGGTGCCAGGCCCTATTGGTTGTGCAGCCTGTTGGTTAGGGACATCCTGGAGTCCTGGGCACTGGCCACATGGCCCTTGATCTGGGGTCACCTGGTTCCCATGGGCTGTGTCCACACCTTGCCACCTGATCCTCGCTTGGAGGAGGTGGGCTTCTCCAGGGACCATAGGTGCTGAAGTCTGCCCCCATCCCTGCCTGCTCTGCTCACTGCTTTGAGGTCTAGGATGCCATCCTTGGCCTCCTGCAGCAGCAACATGAACTTGGTAGTGAGCAGCTTCAGGCTCTTCTGAGCTGCAGCGGTGGTAGCTGCTGCAGAGCCTGCACCTTGAAAGGCTGTGGCTGAGGCTGCTAGCCCTGCTGTGCCTGCTAGACTGAGCTCGCAGGCTCTGCCACTGCCATCTTGTCCCCAGGACCCAGCATTGCAACCTCTGAGCCCAGCCCCTCCTGAGGCTACTTGCTGGGTGGCTGTGCAACCTCCACTCAGCTGCCCTAGGCCCAGAGCAGGACAAACAGTCACAGGCTCCTGCAAACAACAAGTTCTGGGCAGGCACCCATAGGACTCCTGGCAGCTCAGCACAGGGCTTCCTCCCCTCCCCAAGCCCTGGGAAGCCTAAATGAAGCCCGCTAAGGAGGGGTGGGGCAGTAAAAGCAAAGAGAAGGGGTAGGGAGGAGTGGAGGCTGAGTTTAAATTGCAGGAAGTCTGAAGACCTTTAGTTTTTGTTTTTCTGGGAAACTTTCTCTCTACTTCTATGCTGAATGACAGCCTTGCTGGGTAAAGTATTCTTGGCTGCATATGTTTCCCATTCAGCACGTTAAACATATCCTGCCTTTTTTTTTTTTTTTTTTTTTTGGCTTTCCAAGTTTCTGTGGATAGATCTGCTACAAACATGATCTGTCTTCCCTTGTAGGTTAAGAATTTTTTTTGTTTTAAACCATGATGCTTTCAGGATTCTTTCCTTGTCTGTATATTTTGTGAATTTGACTATGATATGCCTTGGCAGTAGCTGGCTTTTGTTGCTGAATTTAATGGGAGTTCTCTGTGCTTCTTCAATTTTGATTTATGTTATCTTTCCCCAGACTAGGGAAGTTTTCAGGTAAAATTCACTCAAATAAACCTTCTGCCCCTTTTTCTCTCTTCATCTTCTGGGACTCTTATGATATGAATGTTACTACATTTTAATAAGTTGCTGAGTTCCCTAAGTCTACCCTCCTTATCTGTTACATTTTTTCCCTCTTCTTCTCAGTTTTATTATTTTCCATAATTTTATCTTCTATATCACTGTTTATGGGAATTCCTCCAGCTTGTTGTTTTGGAGATCAAAAATAAATAAAAATTGAAAAAAAAAATGAAGCTAGATCCTAGGTGTTTTATGGTCTGCTTGTTAAGAGAAGTTTGATAGAAAAAAAAAAAGTTCAAAAATTAAAAATAATTAAAAAAATATAAAATTGCTCTTTGTGTACCCCCCTCCCCCCAAAAAACCCAAAAAGCACGCAAAAAGTAAACACATGAAAACCAAAAGGAAGCTAGATCCTGTTTCCCCAAGAGCTGAAACTTTGCAGCACTCTATGATCAGTAGACTCCGTGCTTGTGTGTGGTTTGTGCTGGTCTTCTGGGGGAGGAGTCTGCTGCTCTGATTCTCAGGTGGACTTATTCTAGTGGAGAGGTGCCTGCAGGGTGCATGGGGTGGGGGAGGGTCAAGGATCCTGAAAGTAGCTGGCAAAAAAAAAAAAAAAAAACAACCCTTAACCTACAAGGGAAGACAGAGCAGGTTTGCGGCAAGTGACTCTCATCTCAACTTGGTGTTATCTTTCACTGAGGTGGGTCATTGCTGGGGGGGGAGTGGTGAAAATGGCTTCTCCCCACTCTCTCCTCTCCAGGTTGGGGAGCTTGTGCCTGCCACTCTTCAGGAAGCCCTCACAGATGAGCAAGTACTCATCCCTTCCCTGTCCCTCACTTCTGTCAGATCCTTGCCTTCACCCTCTATTTGTCCAAACTGTCGACCTGCTAGGCATTGTAGCACTCCTGTGTTTTATCTCAGGCACAGCTGGGTTTCAAAACCCCACACTTCAGAGAACTCCATGGTGTGGACTCACATTGATCCTCTGGGGAAGAGTCTCACAGTGCTGTGGCTGGTGCTGGCTTGTCCCAGAAAACAGTTGCATGATGGCCCAGGAGTTTGGAGTTTATGGTAAATACAACACACAGCCAGTGCCAGGGTTCATTGCCCTCAGCCAGCATCTTTGTTCCTATGCTGGTGAATGGGGTGGTTCAACAGTGCTTGCAGGGTCTTTTGCCCTGGGAGAGGCCATACCATCTCTACCAAATGTACTCCAAGCAGAGGAACTGCTTCTCCCCAGGTGACCCAGGGGATCCTCAGACCACACTGCCTGCTCCCAGGGCTCCACCCTCCTTCCCCACCAGAGTATTGCCAAGCACAACTCTGTATATGGTGTTGATCTGAAATTTCAGGCTCTGTACTCCACTGTTTACTTAAAAACTGGCAGTATTTAAACTGTCTCCTTTTCCCCATCAATGGTTTTGGGGTACAGTTTTCTTCAGCAATCCCTGTGTGTGTTTTCACTCTTTTATTCTCTCTCCTTCCCTCCCTCCCTCCTCTCTCCATTATCAGAGCTCCCTCCCCTCCCCAGTGCCTGTGGCTCTTTTCTTCTCCAAGTCAACTATCTGCAGCTTCTATCTTCCATGGGTCATTTTCTTCTGCTGGTAGACATGCAGCTTAGTTCTCTAAAACCTCTGATCAATTTCTTGGGTGTTCAGGTTGATATATTTATCTAGCTGTGTTTGAGGGAGCAGGTAAGCTTAGGGTTGCCCTACTCCTCCATCTTAACCTAGAAAGCCATGATGAGTGTACTCTTCACCTGTTTCATATATATACATATTGTTTATATAAAGATGTTTATAAGACATCTTTATTCATCTGTCAGTGGACACTTGGGTTGCTTCTATAATTTGGCTACTATAAATAATGCTATAATAAACATAGGGATGCATACATCTTTTTAAATAAGTATTTTGTATTCTATAGGTAAATACCAGTAGTGGAGTTACTGGATCATATGGTAATTATATTTTTAATTTCTTTGAGGACCCTCCATACTGTTTTCCCCAGTAGCTGCACCAGTTCGCATTCCTACCAACAGTGCATGAGGGTTCTGTTTTTTTCACATCCTCACCAATACCTGTTGTTTGTTTTGTTGTTGATTTTAGCCATTTTGACTGGTATGAGGTGATATCTTATCACAGTTTTGATTTGCAATTCCCTGACGATAAGTGATGTTGAGAATCTTTTCAGGTGTCTGTTAGCCATTTGTATGTCTTTGGAGAAATGTCTATTTGTCTTTTGCTCATTTTTAAATTGGATTATTATTATTATTATTATTATTATTGGTGTTTGGTGTTGAGTTGTATAAATTCTTTATATATTTTGGATCCTTGCCCTTTAACAGATATGTTATTTGCAAATATCTTCCCATCCCATAGGTTACCTTTTAGTTTTGATTGTTTCCTTTGATGTGCAGAAGCTTATTTTGATGTAGTCCCAATAGTTTGTTTTTGCTTTTATTTCCATTGCCTTAGGAAACATATCTAGAAGAACGTTCCGGTATCAGAAAAATTACTGCCTGTGCTCTCTACTAGGGTTTTTGTGGTTTCAGGTCTCATTTTTATGTCTTCAATCCATTTTGAGTTTATTTTTGTGTTTAGTGTAAAAAAGTGGTTCAGTTTAATTATTTTGTACATAACTGTCCAGTTGTCCTAGAACCACTTTATGAAGAGACTGTCTTTTTTCCATTGCATGTTCTTGCCTCCTTTATTGAAAATTAATTGACCATATAATTGTGGGTTTATTTCTGGGGTCTCTATTCTGTCCTATTGATCTATGTGTCTATTTTTGTGCTAGTACCATACTGTTTTGATTACTACAGCTTTCTAGATCTTGAAATCTAGGATTGTGATACTTCCAGTTTTGTCTTTTTCAAGATTGCTTTGGCTGTGCAGGGTCTTTTGTGGTCCCACACAATTTTTTTTTTTTTTTACTATGCTATGTTAATCACCATACATTACATCATTAGTTTTTGATGTAGTGTTCCATGATTCATTGTTTGCGTGTAACACCCAGTGCTCCATTCAGTACGTCCACACAAATTTTAGGATAACTTGTTCTAGTTCTGTGAAAAATGGTGTTGGTGTTTTGATAGGGATTGCATTAAATCTGTAGATTGCTTTGGATGATATAGACATTTTAAAACTGTTGTTCTCCCAATCCATGAGCATGGAATATCTTCCCATTTATTTCTGTCATCTTCAGGTTTTTCATCAGTGTTTTACACTTTTCAGAGTACAAGTCTTTCACCTCCTTGTAAGTTTATTCTTAGATATTTTATTACTTTTGGTGCAATTGTAAATGAGACTGTTTTCTTAATTTTTCTGCTACTTGATCATTAGTGTATTGAAATACAACAGATTTTGCATATTGATTTTATACCTTGTGACCTTACTGAATTTATTTACTCTAGTAGTTTTTTGGTGAAGCCTTTAGGCTTTTCTTTATATAATACTAGGTCTTCTACAAATAGAGTGTGTATTACTTCTTCCTACCAACTTGAATGTTTCTATTTCTTTTTGTTGACTAATTGCTGTGGCTAGGATTTCCAGTACTATATTGAATAAAAGTGGTCAAAGTGGACATCCTTGTCTTGTTCTTGATCTTAAGGGAAAAAACTGTTTTTCACCATTGTGTATGATATTATCTATGGGGTTTTCTTATAAGCCTTTTATTATTTTGAAGTATGTTCCATCTAAAACCTACTTTGTTAAGGATTCTTATGATTAGTGGATTTTATACTTTGTCAAATGCTTTTTATGTATCAATTGAAATGATCATATGGCTCTTATCCTTTCTCTTGTTGATGTGATGTATCACATTGATTTTGTTGTGAATATTGAACCACACTTGCATCCCAGGAATAAATCCCTTTTGATCATGGTGAATGATTCTTTTTTTTTAAATGTATTTGTGGATTTGGTTTGCTAAATGTTGCTGAGGATTTTTGCATCTATGTTCATCAGCGATATTGACCTAGAGTTTTTTGCAATATCTTTATCTGGTTTTGGTCTCATAGAATGGTCTCATAGAATGAGTATGGAAGCTTTGCTGGTCTCATAGAATGAATTTGGAAGGTTCCCTTCCTCTTTTTGGAGTAGTTTGACAATGATAGTGTTAACTCTTCTTGTAATGTTTGGTAGAATTCACTTGTGAAGCTGTCTGGTCCTGGACTTTTGTTTGTTGGGATTTTTTTTTATTATTATTATTAATTTTTTTATTGCTTCAGTTTTATTGCTGGTAATTGGTATGTTCAAATTTTCTATTTCTTCTTGCTTCACTTTTGGTAGGTTGTTTCTAAGAAATTTTTCCATTTCTTCTAGGTTGTCCAATTTGTTGGCAAAGAATTTTGTATGATATTCTCTTATAATGCTTGGTATTTCTGTGGGGTCGGTTCTTATTTCTCCTTTCATTTCTGATATTGAATTCTCTTTTATTTTTAAAGCCTGGATAAAGGTTTATCATTTTCTTTTTCTAATCAGCTTTTTGTTTCATCTATTGTTTTCTGTATTTTGTTTTTTAGTTTCTATTTTATTTCTGCTTTAATCTTTATTTCTTTCCTTCTACTGGTTTAGGTTTTGTCCTTATTTTTCTAGCTCTTTAGGTATAAGGTTAGGTTGTATATTAGAGATTTTTATTGCTCATTGAGGTAGACCTGTGCTATAAATTTCCCTGTTAGAACTGCTTTTGCTGAATCTCAAATTCTTGACCATTGTGTTTTTATTTTCATTTGTCTCCATGTATTTTTATTTCCTCTTTGATTTCTTGGTGACCCATTGATTATTCAATAGAATGTTACTTGACCTACATGTATTTGTGTTCTTCTCAAATTTTTCCTTGTGGTTGAACTTGTTTCCTAGTGTTGTGGTCAGAAAAAATGCATGGTAGGATTTCAATCTTTTTGAGTTTGCTGAAAATTTTTTGTGTCCAAACATATGATCTACTCTGGAGAATGTGCACTTGAATAAAAAAATGTGCATTCCATAGTTTTAGGATGGAATGTTATGAATATATCTGTTAGATCCATCTGGTCCAGTGTGTCATTCAAAGCTACTATTTCCTTATTTTCTGTTTGGATGATCTCTCCATTGATATAAGTGGGGTGTTAAAATCTCCTACTATTATTACTCTTGATTTATTCCTTTATGTATCTTAATAGCTGCTTTATGTATTTGGTTGCTTCCACGTTGGGTGTATAAATATTTACAATTGTTATATCTTCATTTTAAAGTCTATTATGTTCAATATAAGTAGTGCTACCCCAGCTTTCTTTTCACTTCCTTTTGCATGATAAATACTTTTCCATCCCTTCACTTTCAAACTTTTTTTTTGTTGTTAGATTTAAGGTAAGTCTCATAGACAACATTTGGATGGGTCTTTGGTTTTATCTGTTTGTTACCCTGTGCCATTTGACTGGAGAGTTTAGTCCATTTATATGCAAGGTAATTATTGATAAATATGTACTTCTATTGTTATTGGTTTTATGGTTGTTTTTGTAGTTTTTCTCTGTTCCTTTCTTCTCTTGCTCTCTCACAGTTTGCTGCCTTTCTTTAGTGAAATACTGGGATTTCTTTCTCATTATTTACATATCTATTCCTGATTTTTGATTTGTGGTTATCATTTTAAATTATATATAACACCTTATACATCCAGCAGTCTATATTAAGTTGATGGTTGCTTAAGTTGGAACTCATTCTGAAAGCACTAAATTTTTATTCCTCATCATGCCACATTTTAGGTATATAGTATCATACTTAACATCCCTTAATTTTGTGAATCCCTTGACTGATTTTTATAGATATACTTAATTTCATTGTTTTTGTGCTTCCTACTTTTCTTACTCCTGCTCATGGTCTTTCATTTCCACTTAAAGAGGTCCCTCTAACATTTTATGTAAGACTAGGTTCGTAGTGGTGAATTCTTTTGTTTGGGAAACTCTACTGTGAATTATAGTCTTGCTGGATAGAGGATTCTTGTCTGCCATTGTTGTTGTTGTTGTTGTTGTTGTTGTTTGTTTTTTAAGATTTGTTTGAGAGAGAGAACAGAGGGGAGGGGCTAAGTGAGAGGGAGAGAGAGTCTTAAGCAGACTCTGTGCTGAGCACAGAACCCAACAGAGGGCTTGATCTTATGACCCTGAGATCATCACCCAAGCCAAAATCAAGAGTTGGATGCCTAACTGACTGTGCAACCCAGGCACCCCTGTTTTTTTTTTTTTTTTTTTTTTTCTTTCTTTTAGCCCCTTGAATATATCACACCACTCTCTTCTGGCCTGCAAAATTTCTGCTGGAAAAAATCAACTGAGAACCTTATGGGGGTTTCCCTTTATGTAACTGTTTCTTTTCTCTTTCTGCTTTAAAATTTTCTCTTTGTCACTACTTTTTGCCACTTTTTACCATTATGTGTCTTTGTTGGACCTCCTTGACTTGATTTTGTTGGGAGTTTTCTGTTCTCCTATATCTGGATGTCTGGTTTGTTTGTCCCCCACCCCACCCCCCACCCGGATACAGGAAGTTTTCAGCTATTATTTTTTCAAAGAAAATTTCTTCCCCTTTTTCTCTCTTCTCCTTCTGAGATCCCTATAATGTGAATGCTATTATGCTTGATGGTGTTGCTGAGTTCTCCATCTATTATTTTTACTAATCATTTTTCTCTCAACTGTTCAGCTTGATTGCTTTCCATTACTCTGTCCTCCAGGTCACTGATCCATTCTTCTTCCTCTCGTCTACTATTTACTCCTTCTAGTATATTTTTTATTTCAGTTATTGAGTTCTTATAACTGATTAGTTCTTTTTATGTTTTTCTTTCTGTTTGTTGCAGGTCTCACTGAGTTCTCCGTTCTTAAAGTCTGTGAGTATCTTTACGACTATTATTTTAAATTCTCTATCAGGCATATTACATATCCCTGTTTTGTTTAGCTTTCTTGCTGTGAGTTTTGTCCTGTTCTTTCATTTGGGACATACTCCTCTGTCTCCTCATTTTGTCTAACTCTTGGTGTCTGTTTCTATGTGTTAGGGAAGTCAGCTACATTCCCTACTCTTGAAAGTAACAGCCTTATAAAGATGTCCTGTGGGGCCTTGTTTTGCAATGTCCCCTGTTTAGAACCTGGTACCTATGTGGGTTGTGTGCACCCTAGTTTTGTGGCTGAGTGACATTTGCCTTTAGTCCAATTCTCTGAAATGGCTCTCTTTGTCTGTTGTGGGCATGGTTTTGTCCCTGTGTTGTTAGTGGACTTGTCTGGGGCTGCCTTTGTCTTGAGTTGGGTGAGACATGGTTTTTGCCAGAGCTGTGGTCACACTAACTGCAGGGTACCTTCTCTGTATTGTTCATTGAGATGCTTTTGGTTGTGGACAGGCCTGTAGTCAAACCATATATCTGCCCTCATTCCACTTTGGGGCTATAATCAGACTGGTGTGTGTGGTTTTCTTTCTCTCTCCTTGAGGCAGAAGTCACACTGGGGCTACTTGCACACTGTCACACTTGTGGGGCTCTTTGATGGACTCTCGCTGAGGGTATGTTTGAAGGGGTGGGTGTGCAGAAGAGTGTGAGGGGCACACTTTTAGCAAGGAAGTGGAGAGTTTTTGTACTGCTGTGGTTCTGCAGGTGTCCATGTATCTAGGCTGGGGGTCAGGGGAAGGAAATGGAGCCGCCAGCTGTTTTCTTCTTGTAGAAGTCTCTTAACAATCCTGTCCCTCCAGCAAAAGCTCTGAGATTAGTAAACAAATGTTCCTCCTGTGTACTTCATGTATTTTTCAAACCACTGTATCTATGCCATATCTCAGTGGGGCTATTTGTTGTGCTCTCTCTGAGGGCAGAGACTCAATGTCCTCTTTCCCTGTGGGCTCTTCCAGAGAAGAGCCTTCTGACTTTTTAAGTTCTAGGTGTTAAGCCCCACTGATTATAAGAACTTAAGCAGTTAGGCCCTCTGGTTTTCAAAGCCACGTGTTATGGGGATTTTTCTTCTTAGTGTGTTTCCTATGTCTGAGGTATCTGATATGGGGTCTGCTTCTCTCCCCAATCTGTGCCTAACAGTCTTGTAGGTCTGTCTTGAGGCTCCTGACCTCCTCTCTACCCTTCTTACCTTCTTTGATGGCCTCTTCTCTACATTTAGCTGTGGATAGTCTGTTCTCCCAGTCTTCAGGTAATTTTCTGGATTATTTATATTGATGTGGGTGTTATCCAGTTGTATCTGTGGGAGGAGGTGTGCTTAGGATCCTCCTACTCTGGATCTTCCCCAGATGTTAACATGTGGATTATTTCTAATAGGACCACCACTCCTAGAGAAAACAAATGTGATGTGGTTACATATTTCACATACAAAATAAGTTGAATGCAGTATACTTTGCATTATATATAATGCCTTTGCAAACAAATGTGTTTTTTTTTTTAAGATTTTATTTATTTATTTGAGAAAGAGAATGAGATAGAGAGCATGAGAGGGGGGAGGGCCAGAGAGAGAGGCAGACTCCCTGCTGAGCAGGGAGCCCGATGTGGGACTTGATCCCGGGACTCCAGGATCATGACCTGAGCTGAAGGCAGTCACTTAACCAACTGAGCCACCCAGGCACCCGCAAACAAATGTGTTTATGAGCTCACTGAGGTAAAGGATCATCATTTATTTATTAGCATTGTATAGCAAATTTTAATTTAATATTTCACATTTATTAGTATGTATTAATAGACTTTTACTAGGTATCTTCTGTTTCCAGATTCTGTGTTAGGCATTTTATTTTTATTTATTTTTTTAATGTTTTATTTATTTATTCATGAGAGTCAGAGAGAGAGAGGCAGAGGCAGAGGGAGAAGCAGGCTCCCCGCCTGGCAGGGAGCCCAATGTGGGACTCGATCCCAGACCCTGGGATCATGACCTGAGCTGAAGGCAGACACTTAACCCTCTGAGCCACCCAGGCACCCCTGTGTTAGGCATTTTAAAGACATGTTCACTGTTAATTTTATTCACATCCTTCAGTGGATTATTTTGTAATACTTTTATATTCTATAGCCTAGAAAGGAAAATTAATATACAATTACACTGACTAGAAGAATCAGGAATTGGGGTAAATTTCTTATTCAAAATCTGTTTATTTTCTAGTATAAATGACTTTTTGTTTGTTTTTTGTTTTTTGTTTTTTAATTTAGTTTTGATTGCCATGAGTGACTTCCCATAATCTTGTTAAATACATCTTTTTTTTATATAAAGATTTTATTTATTTATTTGAGAGAGAGAGAATGAGAGACAGAGAGCATGAGAGGGAGGAGGGTCAGAGGGAGAAGCAGACTCCCTGTCGAGCAGGGAGCCCGATGCGGGACTCGATCCCAGGACTCCAGGATCATGACCTGAGCCAAAGGCAGTTGCTTACCAACTGAGCCACCCAGGTGCCCAAATACATCTTGTTTTTGAAAAATATTAATAGCCTCATGCTATAGCTAATGATATTGGAAAAGACTATCCTAGAAATATGAGAAAACCATACTTATGATGAAGATAAACCATACATTGGTTACACTTTTATTTAGAAAGCCATAGATATATGTATTTTTGAGGTTTTACATTTCCTTGTTTGTCAATACTATACTGATTCTTCATCTGTTTGTGACTCAGTTGGCCAAAATATGCAGACTTGTCAATACTAGGTATTCATAGTTAATGTGGCAATTAAGGCTGTTCACTTAGTTTCTTTTTTTTTTTTTAAGATTTTATTTATTTATTTGAGAGAGAGAGAATGAGAGAGAGTGAGTACATGAGAGGGGGGAGGGGCAGAGGGAGAAGCAGACCCCCCGCCGAGCAGGGAGCCCGATGTGGGGCTCGATCCCAGGACTCCAGGATCATGACCCGAGCCGAAGGCATTTGCTCAACCAACTGAGCCACCCAGGCACCCAAGTTCACTTAGTTTCTTAGTATTTTATTTAATAGAAGCTAACTTTATTTTTGTGGAATATCTCTGGACTGAATGTTACTGCAGCAATAATATTGCTAATATTAAACAACTAATATTTTTGCAAATACAAATCTGTACTTTACAACATAAAGGCCATTACCAAGAGACTATTAAGGTAAAACTCTCTTGTAGCTAATTTTTATTCCCAACAGGGGTGTTCTTTCCTAGCCTCTCTTTCAACATTCTCCAAACACTATGAACCTGAGAACTATAAAATATGTCTACATCATATGCCAGTTCTGTTCAGAGGACTATAGAATTCGGCATAATAATAATGTGCCTAACATAGAGCAATTAGATATTGGCAAGCTCGAGTGAATGCATCAAGCATTTAAAAGTTGACTTATGATCAGAGGCCCACACACTTCTCATCAACACATGGAAAGCACACCTGTGGTTTATTTATTTTCTTAGCCACAAAAACTAAGCATAAAACAATGCTTTCTTCCACAAACACATAGCCTATATATCTTCCTGTGCTTATTAATCTGTATATTTTTAGAAGACAGAGATGAATTTAAAATAAACTTTAACAAATTTTAAATGCATCTACAATAATATAAAGCATAATTACTGTAAGAAATGCTTTAGAGTTTGTATTTTTAATTTTTTTTTAAGTTAAAGCACAGAAAAATGCTGTTATCTACAACTGGATACGGTCATTTGAGTGCCATTTGAGAGATGAGATTCATGACATTAATATTTAGACCGTTTAAAATGATACTCTAATATATAAATGTGAGAAATTAGTTTGTTAGTATTTAAGATTATTAAATTTAAGATTATTAAAACACAACATAGTGCCAATAAACTAGTTAAAATCAGTTATGTATTCTAAAAGATGGGTTATAAACAGTCTTTTTCCATAAAATTATGTAAGTGCATGCCGATATTTAGAAGTCTTATTTTTTTTCAAGAGTGTTCCTACAATGATAACCTAGTCAAATCAGTATTAAGATTATGGGGCAAAAACTTCTATACTTCTGCAGGTCACAGAGCACCTAGAATTGTGGTTTTTTTTGCAAGACAATGTAAAATGTTAATAGGTAAAAATAACCAAATATATAGCTTAGTATTTAATTTTTTACTGGAGCCTAGATCACAGATATCAAAGATAGAAGTTCAGGCAGGAAGAAATAAAATGTAAAACTTCATTTTTTTTTTTTCAAAAATTTCTATTCTTTGGTTTCTAGCCAAGAAGGAAAAACAGAGATCAAACTTAACATCTTATCATGAACAATTACAAAACTATGAAATATATAAAATGATTTCAGACATTGAAAATTAGTGCAGAATTATGATCTCTTGGATAAGGGGAATAAAGTAGGGTGAGTTTTAAAATAACTTTAACTCTTTCTTGATGTTTTGGGATCTCTTTGCATAGAAAGAAATCATTTGCAAAACTTGGAGCTCTTGTTTATTTAAGAGATGGAGATTAGACTTCAGTGAGGCTGAAATGATTGAAAATCCGAAGGACAGAGTATAAGAAAAAGGGAATCCTGCAAAAAAACAAAACAACAACAACAACAAAAAACAAACCTACAGAATCTGCATCAAGAGTCCTGTGAGTATTTGCTGAATACTGGGCCACATATGCATAGAATAAAACTCCAAAAGGCCAAGAGCAAAATAAAATTGAAGATCTATGCTGCAAAGTGCTGAACACATGCAAGTAGAAGTCATTTGAGCTCTGATCAGCCCAAGAGTAGAGGCCTTAGTGATTATTCTCCTGGACATTCAGTAAAAACTGTGGGGAAGGGACATACCTTACTGAATTAGAATGGAGGCTACTCTAGACCCAGGTTAGTCAAGCTTAAAATCAGGCTTCAAAGTGGTCAAACAGGTCTTAATTTAACTACAGGCCCACACAAATCTAAGCCTAGTTTAAAGGAAAGCAATAAATTTCCTACATTCAGCAAAATACCCTAATGTCCAATATCTAACAAATTATTAGGCATGCCAAGAAGCATAAAAACAGTTCCATAACCAGCAGAAAAAGCAGTCAATAGACACAGAACAAGAAATGACAGATGATGTAACAAGAAGATGAAAAATGAACAAGTTGTTATAGCACTCAGATCTTAGTTCAGACATGTGGAGAGATGGGATCAACATCACAATTGCCTTTTTATTCTAAAACTTTTACTGCAGAGCTTCAATATTAGAAAATGTTTTCAGATACAAAATTAGCAATGGCATTTCCTTGAAGTACTTATCTATTATACAATCAAATCTTTTTTTTTTTTAAAGCAGAACAAACCATTGGCTACATTTCTATTAAATAAGATCAAGATTTTATTTTTTTAAAGATTTTATTTATTTACTTGGGAGAGAGTGCACACAAGCAGGGGGAGCAGCAGAGGGAGTGGGAGAAGCAGATTTCCCCCTGAGCAGGAAGCCTGACATGCGGCTCAGTCCCAGGACCCTGGGATCATGACATGAGCCAAAGGCAGATACCTAACCGATGGAGCCACCCAGCCACCCTCAAGATCAAAATTTTTAAAAATTATTTAATTCCCACTGCCTATTAAGTTGAAAGTAAACAAGTATAAGTATCTTCTAAATAAACTCCATGGGCTTATAAGTGATTATACTTAACACTCATACTTCTATATACAAGGCATTGATCTAGGTACCATGATAGTACAGAGAAGTAAAAGACCTAATATCTATCCTCAACAAGCATATAAACTAGTCGGGGAGACAAGATATATATATATGAACAAAGAAAACAGACCATTTAAAAAAGATATCAAATGATATAAAATTTAAATACATTTTAAGTATTACAAAAGTTCATAGAAAGCAGGTCGCTGTGGACTGCAAGAAGTCAAACATTTTGAGGTTAGTAGGACAAAAGACAGTCTTTAAAGAATGGCTAACATTTGAGTCATAATCTGAATGCCTTGTTGGTTTAAGAAAAGAAGAAAAGAGGTGGCCAGATTTCATATTAATGAGTTTTCAGAACTGAAGTTTCAGGGCAGGCAACTAACCTGAAGTTTAGAAAGAAAATGGAGTGTGCAAAGAGACCTAAGTTTCAAGCATTTTATAACTTAGAACAAACATCACCAAATCCCATATAAACCAATAATGAGATGTTTTTAATGTTTTGCTGAAGGCCACATATGAGGTAACAGATTTTAGAACCTCTGCCAACTGCAGTCATTTGGAGTATTCCTATCCTCTTACAGGATTTCCTTGAGCAACCTTACCAGGAATCCAGAGAAAATCCTGAGAAAATTCCCTCATGGTGCTGGCCATGAACAACTTTCTCTCTTCCCTATGGAACAGAAATTAATTTTCAGGAGCAAAGATGTAAAAAGTACTACTGGGAACCATTTGCAGGGGAACAGGAAGGATAAATGTCTACCAATGCAAAATGCCCAGACTATTTTTCACAGAGGAGCATAAAAACCTGTGAAAGCCACATCACAGATCCAGATGAACAGTGCCATTTAAGACTGAGGCCTAGGCACAGCACCATAGACTACTTGCTAAGTAGGCCAACCTATCTCAGTTTAATAACTGACAGACTTGCAAGAGACAGAATTATCTAGGAACTAGGACAAAGGAAAGACCAAATCCAAGTGGGAAGAAATAAACAAGGTTTCAGTCAAAGAATTTGAAATCTAGTTAAAGGTTGTTATCATAACAATAAGCTTCAGTCCAAGCCCAATTTCTAACAAGATTAGCAAAACTCCCACACTAGACTTTGAAGAAGGAAAGATGTACTTATCTCCAAGTATTAAAACATTTACTTCAGTGTTTACTGCCTTAACATAGCAATTTTCACGTAAAAAAGACCTAAAAAGAAGAAAAATACCGTTTGAAGATACAAAGTGATCATCAGAAGCAAACTCAGATATGACACAGATGTTGGAATTATCAGACAGAAAATTGTTCTAATGGCTCTAAAAGGTAGAAAGCATGCAAGATCACAAAGGCAATTTCAACAGAGATGGACATTGAAAGTAAAGCTAAAATGGAAATGCTAGAAATCCAAAACAGCAAAAATGAAAGTATCATCAGATGTATCAGTAGACCTGACACACTTATGAACTACTGAACTTGAATGTGATGGTTATAGTTGATTTTATGTGTTAAACATAAGGATAAGAGATGCCCAGATAACTGACAAAATACTATCTGTGGGTATGTCCATGAGGATGTTTCCAGAAGAGATTGGCATTTGAATTGGAAGATGGAGAAGATCTGCCCTCATCAATGCAGGTAGGCATCATCCAATCCTTTGAGGGCCCAAATAGAACAAAAAGTCAGGGGTAAGGCACATTTCTTCCTCCCACTTCCCCCATTCTCCTTGGGCTAGGAAGTCAATCTTTTCCTATTCTTGAACATCAGTGCTTCCAGTTTTAAGACTAAATCATACAACTGGCTTACAGATGGCAGATTATTAGACATCTAAGTCCCCATACTGCCTAAGCCAATGACTACAATTAAGTCTTAAAACTTCTATATCCATATACGTATATATGTGTATGGTTCTGTTTCTCCAGAGAACTCTGGCTAATGCAAAGAGAGATAAATAAAAACTACCTAACAAAACAGAAGCACAGAAAGAAGATGAATGAAATAAAAGCAATAGAATTGAATATCTGAATGTTATGGAAAAAATAACGAAGGGTAACATATACAATTGGAATCCCAGAAGGACAAGACCAATAAGATGAAATATTGGAGGAAACAATGACTAACAATCTTCCAAAATCAGTGAGAGATACCATACCACATGTCCAAAACATCATGGAACACCAAGGAAGATAGATCTAGAAACCAAACAAACCAAAACCTACATGTAGGCATATTTTTCAGACAGCTGAAAACAAAGATGAAAAGAAAAACCTTGAAGATAGCTATGGGAAAGAGGTATGCATTAAATTCAGAAGAAAGCATTTAAGAATTACATCAGACAACTCAACAGAGACCATGCAATGAAGAAGATGCTATAGTGATATTTCAAGTGCCAAAGAAAAATCAACCCATAATTCTATACCCAGTGAGAATATTCTTCAAAACTGAGGAATAATAAAGAACTTCAGGCTACCAATGCTAAGGGAATTTATTGCCAGCAGATTTAGGCTATCAGAGACGATAAAGCAAGTTTTCCAAGTAGAATGAATATACATGTCAGGAATTTACTCAAAGATGTTAAGAGCGTAAGGAATGGAATAGGTAGAAGTAAAATTTAAGATTGTATGCCTAAACTTGCTGTGGCTTCCATAACAAATTACCATAAGCTGGGCAGCTTAAACAACAGACACATTGTCTCACTGTTTTGGAGGATAGAAGTCTGAGATCAAGGTGTCAGCTGGCCTATTTCTAGTAAGATTGTTCTTGGTTTGAAAATGGCTGGATTCTAGCTATGTACTCACATAAGGAGAGAGAGAAAGAGACACAGAAGAGAAAGCTCTCTGGTGTCTCTTCTCATATGGAATAATACTATTGGATTAGGGTCCCATAATTATGACACCATTCAACCTCAATTTCTTCACTAGAGGCCCCATCACCAAATACAGACATGCTAGGGTTAGGGCTTCAATGTATGGATTTAGGAGGACACAAATAGTGAGTTCATAACATTGTGTTATTTGTAAATGTTCTTAATGATAATTGATTGTTTAAAGCAATAATAGTAGCAATGTATTGTGTACTCATAAGATATGTAAAAGTGAAATGTAGGACAACAGTGGTGCAAAGAAAGAATTAAGAATATACTGTTATAAGGTCTGTAGAGTTCACATATAATGGTATAAACTATTTTGAAGGTAATCTCAGATTAATTTAAAATGTATGTTGTAAATCCTATGCCAACTGCTGAAAGTTTTTTAAAAAGTATAAGTAATAAGTTCATAGGGAAGATAAAATGGTAAAAGATGATAAACTAAAACTGGTGAAGGCAGAAAAATAATACAGAAAAAGAAGAAAATACCAAGAACAAATGGAACTAGCAATGTGCTAGATTTTAATAAGTATATCAATCACTTTAAATTGAATTATATAAACATCAGCTAAGACAGAGGTCATCATATTGAACAAAAAACAAGATTTAACTACATATTCTCTCTATGTGTGCTCTATATACTCTCGACAACTCCTCTTTTTTTAAGACCCCCACTTTAAAGATACAGATAAGTTAAAAGAATTGAGAAAGTTGTACAATGCAAACACTAGACAAAGAGCAGTAGAGTAGCTTTATTAAGCCAAAGTAGACTTCAGAATAAGAAAGACTATAAGGGTGAAGGATGCATTATTTGGTAACGTGGTCAATTCTTCAAGAAGATATAACCAGCTTATATGTATATGCAACTTACAAAATGCAAAAGTGACTGATAGAACAAGTAAGCATAAAATCAGTAAGAATATAGATGATCTGAACAGCACTTATCCTAATGAACTATTACAGAACAATCTACCCAACAATAACAGAATATATATTATTTGAAGTGTACATAGAATATTCACCATGATGAACTATACTCTGGGGCATTTATATATATGTATATATGTATATATGCATATGTATATTTTTGTGTTTTATATTTTATATATAAAATATGCACATGCTTTTATATTTTATATATAAAAATATACACACAATGGGATATTATTCAACCATAAAAATGAAATCTTGCCATTTGCAGCAACATGAATGGAGCTAGAGAGTATAATGTTAAGTAAACCAGAGAAAGAAAAATACCATGATTTCACTCATATGTGGAATTTAAGGAACAACACCAATGAGCAAAGGAAAAAAAAAAAAAAGATCAAGAAACAGACTCTTAACTAGAAAGAAGAAGCTTATGGTTACCAGAGGGGAGATTGATTGGGGAATGGGTGAAATAGGTAATGGGGATTAAAGAGTATACTTATGATGGGGGCAGGGAGGGAACAGGTTTTTGACTTGTGTATCAACATGGAGAATTCTTAGATTTAAGTGTAAGAATCTAGATCAAAATGCTTTATATTATATGATTCCATTCTTATGATCTGGAAAAGGCAAGACTACAGAGAAAGCACATCAGGAATTACCAGAGATATTTGGTGATGGGTGGTGATTAACTACAAAGGAAAGACACAGGGAAATTTTTACTATATCAGAAACTTTCTGTATATTAAAGTGCTGGATACATGACTCTCTGCTTTTACCAAAACATGTTAACTGTACATCATGAGTAAAATTTATTAACAAATTAGAAACAAAGACAACAACAAACGACAGGGAAGTCATGAGATCATAAGATATGACATGGATGTAGTTGCAGTCTGCATTCTAACTGTATTATGAATATATGAAATAACCACAGTGAAAGGGACATGAGGGTAAAAATTGAGTTGACAAATATGGGAGAGGATGTTATGACAGGAAATTGATGGATAAATTCAGAAGGAACTGCATAAACACTGTACTCCAATAAATTTGTTTTTTGTGGGGTTATAGGTTAATAATTTTGAAACTGCTTTAGTTGTATACTATGTTTGAACAAATATGTACATGAGTGTTAGATGGTGAAAGCCAGATTTCTCCCTGTCAAAGAAGGAAGTTGCTGATGAGTAAGAGAAGGTTAGAATGAACTCTGTGGTACATTCCTAACTTGGTGAAAGAAACCTACAGACTCAGGAAGTTTAAGTGACCATAAACAGAATAAACATAATAAAATCCATGCTAAGCACATCATAATTAAATTCTGAAAACCAAACACAAAGGAAAATATTGTAAAAGCATCTAGGGAGAAACAATGAATTACCTCTAAGAGTATGCCAATTAAAATCAGATTTTTCATTTGAAACCATGGAGAACAGAAAACAGTGGCACAACAGTTCTGAAGTGATGAACTCATGGAACTATTAACCATGAATCTGTATCCTACCAAACCATACTTTGGGAATGAAGGAGAAATAAATGCACTCTTACATGAAGAAAAACTAAAAACAATGTTTTAGAAAAGCAAAACTGAAAAATTAGCTAAAGGAAATTCTCAACATAAGGAATCTTGGAGCAGCCATTAGGAAGAAAGAACAGAAAGAGCAAATCTGTGGATATACACAATAGACTACCATCCTTATGAGTTTTATAAATCATAACTGATGATTGAACCAAAAGTTATAGTTGCTGTGAATACCGAATAGTCTTATATTTAAAAGTGGAGAAAGTAAAGGGACCTAAATCACAGTAAGATTTCTCTCTTCAAGTAGTTGAAAGTTGATACCATTAGATATAAATTGTTTATGTTTGTTGGAATTCTTGGAATAACCAATATGAAAACTATTCTGACATATACATAAAATCCACAAACCAATCAGTGTGGAATCCTTAAAAAGTAACCCACAGGTAGGCAAGAAAAATGAAACTGTGAGATATAGAGGAAAAGGAGAGAATATATAATAAAAGGGTAGACTTAAATATTAACATATCAACAATTACTTTAAATGTTCTAAATCCATATAACAAGACAGATCAGCAGAGTGAGAAAATATAACATGGCCAAACTATGTTTTGTTTATAGGGAATGCATTTGAAGTTTAATGACCTAGGTCAGGAAAACAAAACAAAAACAAAAAAAAGGAAAATATACCATGAAAGGATTCATGATAAAAAGAGCAACAGTAGCCATAGTAATATCTATTAGTAAGAATAAGTAAGTAATATCTCTTAGAAAGAAAATTACTATAGAGAGTAGAAGATCTTACATAATGAGATGAAAGATCAATCCACCAGGAAAGCAAGAGGATCATAAAACCATCTGCACTAAAACACTGAGCTCCAAAGTAACATTAAGCAAAAACTGACAGATCCGAAAGGAAATAGTCAAATTCAAAATTATAATATGGACTTCAGCTTTAAAATAAATTTCACGCGCGTGCCTGGGTGGCTCAGATGGTTAAGCATCTGCCTTTAGCTCAGGTCATGATCCCAGGGTCCTGGAATCGAGTCCTGCATTGGGCTCCCTGCTCAGCAGGGAGCCTGTTTCTCCCTCTGGCTCTCTCTCTCTCTGTCTCTTATGAATAAATAAATAAAATCTTTAAAAAATAACATAAAATAAATTTCACACATCAAATGGAATTGAAAAATTCCTTAAGTGTCACAAATTACCAAAACTGGTATAAGAAGATCTAGAAAATCTGAATAGCCCTGTAACTAAATTTCTTGAAATCTTAATATATTGTATTCAAAACCCCAGAACCAGTTGTCTTCCCCAATGAATTCTACCAAACACTTAATGAAAAAAAATATAGATCTCACTTTCTTTCAGATGATAGAGCAGAACATGAATATAGATGCAGAATTAGAGTTTTAGCCAATTGAATCAAGCATTGAGTGGATTAATACCAAATGAAATTGATTTATTTAAAAATATGCTCAGTGTAATTCTCATAACTTCATGAATAGAGTGTACCATGACAACAAGAATATAGGCAAAACCCATAGAAACATCTCACTATACCTAAAGAAAAATAAACATTTTACAGAAGTCCATACTCATCCATGATGAAGGTCCTCAGCAAATTGGTACACAAAGGAACATTTTCAGTGAGGTAAGGGCCATGTATTAACAAAACTACATGTACCATTGTAATAAACATCAGTAGCTTGCCTCCTGAGTTGCCAGATATTAGAGTAGCCAATTGAAGCAACAATGAGCCAAAATGAAAATAACAGAATTCTAATTATTCATATGGGTAAGAGGCTAAACCCAGGAAAAGTGCCAACTTCCTCTAGTTTCATTTCCACCCACCAGTGGAGGATCAGGTGGATCAACAAAGACATGGGATTCATCTTACTGTGTGGGAGTCCTGAACAAGGGACTCAGATAATTTTGTGGACCCTGAGATGAAAGGGAGTAGGGGGTTTGCAGTTTGAGGAAGATATCTCTGCAGAGGCATTCTTACTCAAACTTGGATAATTTTCCTACTCTTTTTCTACTGCATTTTCATTTTCTCCATACAAATGTGCACCAGTGGAGGACCTGAGTTCTTGACTGCAAACTCCTCTCAGAGACCTCAGTGTACTGGCTAAGCACCAAGTCTGCTGTGGGGAGGGCAACTTTCTCCAGTGAGGCCTGCCAGGTAAAGCTTTTGTAATTGTCTGTGGTCTGGTTTCTAGAAAAACAAAACAGAACATGATCAGGGGAGGGGCAGAGGGAGAAGGAAAGGAAGAGAATCTCAAGCAGACTCCCCACTGAGCACGGAACCTGATGTGGGCTCAATCTCACAACCCTCAGATCATGACCTGAGCTGAACTCAGATGCTTAACTGACTGAGCCACTAAGGTGCCCCTTGAGTGAATTAGTATTGATACTTATATCCTGGAATAGTTTTCTAATATTCAAATTATAGTTTATGGAATTCTATTGTTCTCTGTTCAATTTCTGTGGTATGAGGTTCAGGAAAAGTTAGGTCTTGCATGTATCCTTTGTTGTGGTTCTGGAGTTCTACTAATTATATCAAATAATCTCAACTACAGCATACACATGCAGCCAGCAACATATTTTATTGTGGGGTTTGTTTTATTCTCTTAAGTTGATTACAGATACCTTGAAACTGAATGATGGTGATAGACATTTTTTGTATGCTAAGGCTCTATGGTGATGTTAATAATTGCAAGGAAGCATTTAGTGCATATATATGCCAGATCCTAAGTGCTTTACTTATGTCATTTAATTCTCACAAAAACACCACAAGATAGAATTATCAATTATCATTTACAAGTAGGGACACCAGTACACAGATCAGATGATTTCCCCATGATCACTAAGTTAACAAGTGGTGAAACCCATGCTCTTGATCATTACCATACTGCCTTTCAAAGGTTAACCTTGATTTTTCCTTATTGTACTTAATCACTCATTTTGTGTATGTAATTCTCCAAAATTGGTCATTAGGGGAGGAAGAAGAGTATCTCTAAAGTTTTTTTTTTTTTTTTCATATTTAGTTAAATCTTACTAAGAATTTTGAAGATTAAGTTGAAATTAGAAAGCTACACACCAAATTCTTTTTTTTTTTTTAAAGATTTTATTTATTTATTTGAGGCAGAGAGAATGAGAAACAGAGAGCATGAGAGGGAGGAGGGTCATAGGGAGAAGCAGACTCCCTGCCGAGCAGGGAGCCCGATGCGGGACTCGATCCCGGGACTCCAGGATCATGACCTGAGCCAAAGACAGTCGCTTAACCAACTGAGCCACCTAGGCGCCCAACACACCAAATTCTTTTATTTCTTCTTTCACTCCAGTTTAAATTCATGTTTAGTGTTATCTAATGAAAACAAAACATAAGCAACAGTATGTACCTAATAAAACATGATACTAAAATCATGATTTGTGACTCTACTATACAGTACAGGAAATAGAATATCATTATACATTTTTATGCCCATCATGGATTATATTCTGGTGATCATGAAAGTAATATCTGCAATTAAAAAAAACAAACAAACAAAATATTTTACACACTTTAGATGCATTTGTATGTGAAAAACTTATACATAGAATTTGTGATCACTTTGGTGATTTAAATGATATATTATACAATATCATAAGGTATTATTTTGGGGTTTTATTTTCTTTCAGGTCCCAAATTATGGCATTTGGGCTAAATGATGTATTTTGTATTATAAAGTATATATTTCAAAGCTCTGAAATATTTTATAAATATATCAAGTGCTTCATTCTTTTGTCAATGAACAGTGTTCTTAGTAGTAATGCTGACAGTAGGTGTGGTTTGCTGCATATCTGGTAAACATTTGGGGTATGACAAGACAATGCCAAACCAGTTTCTAGATTGGTTACACCAGTTCTTCTACCAGCAATGTATAAGAATGATCTTGCTCCATTATCTTTGTAAGACTTGATAGTCTCAGAATTCTTAACCATTACTAATCTGTGTGGTGTTCAACTTGCATTTCCTTGCAATTAAGCAAATTTTCATGTTTATTCCCTTTAATATAAAGTGTTTAGTCAAGACTGTTGCCCACTTGCCTTTTGGATTGTCTGTCTTGATTTATAGGGCTTTGTTCCATGTTTTGGATACAGTTTCTTTTAAGGTTATATAGGTTGCAAATATATTCTTACACTATGGATACCGTTTGAGGATATACTCCAGTCCAACAAAATAGGAATTCAAGAAAAGGAGTAAAAGTTGCAGTCAAGCCCTCATAATTTTGCTAATATGGCTTTGCCATTTATGGCAATAATTAAGGAAACTTGGAACAGAATGAAATATAATTAAACACAACTAAAATCAAACAATTTTTTATGATAAAATATAAGGAAATAGAGATAATAACTCTGGAAATGATTGAAATTTATATTTTAATACACTTGTTTAAAAGTCAAAGATAACCAGAAATGAAGATGTATGAAATATATAGTTTCTAAGCCTGTCCAAATTTTTTTAAGAGGTAGAATAAAAATTAATCCTTCTAATCAAGCTTTTGGGAGGACATGAGCATGTGGAGGAAAATAAATAAGTAAGGAAAATTTAGTAGAAAATTCTAAGATCCAACATATATCTGGGAATAGTTCTGGAGTGAAAGAACAAAAATGAAAAGAAGGAAGCAAAGTCAAATAGGACAACTTATTTTTCTAAAATTTGTAAAACACATAAACTTTTACATTAAGAAAGCAAAATTAAAAATAAAGTAATGTAAATTCATACATACATTATAGTAGATCTGCACATTAGAGGAATAGCGTTCTTAAATGAGAAAACTAGAATGATTAAATTGAAAGCATATTTCTGTGAAGCAATTATAGAACAAAGCTGTAATACAATACATAACCAGCATGCTGAGAGAAACCTGTTAAACTAGAATCTGTTCACTGTTCAAACTCAGTGAAGAATGAGGATAAATTAAATTTATTTTGAGAAAATAACCAAGGAAATTTACCACTGATAAACTTTTACCAAAAAACCAGAAAAGCGAGTGAGATACAGTTGTTAATGAGATCAATAGTAAATATATAAGTAAACCCAAACAAGCATTGATTGTACTAAAAATATTATAATATTGAACTAATTATGAAATTGAACTAAACATTGGGCAAAAACAACAGGAAAGATGAGAAGCCTGATTGAACTAAAAGAGTTATTTTTAATTGTTTGGGTAGGATATTCAGTTTAAGTTGTGCCATTAAAATTTTTAGTCCTTTCAATTTCAAAGAGAGCTAAAATAAAAACCAGTACGAGGAAAACATGGCCGTATCCATACAATAAAATGCCTTTCATTTGGCAAAAGTAGTTTCTATATCTTTTATAAAGTAATCTGAGATATATTGCTAAATGAATAAAATAAAATATAAGGTAAAGCTCATTGTATGATTATATTTATGTGAAAAGATGCTCAAACTATATATGATTGATTATAGATATAAATATGTATGTATATTGAGATTTTTTAAATATAGACAAATATTTCAGTAAGTTTATACTTTTAAAAAATTTTTTAGTCTTTGTTTTATAATTGAAGTATAGTGACATACATTACATTAGATTCAGGTGTACAACATAGTGATTCAACAACTGTGTTATGCTGTGCTTATAGGTATAGATAACCATCTACTACCATATAACATTATCGTAATATCCTTGAGCATATTCCCTATGCTTTATCTGTCATTCTTATGACAAATTCATCCTATAACTGAAAACCTATATTTCACTCCTCTTTGTGAAATTTCCCCATCTCCTTCCCCTTCTCCTCTGGCAGCCATTAGTTCTCTGTATTTCTAGGTCTATTTCTACTTTTTGTTTGTTCATTCATTCATTTGTTTTGTTTTTAGATTCCACATACAAGTGAAATCATATGGTATTTGTCTTTCTCTGACTGAATTATTTCATATAGCATTATACCCTCTAGGTCCATCCATGTTATTGCAAATGGCAAGCTCTCATTTTTTTTTTTTTTTATAGCTGGATAATATTCCATTGTGTGTGTGTGTGTGTGTGCACATGCATGCCACATCTTCTTTATCCATTTATCTATTGATGGACACTTGGGTTGCTTCCATATCTTGGCTATTGTAAATAATGTTCCCATAAACATAGTGGTTCACAGGTCATTTCAAATTAGTGTTTTTATTTTCTTTGAGTAAATACCAGTAGTAGAATGACTGGGTCATGGGATATTTCTATTTTTAATATTTTAAAGTTTCTCCATAGTGTTTTTGACAGTGGCTGCACCACTTTACCTTACCATCAACAGTGCATGAGGGCTCCTTTTCCTCCCCATACTCATCAATACTTGCTATTTCTTGTTCTTTTTTATTCTAGCCACTCTGACAGGTGTGAGGTGAAATCTCATTGTAGTTCTGCTTTGCATTTTCCTGATGATGAGTGATTTTTGAACATTTCATGTATCTGTTGGCCATTTGTGTGTCTTCTTTGGAAAATATGTCTATTCAGGTCTTCTGCCCATTTTTAATTGGACTATTGATAGTGTTTTTTTGGTGTTTGATTGTATAAGTTCTTTACATGTTATGGATATTAACCCCTTATCAAATACATCATTTGCAAATATCTTCTCCCATTCAGTAGGTTGCATTTTGTTTTGTTGGTGTTTTCCTTTCCTATGCAAAAGCTTTTTATTTTGCTGTAGTCCCAATAGTTTATTTTCATTTTTGTTTCCCTTCCCTAAGGAGACCTATCTAGAAAAATGTTGCTAAGGCCAATGTCCAAGTGATTTTCTTCTGGGGGTTTTATGGTTTCAGTTCTCACATTTAGGTCTTTAATCCATTTTGAATTTATTTTGTGTTAGAAAGTAGTCTAGCTTCATTATTTTGCATGTAGCTGTCCAGTTTTCCCAGCTATTGAAGGGACTATCTTTTCCCCATTGTATATTCTTGCCTCATCTGTCATGGATTAATTGGCCATATAAGTGTAAGTTTGTGTCATTTTTTTGTGTCAATACCCTGCTGTTTTTATTATAGCTTTGTAGCAGATCTTGAAATCTGGGATTATGATACCTCCAGCTCTTTCTCAAAATTGCTTTGGCTATTCAGAGTCCTTTGGGGTTCTGTAAAATTTTTGGGATTATTTGCTCTAGTTCTGTGAAAAATACTATTGGTATTTTGATAGGGATTGCATTCGTTTTTATTTTTTTCTACTTTGTTTTGTGTGTATATAATAGCAGTTACCTATACATATGTAATTCATGTAAATAATTAAAAGGAACACAATTAAATAGGCAAAACAGATTAACTAAAATGTAAAATACCATTGGAGATCATATAGTTCAATTTTTTTCATTGTCCTTATATAAAAACCTAATCTTAAGGAGAATTAGTGAGTTTTCTATAGTTGTATAGATAATTAGTAGCAGAATAGACACAAACTGGATATAGGACTCCTTACATCCGGCTTAGTAATATTTTCCTTGAGGTAATACATTTCTCTACAAAAAGTCACATATGTATGTATGCACATACCCTCCTCTCCCCGCCAAAAATAGGTTGAACTAAAAGTAGGTTTAGGTTATGTTGGTGAGATGTAAGTATGTATTACAGATATACATGTATATCTGCATACAAGATATATGGAGTATATCTTGCACATATCAAGATACAGAATTTAATATATATGTTTTCATTGTTAATTGAGTAGACTTCTACAATTAAGAATATCCTGTATGATGTGCATCATCATTAACTTTGGTGACAGCCATTTCTTTTTTTTTTTTTTTTAAGATTTTATTTATTTATTTATTTGATAGAGACAGCGAGAGAGGGAACACAAGCAGGAGGAGTGGGAGAGGGAGAAGCAGGCTTCCTGCAGAGCAGGGAGCCTGACACGGGGCTCCATCCCAGGACCCTGGGATCATGACCTGAGCCGAAGGCAGACACTTAACGACTGAGCCACCCAGGCGCCCCGGTGACAGCCATTTCATTAAAAGATAGTTTCTGGGGTGCCTGGGTGGCTCAGTCAGTTGTGTCTGCCTTTGGCTCAGGTCATGATCCCAGGGTCCTGGGATCGAGGCCCACGTCAGGCTCCCTGCTCAGCAAGGAGTCTGCTTCTCCCTTTCCCTGCCCCCTTCTCATGTGCACTCTCTTTCTCTCTGTCTCTCAAATAAATAAATAAAGTCTTAAAAAACAAAATTTCTGAAGACTCTTAGCTATGTCAAAATGTCAGCATTTTAAGGCCAAATTAAAACTTAATGTTCTTATCTGTATATTTAGTCGATATTGATTATTGCTCATTTTGTAGAAAAAAATGAAAAATCATACTGTAGGAATCCTTTAATATTTGTACAATTGTATATCTCTAATAACACAATTTTTTTGGAATTATGTGAAATTCATATACTGCATAGGGCTGTGATAAAAAGAGCAATATATAGTGTTAATACTCTGGCTTTATTTCTAGTTATTAGAATTTGCAGAAGAATCAGGAAAAAAAGTTCATAGGGAAAGGGGACAATGGAAAGTTTATTTTTTTCATTTAAAATTACTTAGCAGATGTTTAAATTCTTCCATGACTAGGAGAGTTTGTGATGGTCTGATATTTGAAGATGATGAAGGAATTGTTCTAATGAAAGTGTGTGAGAACTGATTTTGAATCCAAGCTCTGCCATTTATTAACTATAATTTTGAGGGAAGATACAATCTTCTATCAGTTTTTTTATCTGCAAAGAAAGGATATTAATACCCAACTCCCAGTATTGCTTTGTGAACGTCATGAGGGTGGAGTCCCATTTTGTTCAACTTTGTGAAGTTTCAAATGATAGGATATAAAAAAATTTGCTTCTAATGAATTGACTTTAAGAGATTTACAGATATTCTTTTGATAATACTTTGCATTATATAATTTGAAAATTTATTACCTTGTTCCAGTTGAAAAAAAGTTTCTATTTTTATAAAATGTTTAGAGATTTGGAATGAATAAAGCATATAAATATGATTTAATGTCATAATTTTTATCAGTATTATATCAATTTTCTGCTAACATTTCTGAAATCATAAACGTCAAATACATGATTCATCTTGAAGATTTAACTTTCAGTAAGTGAAGTTATAAAGGCTAAGTATCAATCTTAATGAGAGCTGAGGCATTAATTTTTAGCAATTTCTAAACTCACTATAATAGCCTTATTATGTACGAGAATTGGAGCAGATAAGGAAAAAAAATCTTTGATAGACTCTAAGTACAGTAGGCAAACAATTGGGGTCTAATTAAAACAAGAAGCCTTCTTTTTCATTTTGTTCAATGACTCTCCTTTACCATCATCTTGTTATCACGTTTAGAATGTTTTTATATTCTCTCACATTAAAATGTATTTGTGTATCTAAACTTTTTTTTTTTAATTTTTTTTTTTTTTTTTAAGATTTTATTTATTTGCGAGAGAGACAATGAGAGACAGAGAACATGAGAGGGAGGAGGGTCAGAGGGAGAAGCAGACTCTGCTGAGCAGGGAGCCCGATGTGGGACTCGATCCCGGGACTCCAGGATCATGACCTGAGCCGAAGGCAGTCGCTTAACCAACTGAGCCACCCAGGCGCCCCATTGTGTATCTAAACTTTAAAGAAAGCAGATGTATTTGCCCCCAAAATTAGATTTCCTCTCTTAGAATGTGGGAAGATAATTTTATTTTTATTCAATGAATATTTAGTACCTACTAGTAGAACATTGTTAGAATATAAGCCCCTAGTTAGCTCCATGAGGGCTAGTACTTCTAAAACAATAGTTCTCTGATAATTACATGATCAAAAATACTGAAGGAGTGAATACATTTATATTTATTTATGCTTATATTTATTGCATAAACAAAGAATTACAATCATGAAATGGCTAAAATATCAGTCTCCACATGTTGAAGCTAATGAACTGATTTTAATCATGTTATAGTCACTAAGTTCTATAATAACATAGAAGTTGTTCTTCTGACCCAGTGGACTACCATTTGAGGTCAGAGAGGGGATTGTGCAAAACATCTAGGAGCCAATGGACACCATAAAGACAATACAATTCAAGACTTTAGAAACATGAATAAGAGTCATTCTAAAATAAAAAACACATGAAACCCACCATTTTGATAAATGCCTGGAAAAATTACTGAGACAAAACCTCTGGGTTGAATATTTCAACTCTGTGTTAACACACAAGAAGGCAGAACCACAATTTAACTTTATTATATTAATCACCATACATTACATCATTAGTTTTTTTTTTCTGTCTTTTTTTTTCTTTTATTATTGAAATATAATTGACATACAAATGTTATATTAGCTTCAGGTGTACAACATAGTGATTTGACAGTTCTATACATTACTCAGTGCTCACCATCATAAGCGTGGTCACCATCTCTCACCATACAGTGTTATTTTTATAATATTATTTGCTATATTCCCTATACTATACTTTTTTTTTAAAGAATTATTTTTTTTTCATTTTAATAAAATATATATGACATAAAATTTATAATTTTAAATAATTCTTGCTATAGTTGAGTGATATTAGATACATGCATAATGTGAACCCTATGCTATACTTTTAATCTCTGTGACTTATTTATTTTATAACTGTAAGTTTGTACCTTTTAATCCCCTTTATCTATTTCACCCATCCACCTCCCCACCTCCCCTCTGGCAACAGAGGACTCTTTCTTACAGATTAATCAATGTGTCAAAGTTGATGTTTTACATAAGCATGAGAAATATTTTAAACAAAATGAAAGTAATGTTGGTCAGATCTTTTGATGAACGACCTACACTACTTCCTAAATGCAAAATCATCATCTGTGGGAGGTAAATAAATCTGGATTTCCAGGTAATAAATGACTCCTTCCCAGACACCAAAGGGTTCACTGATGCCCTGGAAAACGCTCTTTAAATATCAGGGACAAAAAATTCACTGACAGAAGGGAGGTTGATGCTATCCCGAGCACTCTCCTGTTTAGGTTTTTTGACAACCAGGCTGTGCTAGTTCAAATACAATAAACTGTAGTGTAAACAGAATGAGAACAAGGTATTATTTAATTCCATTTATTTGTCTAGGGAATAGAGTCCTATGCATAGCAGTTTACAAAGCATGTTCATTTGAAAATGGAATTCCTAGAATCTGTATGTGAAATAGCAAGTGTGCCAGCAGGAGTTTTTCTTACGCCTTCCTTCTGTTTTCCTTCTGGATTTCCTTGACTCATCATGTATCACTCTGTTACTTATTCCAGATAAACAAGTCAGCAGCCACAGTATTTCTATTGCTGAGTTACGGGCAGGGGCAGTAATGAAATATTGAACAACTGTATTCCATGGGTACTAATCAATCCAAACAGCCCTGCGATCAAACAGGACGGGTGACTCAATCATGGAACAGGGGCCGGCCGTGAACAAGACAAGGCTGAACCTCTGCAGAGCCACTGAATACCAGCTCTGGTTTACATCGTTAGTTTTTAACGTAGTGTTCCATGATTCATTGTTTGCGTATAACACCCAGTGCTCCATGCAGTACGTGCCTTCTTTAATACCCATCACCAGGCTAACCCCTCCCCCCAGCCTCTCCCCTCTAGAACCCTCAGTTTGTTTCTCAAAGTCCATAGTCTCTCATGGTTCATCTCCCCCTCTGATTCCCCCCCTTCATTTTTCCTTCCTACTATCTTCTTTTTTTTTTTTTTAACATATAATGTATTATTTATTTCAGAGGTACAGGTCTGTGATTCATCAGTCTTACACAATTCACAGCACTCACCATAGGACATACCCTCCCCAATGTCTATCACCCAGCCACCCCATCCCTCCCACCCCCCACCACTCCAGCAGCACTCTGTTTCCTGAGATTAAGAATTCCTCGTATCAGTGAGATCATATGGTACATGTCTTTCTCTGATTGACTTATTTCACTTAGCATAATACCCTCTAGTTCCACCCACGTCATTGCGAATGGCAAGATTTCTTTTTTTTTTTTTTTTTGATGGCTACATAATATTCTATTGTATATATATACCACTTCTCCTTTATCCATTCATCTGTTGATGGACATCAGGGCTTTTTCCATAGTTTGGCTATTGTGGACATTGCTTCTATAAACATGTACCCCTTCGGATCACTATATTTGTACCTTTGGGGTAAATACCCAGTAGTGCAATTACTGGGTCATATGGTAGCTCTATTTTCAACTTTTTGAGGAACCTCCATACTGTTTTCCAGAGTGGATGCACCAACTTGCATTCCCACCAACAGTGTAGGATTGTTCCCCTTTCTCTGCATCCTCGCCAACATCTGTCATTTCCTAAGCAGTTAATTTTAGCCATTCTGACTGGTGTGAGGTGGTATTTCATTGAGGTTTTGATTTGGATTTTCCTGATGCTGAGTGATGTTGAGCACTTTTTCATGCATCTGCTGGCCATTTGGATGTCTTTGGAAAAATGTCTGTTCATGTCTTCTGCCCATTTCTTGATTGGATCATTCGTTCTTTGGGTGTTGATTTTGATAAGTTCTTTATAGATTTTGGATACTAGCCCTTTATCTGATATGTCATTTGCAAATATCTTCTCCCATTCTGTCAGTTGTCTTTTGGTTTTGTTGACTGTTTCCTTTGCTGTGAAAACCCTTTTTATCTTGATGAAGTCCCAATAGTTCATTTTTGCCCTTGCTTCTCTTGCCTTTGGCGATGTTTCAAGGAAGAAGTTGCTGTGGCTGAGGTCGAAGAGGTTGCTGCCTGTGTTCTCCTCTAGGATTTTGATGGACTCCTGTCTCACATTTAGATCTTTCAACCATTTGGAGTCTATTTTTGTGTGTGGTGTAAGGAAAAGGTCCAGTTTCATTCTTCTGCATGTGGCTGTCCAATTTTCCAAACACTATTTGTTGAAGAGACTGTCTTTTTTCCATTGGAGATTCTTTCCTGCTTTGTCGAAGATTAGTTGACCATAGAGTTGAGGGTCCATTTCTGGGCTCTCTATTCTGTTCCATTGATCTATGTGTCCGTTTTTGTGCCAGTACCATACTGTCTTGATGATGACAGCTTTGGAATAGAGTTTGAAGTCCAGAATTGTGATGACACCAGCTTTGCTTTTCCTTTTCAACATTCCTCTGGCTATGTGGGGTCTTTTCTGGTTCCATACAAATTTTAGGATTATTTGTTCCATTTCTTTGAAAAACTTGATGGTATTTTGATAGGGATTGCATTATATGTGTAGATTGCTCTAGGTAGCATTGACATCTTTACAATATTTGTTCTTCCAATCCATGAGCATGGAAAGTTTTTCCATTTCTTTGTGTCTTCCTCAATTTCTTTCATGAGTATTTTATACTTTTCTGAGTACAGATCCTTTGCCTCTTTGGTTAGATTTATTCCTAGGTATCTTATGGTTTTGGGTGCAATTGAAAATGGGATCAACTCCTTAATTTCTCTTTCTTCTGTCTTGTTGTTGGTGTATAGCAATGCCACTGATTTCTGTGCATTGATTTTATATTCTGCCACTTGACTGAATTCCTGTATGAGTTCTAGCAGTTTGGGGTGGAGTCTTTTGGGTTTTCCACATAAAGTATCATATCATCTGCAAAGAGTGAGAGTTTGACTTCTTCTTTGCCGATTCGGATGTCTTAATTTCTTTTTTTTGTCTGATTGCTGTGGCTAGGACTTCTAGTACTATGTTGAACAGCAGTGGTGATAGTGGACATCCCTGTTGTGTTCCTGACCTTAGGGGGAAAGCTCTCAGTTTTTCCCCATTGAGAATGATATTCGCTGTGGGTTTTTCATAGATGGCTTTTATGATATTGAGGTATGTACCCTCTATCCCTATACTCTGAAGAGTTTTGATCAAGAAAGGATGCTGTACTTTGTCAAATGCTTTTTCTGCATCTATTGAAAGGATCATATGGTTCTTGTTCTTTCTTTTGTTAATGTATTGTATCATGTTGATTGATATGCAGATGTTGAACCAACCTTGCAGCCCAGGGATAAATCCCACTTGGTTGTGGTGAATAATCCTTCTAATGTACTGTTGCATCCTATTGGCTAGTATTTTGGTGAGAATTTTTGCATCCATGTTCATCAGGGATATTGGTCTGTAATTCTCCTTTTTGATGGGGTCTTTGTCTGGTGTTGGGATCAAGGTAATGGTGGCCTCATAAAATGTGTTTGGAAGTTTTCCTTCCATTTCTATTTTTTGGAACAGTTTCAGAAGAATAGGTCTTAATTCTTCTTTAAATGTTTGCTAGAATTCCTCTGGGAAGCCATCTGGCCCTGGGCTCTTATTTGTTAGGAAATCCACAATTATTTTTATACTGTTTCAAAGATACAAGTGGATGCTCTACTGCAGGCTTGTATTAGACAATCAAGTCTTTTACTCAAGAAAGAGAAGATCAGAAACAGGGCAATAAACTAGGGAATATTTTAACCATTCCTAGGGGAGATTAATTGGATGAATTGAATAAAATAAAAATTAGAATTAACTGTTCCTGTATTATATTCTGGCAAAATATTTTACCTTTTAATTATGCATACCAGATGATTTTGGCAATCCTCTAATTAAAATTATATATTTATATATGGACTTATGTAGAGATGTACAAGGATGTCCATATTATACTGTGTCGAAGAGCAAAAACAACCCCAAATAATAATTAAATAAACTTGGAGTTTGACCATTTTCTATAAATGTCAATTACATTCATTTTGTTGACAGTGTTCTTCAAGTTTTCTGCTTTTTTTCATATTTCTTTTGCATTTTTCTATAAATTACTGAAACAAGAATGATGAGGTAACCAAATACATTTGTAAATTTCTCTATATCTTTTTAAATAAGTTATGTCAGTTTTGGCTTTATCTATTATAAATATCTGTTTATTGCATAATATTTAAGATTGTTATGTCTTTTTAATGTACTTATCATCTACAAACTTTATGAAATTTCTATTTATATCCATGTAAAGATCTCTGGGCTAAAGTTATTTTATGTGATAGTAAAATATCTTCTCTAGCTCTTGTGCTTAGTGTTTATGTGCTATATCTATTACTATCCTTACACTTTTGACCTCTGTCTTTACATGTAAAGTGGGTCTTTTAAACGGCATATAGTGATTGTTGATTTTTAATCCATTTTGACAATCTCTGCTTCAACTATGTTTTGTCTAATATTCAGGTTTAATATAATATGGTTGGATTTCAGTCTACTACTATCTATATTTTTTCCCCATTATTCCTATGTTTACTTGTTTCCTTACTATTTGGGGATTAATTGAGTTTCTTACTCATTTTAATCTCTTCTTTTGTCTTACTAATTATGTTAATTTATTTCTTAGTGATTTTCTAGGGTATACAATAAACATCTTCTGCTTATCACACTATACCCTCGAATAATATGACACTTCATGTCTCATTTGAGAATCTTACAACATGATACTTCAGTTTCCTCCATCCCATCATTTACACTTCTGCTTCATATGTAATAACCACATGCTATATTGTTATAATAATTCATTGGGACAACTATCTCTTAAAAGAAGTAAGAGGAATGTTTTATTTACTATAAATATTGCCATGTCTGCCCTTCATTTTGTTGAGTTTATTTAAATTTCTATTTGGCATCATCTTTTGACTATTGAACTCTATTTTTGACTCTACTGTAGGTCTACTCTTAATAAATTCTCTCACCTTCATTTGTCTGAAAATACCTTTACTAAATCTCTATCTTTTAAAATATAACTTTGCTAGATACAGGTTTCTGGGTCAACATTCTTTTTCCTATCAATGCTTTAATGATGTCACTTCATTTTTTTCTGGCTTGGTCTTCTTTTCTTTTCTTTTTTTTTTTTTTTTCCTTTCCTCTCCTCTCCTCTCCTTTCTTTTTTTTAAAGTAGGCTCCACACCAAGCATGGAGCCCAGTGCAAGTCTTGAACTCACAACCCGGACATCAAGATCTGAGCTGAGATCAAGAGTTGGACGTTTAATCAACTGAACCACCCAGGTCCCAGGTGCCACTGGCTTGCATATTTCTGATAAGTCTATTAGCATTTGCATCTTTTTTAGGTATCCAATGTTTTGTTTTGTTTTGTTTTATCTTGTGACTTCATTTTTGTTTGAGTGTTAGAGTTTTTGTTTATGTCTGTTTTTATTTTCCTTGTGGATAGCTGAGGTTCTTGAATATGTGGTTTGTCATCTTTTTAAATTTGGCCAAACCTTGGTCATTATCTCTTCTGATATTTCTTGATTTTCTTTCTCTTCTCCCTTGAGAAGAGAAATATATATATATATATATATATATATACACCTTGAGACTTTGCTTTTATATATATAAAATCAAATATATATATATATTTCAAATATAATTATATATAGTTAAATCAAATATATATATTTGATTTTATATATAAAATCAAAGTCTCAAGGTATATATATTTAGCATATATATATAGGTATATATATATATATATATATAACTCCATTATCATATGTAGTTTTGACCTTTAGCTCTTGGATGTTATGTTTGTTTAGCTGGTTTTTATTTATTTATGTACGTATGCATTTATTTATTTTTGCTTTAGCTTTCAATTATAATAATTTATATTTACCAATCTGCAAGTTTAATGTTTTTTTTTTTTTTTCTTTATAATCTGGTTTGGGTTTCTATCATTTTCATTTTTGATTCTATCATTTCATTTTCATGATTCTATCATTTCATTTTCATTTTCTTTTTTTTTTTTTTAAAGATTTTGTTTATTTGAGACAGCAAGGGAGAGAGAGCACAAGCAAGGGGAGTAGGAGAGGGAGAAGCAGACTCCCCGCTGAGCATGGAGTCCAATGTGGGACTCGATCCTAGGACCCTGAGATCATGACCTGAGCTGAAGGCAGACTCCTGACTGACTGAGCCACCCAGGCGCCCCTCATTTTCATTTTCATTTTACCTTTTTTAATGTTCTATCTCTCTGCTAAAGTTGTCCATACATTTATACATATTGCCTACCTTTTCCACTAGATTTATTACAGTATTTTATTGTATATGTTTTTAAGTAGTTATCTGATAGCTTCAGTGTCTGGGCAACTTCTGATTGTGGCTTTGTTGATAGATTTATCTATACCTGGCAATTAATCACTCTTTCTTGCTTTGTTTGTGTTGTTTTTTTTTTTTTTTCTTTTTGTGGGCTATCTCTAATTTTTTTAAAGATTTTATTTATTTATTTATTTGAGATAGAGAGAGAGCATGAGTAGGGGTCAGAGGGAGAGGCAGAAGCAGGCTCCCTGCTAGCATGGAGCCTGATGCAGGGCTCAAGTCCAGGACCCCTAGATCATGACTTGAGCCAAAGGCAGATGTTTAACCAACTGAGCTACCCAGGCGTCCCATCTCTAAGTATATTTGAATGCAGAGCAATGTGTGTAGAAGTTAGAGACTAGAGTAAATAGTATTTACATAAATGGGCATAGCTCTTCTTTGTTCAGACTATTGTGATATATTGCAGTAAATTTAAGCAGTAGTTGAGCTGTGTTTGAGGTCTTGTTGTATCTATAGTTATCTCAAACTCACCACAGATTTTAACTCTTAACAGGCTGTTTAATATTGATTTCATTGAAGGTCCTGGATTTCACAGTTTTTCTCAGGGTTATTGCTCCAATAAATGTAGGCCCTGCATAACTATATTGAAGAGTCCTTTCCTCTTGGTTTTGTTTTTATCATTCTTCTAGTGATAGGTTGCTGTTTATTGTATGTAAGGCAGATGTGTTCTCTGCTCTCCTAGTTCTCCTATCTTAGGTAGACTTAGGCTCTGTGCCTGAGCCTCAGCACTGGGGCTTTCTCTGTGTTCTGGCCCCTCTTTCACATAGAAAGGAAACTTAGCCATTTTATCAGTGGTTGATCTTGAGTGGGATAGTTTTCTTTCTCTCCCCAGTATTAGCGGATCTCTAGCTGGTATCAGTGCAAGTTCCTGGCATGGGCAGTATTTCTGCCACTCTGAGAGACAGAAACATTTTATTGAACCTCTCCCAGAGTGGCATTCACTTTTGCCTGGGACCAGGGGCAGGAGAGGAGTCCTTTGACTTTGGGAGATAGTTAACCCTCCCCAAGAGGCAGTGAATCATTGCTTAGGTCAGGAGGTGGGGGAGGGGACAATAGTGTTTTCTGTTCCTCCATGGGTAGCTTAAGATTTTTGCTTTTCATTTGACAAGGGTCTGACTAGTGGTTTGTTCTTTTTTCTGAAGCAAGTCTCTTAAGTCTCCTGCTCTATTCTCAGTCTTCCTATTCAGTACCCGGTTAAGGGCTGTGGATAACAGCTGTGGATGAATGTGGGCTCTCCTTGTGTTTTAAGGATTCCAGTTATTCTAAGATGTCATGTTAATAAGCACTTAGATTTTAAGAAATATTCAGGATTTCAGCTGATTTCTTCTTACCCAATTTTTCAGTCACTACCTCTTCCTCTTATGTTCTATCAAAAGAGAAGCAGTGAAGGGCATCTGGGTGGCTCAGTTGGTTAAGCATCCAACTTAATTTCGGCTCAGGTCATGATCTCTGGGTTGCGGGATCAAGCCCCACATCAGGCTCTGTGCTCAGCATGGAGTTGGCATGAGATTCTATCTCCTTCTCTCTCTGCCCCTCCTCCTGCTCTCACTCTCAAATAAATAAATAAAATCTTAAAAAAGAGGAGAAGCAGTGGGTGTATCCCATCTTCATCACAAGAAGTTGTCACCTGCTGGAATTTAGTACAACTAGTTGTACAATCTCAACTCTATTGTGCTCCATAATGAATTGTGCTTTTATAGATTGTTTAACTTTTGTTTATTGTTACAGTGGGAATGATTTTCTCCTGTGGCTTTTTACAAACTACTTGGTAGGGAAATCTCTCTTCCTCTGTTTCTAAGATGAGCTTATCATCAACCCAGTATCTATGTATAGATGAATTTGTATTTGGGCTCAGTATCCTGATATATTCTATTTCTCTATTCTTATCTAATTAATTATCCCTGGTTTATATTCTGGATTGATTGCTGATAAGGAGTCTATGCACCTTGACTTATTTATTTTCTGACATTTACTTACTTTTCCATATGAATTTTAGACTTCTATAATTCAGCAACAAAAACTGATTTTTATTGGATTTACATTACATTTATTGATTAATTTATAAATGATAAACTTTCCCATTTTGAACCTTGTTTACTCCCATCTTTTATTGATGCCTCTTAAAAATATGTATTCTATATAACTTTTTTTTAATTTGATAACCCACATTTCAATCACTAGATACTTTATAAGTTTTGTTTATCTAAGTCTTGACACTTTTGTCTTATGCTTTGGCATTTCAGAACTTCAACAGCTACTTACCACTGTTTCCAGACCATAGTGAACTTACATTCTTGTTTTTTACCCAAAGTATAAATTTTTAGCCTTTTAAAAACTATTGAAACTAAAATTTTCTATTGTTCACAAAAAGTAGTGTTTCATTATTCTCTCACTGTTCATAAAAATGCAATGCAAACATCTCAGAATATCACCTTTCCTGCAGATGTTACATCATATTGAGAAATGTGGGGAGAAAAAATCTTTCATTACTATGTATTCTTTTATCTGCATTCCACTGACTCTAAGAGAATTAGGAAGGCAAAAAATTAATATTCAAAATATTTATCTGCTCTGATATATTATCCTGGATTAAATTAATCTTTGGTTCATTATACATTTGAAGTAAAAACATACCTGAGACCTGAATATTGATGTGACTTTTATGTTTATTTTCCTGAAGTACAGATGCTCATGTCTGGCTTCTTTTCTTTATCCCATCCTTTGTAATTTGACAATCACAAAAAACCTTAAGAAATTATTACAATATTGGTATCATCTGCTCACAAGGGTAAACACCACCATCAAAGAGGAAAGTACCTAAATTTTTCATTAATTATTTTATTGATCTTTTATCAATTTTACTTTTGAAGTGGTGGGGATCACTTTTTAGGAAAGGAATTGTTTGATGAACCAACATATTTAAAAGCAATTTGTCATTCCCAAATTAGAGATAATTGCTATTTTAAAAGGCTGTTATATAGCCTTAATGTGAAAATGGTAAAACCATGCTTTAATTATTTTTACCTAGCATGTATATCTTGATAGTCCTATAACAACCATTTCATCATTTGTAATAAAGTGTCCCCAAGAGAAATAGGAAAAACTGTACTTAGGAAATGGTATATAAATGGCCAGCTATGTAAAAGAAATTATGCCCCAAATTTTCAGAGGATAGAAGTATAAAATGAACAGGTATTCAGATGTGCTTTTATTTTTCTAAAAAAATAACTTGAAATATTAACATTCTATTCTATAGTCTGTTTTAAAATAAATTACTGGAAGGCAGTGGTAAATATTAAGGCACAGAAAGATGGTCAGTAGAAGATATGTTTTTTTGGGGGTGGGGCTTTAAGTGCTCCTTTTTTTTTAACTTTTTAATTTAAATTCCAGTTAACATACAGTGCAATATTAGTTTCAGGTGTACAATTTAGAAAATATTCTTAAAAATTTCTCTAAATGGCAATTTAATCAGAAATATAAGATTTTTTTTGAAAGGTAGTTCTTTTTAAGCAACAAACCTACTAATATATTGTGTTAATAGAAGAAGCAAAATGATATAAAGATAATGCATCTAATTGTATGATCAAAAAATAGTCCTTGGTCAAGAGTCCTTGGATGTTTTCACTTTCTTTTGCATGTCTTAGGCAAGGGCACTAACTTCACTAACACCTATGAATAAGTCAGTTCCCCATAATTCCATACAATTATCATAATGATGCATTTTTCTTTTTCTGTATAGTTATATTCTGCAGTGGCCTTTAAGCCATCAGAAAAACATCCCATAGTAATATTTGTACAGGTATCATATCACATTTAAGGGATGAAAAAATAGCAATAATCTCTGCCAAACTGGAATAATTCTTAAGTAAAATGTGGTATCTTGCTCACATGCATACAAAACAAGGGGTGAGTTAGAACATTCTGTATGTAATGCCATATAGTTTAAAATAATCTGTTCTTTGTAGGTATTCACTTCTAAAAAGCTTGTCATTTCTTGGCAATGATTGTGTCAGTTGAAATCCTGGAGATCTCAGTATTTTATTTTCAAACTAGAACTAGTGAATGTGTTTCTGTGAAGATGAAATGATATCCAATATTCATTTTCTAATGGCTCTCATGACTCACAATATTTTCCTGCAATGTAGCCCACAACAGAACATTTTTACTAAAATTATTCACTTGAAGCATCACCACCACATCTTCAAATTATTCTAATCAAACATCTATCCTTTCTTAGACAACATAAGTTATATGAAGTATTTGGTTAGATCAGCAAACATTTTGATCTTTCTTCTTGATTCCTAAGAAGTTATAATTTCCATATTTTTTGTAAATATAAGCATTCAACATGTTTCTAGCTTCAGAAACCTTTTCATTTCAGATTCCTACTCAAGACTATGTTATGCACTTTTATTTTAAGTGACAATGATTTAAATCTCTATCCTACGTTCCTAAATCTAATGTCTTTCCAGCCAAAAGCCTAAATTGATAACTAATTATTGTAATTTCTTCAGGATGTATTACCAAGATTTCAATGATAAACTCTAGAAATCCTAACGTTTTATATTTCCCAGAAAACCTGGCCATCCTTTTCATAGTTCTGACATTGTATCACAGTCATTCCAGTTACTAAGTACAGATCCACTGATGACAATACCAATAATGGCCTTCCCATGCTAGACTTGTTTGCTTCTACCTTTTTTTTTTTTTTAAGAATTTATTTGAGACAGAGAGAATGAGAGAGAAAGCACATGAGGCGGGGGAGGGTCAGAGGGAGAAGCAGACCCCCTGCCAAGCAGGGAGCCCGAGGCAGGACTCGATCCCAGGACCCCGGGATCATGACCTGAGCCGAAGGCAGTCGCCCAACCAACTGAGCCACCCAGGCACCCTGTTTGCTTCTACCTTAATAATGTCTCAATTTGAAACCCTGAACTTTTTAGAAATAACTACAAGCAAGTTAAAAACAAAGTTAAAATAGCTCCCATTCCAAAGTTTAGCCCATTTATACTAAATCAAAAAAGAAACTTCATATTAAGATGGCTTAAACATCCCATAAAACTTCCAAATGGACCTGTATCCGGGAGCTGTGGGGCCTATAGTCCTCTTCCACTGACTCTTTGAGATTAGTAAACCTAATGTGATGGAGAAAGGAACTGGATTGGAAAACATTGTATAACTAAGATTTGATGCTCTCATCCTCAGAAACCCACCATACCACTAAGATGTTTTCACATCTCTGATTCCTTCAACAATGGTCCCAGTTGAGTACCTCATTATCTCTCACTTAAGTCATGTCAAAATAGCCACCTGGTCTTCATTATTTATTTTTCAAATTCATTCTCCTTAGTCAAAGAACTATTTTTTTATCAGCATATAAAGGACTATCATCCCTATCCCTGCTTAAAAATAATTAGTACTTCCACATTACTTATAGAATTCTGTTCAAATAATTTTACCTGGATGGCAAGATTGTGACTATATTCACAGATTGGACTATGTATTCAGTCAAGCAAGTTTAATTTACTTTAGTGGTTTATACAACATGAGTAAATCTCCAATTACTCATATGAATATGGAATTTCTACCTTAGAAATAACACATCAAATTCTTAGTTTGTGCCTGACACACAATACTCCATAAGACAGTTTTTAGCATTAAAAGTCATTTATAACCCCTCTCCTTTCTTACTATGCTTCTGGGCTTTTAATCTACCAATTATATAATAAAACACAAAGCAAATTTTCAGTTTTCTGGTTTTTATGTCTTCGCTTCCTTTTAAATATACTATCTAAATGCTCAAATCTGTATGTTAATGTCACATATTTTTTTGAAAAGTTATCTGGTCAAAAACATCAGTTCAAACTGTTTCTAACTCTGTTCTCCACACAAATTTTCTTTTTATCACTTAAAAGTTCAGCATGGTCCATGAAAGAAAAAAAAAAAAGTTGGACTTCATTAAAAGTAAAAAATTCCGTCTTGCAAAAGACCTGTCAAGAAAATAAAAAGATAAGACACTGGGAGAAAAATTTTGCAAAGCACATATCTGATAAAGGACTGCTATCCAAAATATACAAAGAGTTTTTAAAACTCAAGAAGAAAAAAATCCTTGGTGAGCTAAGACAGCTATAACAAAATACCATAGACTGGATGTCTTGTAAAGTACAGAAATGTACTTCTCTTATTTCTGGAGGGTGGAAGTCTGAGATCAGTGTGCCTGAATGGTGGGGTTCTGGTGAGAACCCTCCTCCAGATTCCAGAGAGTAGATTATCTGTACATCCTCAGGTAGAGGAGAGAAGAGCAGAAGAAACAAGCTCTTCTCATGACTTTTTTAAGGGAACTAATCGCATTCATCGGGACTCCACCTGTAAAACATCATTAAATTCTAATAACTTGCCCAAGCTTCCACTTGCTAACATCATCATCTTGATTCAAATCAGGAAAGAATGTGCCATTGCAATGGAGAAGCATATGAGGGTAATAAACATCGTCCTAGGGGTGTCGTTAATGATCAGACCTCTTAATGGGGCTAGTAAATAACACTGCTGGCATTTTATGTGCATTAGTGAGTATAGGACTATAGTGATAATACGCTCACTACTTGCTATTTTTTGTTTTAATATTCAACTGTAGTAGTGTTTTAAAAAATAAATGAAGAATAAGCTCAAATATAAAAGTCCTCCCCAAAAGAAAAGGGTTTCAACACTCTCCCTCTCTGTCAAATAAATAAAATCTTAAAAAAAAAAACAAAAAACAAAACAAAAAAAACCAAGGGGGGTGGCCCCTGGGTGGCTCAGTCAGTTGTGTCTGCCTTCAGCTCAGGTCATGATCCCAGGGTCCCGAGGCTGAGCCCCACATGCAGGGAGCTTACTTCTCCCTCTCCCTCTGCTGCTCCCCCTGCTTGTGCTCTCATGTTTGCGTGTTCTCTCTCTCTCTGTCCAAATCTTAAAATTTCAACATAATTTTAAAAGTACACATTCAGTTTATAACCAAATTTTAAAAATGAACAGATCTTGACCTACTCAAAGAATATATTCAGATGGAAACTAAAGAAATGAAAAGATGCTTAATATCTATGTTATCAAGGAATTGCAAGTTAAAATAACCATGAAATACCACCACATAATTATTAGAATGCTAATATTGAAAACATAAGACCAAATACTAAGAAAAATGTGGAGCAACAGGAACTCCCAGTCATTGCTGGTGGGAATAGAAAATCGTGCAGCCAATTGGGAAGATAGTTTGGCAATTCCTTATGAAAATAAACGTAATTTAACCATATGATCCAGCAGTTGTACTCCCAAATGAGTTGAAAACTTCTTGTCACACAAAAATCTGTGCGCAGATGCTTGTACAGCTTTTTCATGATTATCCCAACTTGGAAACCATAAAGGCATTCTTCAATTGGTACATGGATAAACTGTGACATTTCATATAGTGAAATATTATTCAGTAATAAATGAGCTATCAAGATTTGAAAAGACATGAAGGAAACAAATGCCTATTGCTCAGTAAAAGAAGCCAATAGAAAAAGGCTGCATACTGTAGGATTTGAACTAAAGGACATTCTGAAAAAAGGAAAACCAGGGAGACAGAGGATCAGCGATTACCAGGAACTGGGGAGATAGAGGGAGGGCTGAATTAGTGGAAAACAGGGCATATTTAAAGCAGTGAAACTACTCATATGATACTATAATGGTGGATACATTTGCCAAAACTCAGAATATATAACAAAGAGTGAACTCTGATGTAAAGTAGAAAAATTAGTTAATAATGTATCAGTTTGTGTTCATCAGCTGTAACTAATGTACCATACTAATGCCAGATGTTAATAGGAGAAACTAGTTTGTTTGGGGGTGGCAGTGAGGGGCAATATGGGAACTACCTGTACTTTTTGTACAGCTTTTCTGTAAACCTAAACCTGCTCTAAAAATAGTCTATTAATTTTAAAAAAAATGTATCATAGTAATGTGTTCTATGCTTCTCAATTGTGTGTATGCTCTTCAATTTCTATAACTTTTTGTCTTTGCCGTGAATCTCTACCCTATGATGTGTGTTATGAGGAAGGTTAATTTCTAATTAATTGTATCTTAATCTTGTTTTGTTTTTGAATGATCCATTCTTTGAGGTAAATATTCAGACCTTCCTCTGCTTTCCTTCTTCTGATCAACCTGCCCCAGCTCAGCATTTGGCGTGTGGATGTTTGGGAGGACTTACATGTGTATTATCTAAGAAGGGGGGGGGATGAAACAGGGACATTATTTTCTGTTTTCGGTTTTTTTTTTCCTACTTTTTTTATTTTAGATAGAAAACAGAGGGGTAGGAGAAGGACAAGCAAATTCCACGCTGAGTGCTAGCCCCTCGTGAGGCTTATTCTCACAACCCTGAGATCACGACCTGAGCTGAAATCAAGAGTTGGACACTCAGTCAACTCAGCCACCCAGACGCCCCTCTCCTACATTCTTGTATCCTCCATATCTCATTCTCCATTGGTTCAGAATGGTCAAATTTTCCAACAGACTGCTGCTTAAGAGTCTGGATTAAAAAGATCTTTTTGTGTGATGAACACTTGTATGCTAAGCCCAATAAGTCAGGCATATTCTTTATATAAATGGCAAGCTAATTAGGAATTACACTTAAAACACACACACACACACACACACACATTGGTTTACTATATAAAATTTATTATTCTATCACTCAAATATGTGATTCTTCCGGGCAATAGTAGTTGGTTTTAAATATTTGTTTTCCCCACAGATTCTAAGCCCCTTGAGAGTATGATCACTCATTTATTCACTCATTTAGTCATTCAATTAACAGTTACACTTAGCAGTATATGTTGCTAAAGTAGGTTCTTAGCAGATGTATAATGAATTAAAGGATGTACTTTGAACTAATTGATGATAATTGTCTTCAATAATGTAGATTTCATAGGCATAAATTCAAGAACTCTCTAAATAAGATCCAACAAATAGACTTCATTTCTTTTTGAATCATTAAGATCACTTGTTCCTGCATTCTGTTAACTGCTAGAACAGTTCCTGGAATTTATTCTAATGCTTTTACATCTTTAACTTTGAGAGCAAACTACTTAGTGAATTCCTGTCTTACAAATTTTCTTCCATATTATCATGAAACAAATTTTTAAATGTCAAACTTGAGAATTTCTAGTTTAAAAATAGATTTTTGAGGGGTATGTGGTATTTTTAAGATGATGTATTATGTTTTATGCATTGCCAATTCCAAGGTGGCAAATAGTCAATATTCCAAAAAGTTGAATATTAAATGGTTTCCTCTTGGAACAGATCACTGGAAAAACTAATTTTCCATGAAACACATTACTAGAAAATATCGTTTTAACATTTATTAAGGCAAGGTGCTTTTATCTTAAGTGCTATATGCAAATTTTTTAGATAAAGAACAGTACTTTCAGGGAATCACTGAACCATTTGGAAATAATTTTTTGCCTGTGTAGTTGAAACATACTTTTATATTAGAAGTTCCTTTAATTTCTGATACATGTCGAAATAAAATCCTACCACAAAAATCTTCCAAATCCCATTAAAACGTCGGATTTAGTCATTTTAGATTTGTTGCACAAATGGGGCAACTCTAGTAATGTGCTTTGATGTAAGAAGTAGCAGAAATATATTTACTAAATAATGCTTACTGAATGATTCTCTTGAACAATACTTTCAACCAGTTACTACAGTTATCACGAACATTTAGCTGTTTTATTATTTGAGCAAATAATGAAAGAAAAAAAATCCCTAGTTAAAATTTATATTAAGATGAATGCAACTATTTTTTCAGTAATTTTACTTGATGTAAACATTGAAACATATGTATATTTACATTCTTATATCTTTAGATTTTAACAGAATCATAAACATACATGTATATATTCTAATAAGCACATTAGTAAACAAAATCTAAAATCATTTCAAGAGCTAGCATTTTTAAAGTAAGTTACCATGCAAATGATTAATGTTAACTAAGTCTTATGCAGTTATAAAGATCAAACTATAAAATAGGAAGCTGAGGATGAGAATATTCATAAGTCTATGAGCAAAATGGAAGAAAGAATAATTTCATGAAATGCTGAGTTCTAAATACCTACACATTTATTCTTGATTATTTATAAAAAATTAAATGCCATAGAAACACATAGATTTAAGTTAAATATTCCATTTTATTGCTATTTTAAAGGGCAAGAGGCTGGATTAGTATGTAGCTGCTTGTATATTTCTTAGTAGTCTGAATATAAGAAGGAATTAAATCCTGTTTCCCACCCCCATACATACATACAGTGAATGTAGTGGTTATGTGCAAGAGCTATAGTATATACATCTTCTAGAAGGACAGTGGCAGGAATGAGTTTGTTTGGCATCACATTATTTTCATATTACTATTTTATGGGCCTTGACTTTTGGTTAAATAGCTTTGAATCCCAGCTCTACTCTGGAATATCTTTGTGATTTGTAATTTTGGGCAAGCTACTTAATGTATTGACTCTCAATTACCTCATCTGTAATAGAGCAAATGAGAACAATGCTATTATATAGTTTTGCTCAGTGGATTTAAATGAGTATACCTTTATCCCTGATTGTGCCTCGCGTAAGGTAAGCACTACATAGGTATTAGAAATTGTTAGTATCATCATAATTATATACTAGTTACTGTCATAGACAGTTTAAATACATTATCTTAGTTCTTATAGACAATGTGGCAAAACTGTGGCTATATAATGTATCTGATATATTGGGTACTGTGTGTGAGACAATGCCTTAGAGATAAATTGTACTGAGATGGCATGAGTTTTCAGTATATGGAAACAGTTCATAGGATATCAGTATATTGTTAATTCCAGGATATTGTGAGTTGAGTCTTTTTCAAGACTGTCATCATCTTAATTATACAGATCAAAAAGGATTTTTCAGCTTGGGACTATTTTCACTGTTTTCTTTGATGCTATCCATTTGTGTTCTTCATAACATTATTTTCCTGATATTCATTTTATGTCTTTAAGACACTCTAGGAAAATAATGAAGTGATTGTGAAATTATATTTTTAGGAATATTTCACATATCAGTTCTTCTGAATGTTTCACATAACAGCTCCTCTACTAAAAGGAGCAAATGATCCGTTCAGTAGAAATGAGAAGGAGTCAACAACAATAGAAATTTACTCCTCATTTTCAGTAAATTCAGTATCATTTCTGATCATACTTTAAGTTGGCTAAAACTTGATTTAACATCAGTCAAGACTGAAACTTTACACACTCCTGAAAGAATGTGGTTTATGGTAATACTTCCCTTCTTTCTCACAAGATTTTCTTTTTTGATTTGAAGAGGGAGAATCTTAGACCCTCGAGATCATGAGACTGATCCTTATATCAAGCCTAGATTTTTAAGAGTTGCTGGATAAATTATTCCCTGGTGTTAAGAGATATTTTAAACCATTGTCAGAACACATTTTGCAACCATTTGTTTAATAATTGCTATTGTTCTTGAGTATTTGACATCTGACAAGTATTTCTTTCATGAAAATTAGTAGGAAGTCAGTAAGTATAATGTGTGTTCTTGTTCGCAACATTTTTTTTTCTCTTGGAAAACTGATATTTTCCAATTCCTAAAAACCTCAAAAACTGATTGTAAATATTATTACTTGCATCAGAATATTAATAAGCGGGTATTATGTTTTTTCCAATAGTAATAAAAAAATGCAATATACAAAAATATGTTTTCAGTCTTTATTAGCTTTCCTTTCCCTTTATTCTATTGATGTGTTTTTTCTTTGATACCTAATTTTTTTAATTAAACTGATAAATGCTCATATTACTTTTAGTTTCTATATAGATTGATTAAAATATGAGAAAAATTTTAGTTGGATTTTTTAAAGATATCATGAACATATATATGTTTGCATGTGGCATAATGATGTAGTCACAAAACAAAATCTGCTTTTTTCTGTCAGTATATCTTTGGCATATCTTTTATAAAATTCAAGTAAGTTTATGAAATAAATTGACCCAGAAAATTCTTTTCTTTTAATCATGATCTAAGCATACAACTTAGTGTCCTTTGTGCAACTAAGTATATGTGTATCCATCTAAAAATAGACAAGCTGAGCAAGCAGAACATGACTATGAGGTTGGTTTGTGTCACATTCACAAAATGGACTCCTTTGTTTTCCTTAAAAGGGCAAAGATAAAAGGAAATTTAGTGTTGTTAGTTCAGTTAATTGACTGAACATTAGTTATCTGAAGAGGTAAAGTGATCCAACCCTGATAACACATTTAAAAATATAATCCTTGAATTAAACACATTTGTAATTTCAGAAAATATTTGTGTAAAATTTTCAACTCTCTCAGGTTCCTGATCTGGGACTGAGTAGAAAGCTCATACATACAGACGTATCAAATGAATAAGCAAAGTAGTACTTTTTATAAATCTATCCAGATATACATGTCTGCCTTCTCAATTTTTACCATAATATTTTTTTGCTCTGGTGGTTCAAGAAATTGGGAAAAAGTGGTTCTTTGTAGTGTTAGGGTTAGGGCTAAGCTGATGAAACAGAAAATTTCAGGAGATTCTGAATAAGACATAGTATATATCACTTTTAATAGTTTTGCTTTATACGTTCATTCAGAGACCTAGGTTCTTGCGTCATCTCCTGGAACATTTTGTTGATTTTCAAGATCGGGTGGAATGAACCATCTTTCCATTTCCATTCATTCCCCCAACAGGAGAAAAAAGAAGGTGCTAGCTAAAGAAATGTTTTAAATTTAAATTGGGGATGACCAAAAGTTGTACACATGGGTCTCTACTCATATAACCATCTGCACAGCTACAACTGTCTTCCTTTGGAAGTAGATGGATTTTTTTTTTTTTTTTCAGGTTGATAACCAGTAGCTTTTACTACTTTATTACCTAAGGTTAGTGTATGAATAACAAAAGAAAGAATAACTCTTATAGATAGGTTATTAAAGGAGTAAAGGTAGTACAAAAACTTCAGCTAAAGATGATGGAGAAAAATTTAATTGCTCTCCTTTCTTAATAAAATCAATTAAAAATAAGATGAATAATATGAGGGCTTTCTTCATTTGTTTATTAAACCTTGGAAATGGCCAACTGGAAAACAGAATCCTAAAAGAAGCTCTGTGATTTTCAGCAAAGTTTTTGAAATCGAGTGAGAACACAGAGAATATAGGTCCAGAGATCATAGGCTTTTTGCAGAGATTTGAGAGGAGGACATTTCCTGGAATTAATCTGAAATTGTGCTGGAGGAGGAGGCAAAGATAAATATATACACATGGATATTTTGCTGCTTTTCAAAGTTCACCCCTCTGTTGTTGCACAATAGATGATAAATTGAAGGTGGTAAGCAATGCTGGATTGGGAGACAATTTCCCATGGGTTTCTCATGTGTATGAATACTTTATGAGTAGAGGCAATGACTGACTTTATTCCAGACTATGACTTGAAAGATAGAGATTGTATCACTGTCTGGAGCAAAGGGCAGGTTCGTTTGTTATCCAAAAAATAAAGATACCCTCTCCCTCCCGGGCATAGATCAGCCAGACTACCTGCTCATCAGTAAAGAGCGCTGTTCCCTGTGCTAGAAGTATCTCTCCTATCAACCAACCTATTGTATGTGTAGGTTTTGTCTGACCTTCTTACTAGTGCCTTGTTGGATTTTTTGTTTTAAATTGTTTTTAAAGATTTTATTTATTTGACAGAGATACACAGTGAGAAAGGGAACACAAGCAGGAGGAGTGGGAGAGGGAGAAGCAGGCTTTCCCCAGAGCAGGGAGCCCGATACGGAACTCAATCCCAGGACCCTGAGATCATGACCTGAGCCGAAGGCAGACGTTTAACGACAGAGCCACCCAGGCGCCCCTGGGATTTGTTTTTTGAGGAAACAGCACCACTCCTGATAGTTTTCCTAATGCTGTTGCCATGAGTAATTTCCTTTGTCTTTATTCTCAGAGTTCCAGGTCTTCTGCCAGTCTTTACAAAACTGTGACGGATTAATTCGTTAGTTAAAAGTATGGAACACTCTCCGCACCTTCATATTTCTTGACACCCAGAAATTGATGATCATAGAAGAAATAATAAATTAGAAAATTACCATATGGCAAATAGTAGAGTAGAAACTAATTTGGGATGCCTAGGTGGCTCAGTTGGTTAAGCATCCGAAACTTGATTTCAGCACAGGTCATGATCTCAGGGTTGTGAGATCCAGCTCTGCCTTGGGCTCCATGCTGGGCATGTAGCCTGCTTAGGATTCTTTTTCTCTCTCCCTATGCCCTCCCCAATCCCTCTTTCTAAAACAAAAGCAAAAACAACTAATTTAGCCAATGAATACAAATGGATGCTCAAAATAGTGGATGAAAGTTAGAGGAGAAACAAGGTATTTATATGTTCTTGAAGGACCACCACACACAATATTACAAAGTAAAAAAGTTAACATTGCAATAACTGAACAAAAAATAAGGTACAACATAATTACAAGCAGTGAGAAAAACAAAGCTTTATTTCTGTAAAAGAGCTTTATTACTGCAAAAAATCAAATATATATAATTATGAGGAACTATCAGAAAAAAATGTTTTATGTAAGAACACTTCAAAAATATGAAAGTTATGAAAGTCAAGGAAAGAAAAAAACTCCACATTGAAGAAGACTTAAGAGCTATGACAAACCAAATGCAATGTATGGTTCTAAATTGAACTATTTTCCTGTTAAAATAAAATGTAACATGCTTTTTTTTAAAAAAAAGGCACACATTTTCTTTGGGCATTTCAGTCTCTGAGATTTTAAAAATAAAGTACTCAACTTTGCTTTCCAAAAAAAAAAAAAAAAGTAACATTATACTAGGTAAATAAGACATATATATTCTCTCTTATTTGACTTCTGAAAATACAGGAATGAAGGCTATGACTTAGATGGCATTAATGTATCAATATTAATATCTGAACTTGATGGTTTTAATGTAATTAGATAGAATAATGTTCTTGGTTTTAAAAATTATACGCTAAAGTTTTTCAGTGTCAGTAACCTACTCTCAATTCAAGGGAAAAAGTGTTTTTCTTTGTTTTTTGTTTTTGTTTTGTTTTTTTTGGTAACATTCTTGCACTTTATTTATTTTTAAAGATTTTATTTATTCATTTGAGACACAGAGATACAGAGAGAGAGAGAGAAAGCATGAGCAGGGAGAGAGGCAGAAGCAGGCTCCTCACTGAGCCAGGAGCCCGATATTGGGCTCGATCCCAGGACCCTGGGATCATGACCTGAGCCGAAGGCAGACACTTAACCATCTGAGCCACCCAGGTGCCCCAACATTCTTGCACTTTAAAATATCTGTGTAGCAGCATATAGAACAAGTAAATAATATCAAGATATAGAAGATCTGAAAAACATTACTAGCTACTTTGACCTAATTGATACTTATGGAAAAACATACCAAACTTCAAGATAAACACACCTCTAAATAATAATTGAATCAAAGTAGAATTCACAAGAGAAATTAAGAAATATTTCTAACTGAATGGTGATACAAGATGTCGGAATCAGTAGGATCCAATGAAAGAAATGCTTAGATGAAATTTACACCTTTAAATGCTTGTATTAGGAAAGAAGTGGAGTCAGTCTAAAATCAATGGCTTAAGAAACCAACTTATTAAGCTAAACAATAAAGTAATTTTACCTTAAAATTCAAGAAAGTAAAATAATAAATAATAAAAGTGTATCAATCAATGAAACTGAAAAAAGAGTAAATTGTAAAAACCAAAAGCCGGTGTTTAGAAAAAAGGAAAAGAAATAATAAAATCTAGCTAAATTGATAGAAAAAGGAAGAAAACAAAAATTACCAGTATCACAGATAAAACAGAGGTTATCACTCGAGATCTTATACAAAAAATAAGGCAATATTATAAATACTTTTATGTCAACCAATTTGACAATGTAAATGAAATAATGAAATCTTTATTACATATACTTAAATGAACACACAAGATCACAATATGAAAGATGAAATCAAAAGAATATTCTCAATTTGATTTTATTAAAAAGTTCCTCACAAATAAGCCTTCAGATCCAGATGATTTTGTTGGTGATTTCTTTTTTTTTTTTTTTAAGATTTTATTTATTCATTTGAGACACAGAGATACAGAGAGAGAGAGAGAAAGCATGAGCAGGGACAGAGGCAGAGGGAGAGGGAGAAGTATGCTCCTCGCTGAGCCAGGAGCCCGATGTGGGGCTCCATCCCAGGACCCTGGGATCATGACCTGAGCTGAAGGCAGATGCTTAACCATCTGAGCCACCCAGGTGCTGCTGTTGGTGATTTCTATCAGGCATTTAAGAAATAAAGAAAAGCAATTTTATATAAGTTCGTTTTGAAAATATTGGAGGAGTGAACACTACTTAGCAAATTTTAGAAGGTTAATATAATCCCAATACCAAAACTTGAGAGGAATGCATTAAAAATGAGAGGGAGGAAAGAAGAAAGAATATTATAGATCAATTTTCATCGTGAATATAAATGCAAATGCCCTTAACAAATAGCAAATGGACTCCAATATTTAAAAGGAAAATATGTCATGACCAAGTAGAATTCATTGCAAAAATGCAAGCTTGCTTTAACACTAGAAAAACAATCCATATAATTCATCATATTAAAAGAATAAGATGAGGGGCGCCTGGATGGCATCTGCCTTCGGCTCAGGTCATGATCCCAGGGTCCTGGGATCAAGCCCCGCATCGGGCTCTCTGTTCAGCGGAAAGCCTGCTTCTCCCTTTCCCACTCCTCCTGTTTGTATTTCCTCTCTCGCTGTCTCTCTCTCTGTCAAATAAAGAAATAAAATCTTAAAAAAAAAGAATAAGATGAGAAACCATATGATTTGTCAAGAGTTGCAAAGAAAGCACTTGAAAAAAAAAAATCACCACCTAACCAAAAAGAAAACCTAATAAAACTTTGAATAGAAATTTCTTAATTCTGCAAAAGAGATCTACAAAAACCTACATCTACCTTCATACTTAATAGTAAAATATTAACCACTTCCTCATTAAAGTCAGGGGAAAGATAGGATGTGCACTTTCACCTTTTCTATTAAGCATGGTTTTGTGTATTTTAGCCATTAAAATAAGGCAAGGTAAAATGTATACTAATAGAGGAGGAAATTGGGGTTTTGTAGATATAATTATTTATATAGATAATTTTAATCTAAAAAATTAATATTACAGCTAATGGATTTAACAAGGTCTCAGATACAACACTAATAAAACAATCAACCTTATATAAGCAGCTAACAATTGGAATATTAAATTGAGAATTCCATTTATAGTAGCATCAAAACAAAACAAAACAAATAACCGAAAGACATGCAAGACTTCTAAACCGAAAGCAATATATAAGCTACTTTCTAGTCCACAATATAATTAGATACAGATTTTACAATGTGACTTCCATGAATTCTATATTGGTTCTAGTCCAATGACATCCTGAGCTACATTTATAGTGTATCATAAGTTACTAATTAGAAGTAAAATTGATTTTTTGAAAGACATAACTAATTTTAAGTTCAATTTATTTAAATTTAGTGAAACATCCAAAACCATATATGAAATACTAGAATTATCCTATTTTTGTGGAAGTCTTTCAGCCATGATGATTTGATGATGGTTTGATATATTGGCATTGCTAAAAAACTTCGATTGGAGAAATTTCAAAGGTGACATTTGCAGCTGTTCGTTACCACCAACAGTGCAACAAGGAGGGCTAATTTGTCTCCTTGAGATGTTGTTAACAATTTACAAAATATAATCATTAATCAAGAAATATGATTCAACCAAAAAGCACATCTTTCACAATCATTCTAATCCTCTTTCTTTGAAAACAAGTGACTTTAATTATAGTGTCAATAATGAAAAAAATTTAAAAAAAAGTAGCAACTGGAAATAAATACCAGTCTGAAGTATGTGTAGAAGAAAGACAATATCGTTTTGACATGTTTATCATAGCATGAAGTAGCATTAAAACAATACTGCAGATGTTTGCATTTGAGACTCTACAATAGAGAGGCAGGCATAATTTGATGATAATTTAATGTAGTAATTAGATGAAACTAAGTATATTAAATGCAAAAACATAATTGTGTCTGTAATAAATTAAAATGTGGATATTTAAACCAAATTATTGCACATTTGCAACATTGGTATTCTTTGTATTTAGGGGCCTTATTAGGAGGAACATGTATTGATATTATAATATCAAATTTAATACAGTTTTCTGGAGAACAGAGGCTATGTGGTTTTCATTTGTGTAGTCCTCTCCCCCCACCTCAGCACCAGTGCTCTAATTGCATTATTGACAATACATGTTCATGGATATAAAGTAATTTATCATTCTAAATGATTCACAAGATAGGAGACATTGAGTATTTTAAGAATAAGTACATCATATTCTACTTTGAAATCACTTTTCATAGAAAAAGGTGAGGAGTTATAATAATAAACTCATGCTCTGACCATTTACTCCTCTCGTCCTATTAAAATATCTAGGCTTGATTAAATTTATCTTATGTTACCTGGAAAAAAAAAAAAAGGATTAACTTTGGAAGCAGGGTGGACATGTGGCAAGGCCTCAGATCACTTAATTTAATAGGGAAAACTATTAAGCTAACCAGGTTTCCAGTTCTGTTAGGGATATAGTAAGCTGGAAAGAACACTGCTATACTTTGCATATAGCACAAAAAAGAGGAAATACATATCCAGTGTTTGTAAAACACTATCAATATCAGTAAGAAAATCACTGTGTCATTGATAAATGAGTGAAGTTCTTTTTCTGTTGTTGTTTTAAATTTTAATTCCAATATAATTAACATACAGTGTTATATTAGTTTCAAGTGTACAACAGTGATTCAACAATTCTATACATTACTCAGTGCTCACTGTGATAAGCGTACTCTTTAGTCCCAATCACCTGTTTCACCCATTCCCTTACCCACCTCCCCCTCTGGTAACTGTCAGTTTGTTCTCTATGTTTAAGAGTCTGTTTCTTGGTTTGTCTTTCACGCTCTCTCTCTTTCTCGCTTTTTTTCCTTTGTTCATTTGTTTTGTTTCTTAAATTCCACATATGAGTGAAATCATATGGTATCTTTCTCTGACTGACTTATTTCACTTAGCATAACTCTCCAACTCCATCCATGTCATTGCAAATGGCAAGATTTCATTCATATTTATGGCTGAATAATATTCCATTATATATATATATATATATATATATATATATATATATACACACCACTTCTTCTCCATTCATATATTAATGGACTTGAGTTTCTCCATAATTTGGCAACTGTAAATATTGCTGCAATAAAATAGGTGTGCATGCATCCCTTTGAATTAGTATTTTGTATTTTTGAGGTAAATACCCAGTAGTGTGATTAGTAGATGGTAGGGTAGTTTTATTATTAACTTTTTAAGGAACCCCATACTGTTTTCCTCAGTAGCTGCACCAGTTTGCACTCCCACCAACAATTCATGAGGGTTCCTTTTTCTCCACATCCTTGCCAACACGTTGTTTCTTATGTTTCTGATTTTGGCCATTTTGACAGGTGTGAGGTGGTATCTCATTGTAGTTTTGATTGGTATTTCTCTGATAATGAGCAATGTTGAGCATCTTTTCATGTCTGTTGTCCATCTGTATATCTTCTTTAAAGAAATGTGTATTCATATCTTCTGTCCATTTTTTAATTGGATTATTTCTGTTTTTTGGTGTTAGGTTGTATAAGTTCTTTACATACTTTGGATGCTAACCCTTTACTGGATATGTCATTTGCAAGTGTCTACCCCCTTTCTGTAGATTGCCTTTAAGTTGTGTTGATTGTTTCCTTTGCTGTGCAGAAACGTTTTATTTTGATATCGTAATAGCTTATTTTTGCTTTTGTTTCCCTTGCCTCAGGATACCTATCTAGAAAAAATGTTGCTAGGCCCATGTCAGAGAAATTACTGCCTGTGCTCTCCTCTAAGATTTTATGGTTTCAGGTCTTTAGTTCTTTAATCCATTATGAGTTTATTTTTGTGTGTGGTGAAGGAAGGTGGTCCAGTTTCATTCTTTTGCATGTTGTTGTCCAATTTTCCCAACACCATTTGTTAAAGAGACAGTCTTTTTCCCATTGTATATTCTTGCCTCCTTTGTTGAAGATTAACTGACCATATAAAATTGTGGGTTTATTTTTGGGTTTTCTATTCTGTCCCATTGATCCATGTGTCTATTTTTGTGCCAGTACTATATATATATTTTTTTAAATTACAGCTTTGTAATATAACTTGAAGTCTGGAATTGTGATACTTCCATTTTGGTTTTTCTTTTTCAAGATTGCTTTGGCTATTCAGGGTCTCTTTTAGTTCCATACAAGTATTAGGATTATTCTAGTTCTGTGAAAAATGCTGTTGGTATTTTGATAGGGATTGCATTAAATCTGTAGATTGCTTTGGGTAATATGGACATTTCAATAAAATTTGTTCTTTAACCCATAAACATGGAATGTCTTTCCATTGAGTAGTGAAATTCTGACATAACGTTGTTTCAGCTGACTTGTTAGTGTAAATGAAAACACAAACCAACATTCATGTAAGAACTATTTTTTCATGGCTTGCACCAAAATTTGCAAAGTGATTTAAAAAAATAAAATATGGTTAAATGAAAGAAAGAATTCTGTGAGCCTCAATTGGTTCTATGATGATTATATTAAAATATATCCTACTTTATTAATTGCAAATTGTGATATATATATACATACATACATACACATATATTCTTTATATCAATAAAATGTATGCTGAAGTTCTGTACACATGTTTTTTTGAGAGTAGAGATAGTTGTTAACCATTTATGAGTATGGCACTGGATATATGCTATATTCATTTTATTGTCAATGAGCATTTGGGTTATTACAATTCTATTGCTATTTTCTAGAACACTGAAATATTGCATATGCTCCTGTTGTCAAGCTTTTCTGTGAAAATCAAGATAGTAAATATTCTCAGATTTGCCAGCTGTATGGTCTGTCACTATTACTCAATCCTGTCATTGTAAAGATGAGCCATAGGCAATGGTAGATGAAGGAGCACCCGTTTAGTTCAAGAGACTCAATGTACCAACTCCTGATTTTGCATAATATACCTAGGGAGGAATTGTGTATTAGTTTTCTAGGGCTGCTATACCACAAACTGGGACTGGGTGGCTTAAATAGCATATGTTACTGTCTCTCAGCTCTGGAGAGAGGTTAGACCCAGTATGAGGTGAAGGTAGCTTTGGTTCCTTCTGAGGGCTGTAAGGGAAGCATATGTTCTAGGCCTGTCTCCTTACTTTGTAAATGGCTATCTTCTCCTTATGTCTTTTTACATTGTCTTCTATCTGTGTCTGTATCCAAATTTTCCTTCTTACAGGGATACATTAGGTTGTGGATTAGGACACATCCTAATGACCTCATTTTTTCTTGATTACCTCTGTAAAGACCCTATCTCTAAGTAAGATCACATTCTGAGGTAATTGGGGATAGGATTTCAACATATGAATTCTGGGGACACATTTAATCCATAACAGTATTAGAACATATAAACTCAAAAGAAAACTAAAGTTGTTTAACAAAATGGTGATCAACATTTATACTCCTACCAGTTATTTATAATTCCTTGCCAACACTTACTATTTTTAGACTTAAATATTTGTCCTAGCCATTGGATATAAAGTGCTAACTTACCAAAGTTTTAATTTGCATTTTCCCAATTAATAGATAATGAACATATATAATATGTGTACAGGCATTCAGCTTTTTTCTCTTTTTTGAAGTTTCTGCTACAGAGTTGGGTATAAGGTTTATGAGTGTTAATAGAAGAAATAGAAACATGTGCAGGCTTGTTAAATTATCCTTACCTCTTTAATTCACTGTGAAATTGAAATTTTTAACCCTGAATTTATTCATGATTTCATTCTGATCCCTAATAATCAATACAAAAATATTTTTAAGATATAAGTATTAAACAACAAATATTCTCTGCTACAAAGACATTATATTTGCCAAGTTTTATTTCCTGATACCAATACAAGTCATTAGAATCATTTTCTTTTTTGATTTCCACAACTGCTCCCATTCTAATTTCTAAGTTTTCCTTAAGGAGTTTGTGTATTCTAATTTCAAACTATTTTGGATTTTCCCATACATACTTAAAATTTATATTTTAGCATCTTAATCCTATATTCATATATTATTACCCAATAAAATTAGTCATTTATAATGCTTAGTTCCTTGCATGAATGTGTATATCTATAGAAGTAGTCTGTGAAAACCTCCGTGCTCCTTTATATTACCTATATAAAGGTATTTTTTAAAAATTATCTACTGTATTTTTTTATTGAAGTATAGCTGACATACAATGTTAGTTTCAGGTATACAACATAGTGATTCAACAATTCCACATGTTTAACTACACTTACCATGATAAGTGTAGTTGCCATATATTACCATATAATGTTATTACAATATTTTGACTATATTCCTTATGATATAATTTTCATCTCTTGACTTTATTTTATAATTGGAAGTTTATGCCTCTTAATCCCCTTCACCTATTTCACCCATCCCCCTCACTGCCTTCCCTTCTGGCAACCACCAGTTCTCTGTATTTATAGATTTCTTTCTGTGTTTTCTGTTTGCTTGTTCATTTGTTTTTTGTAGTTGTTGTTTGTTTGTTTTGTTTTGCTTTTGTTTTTGTTTTTTTTAGATTGCACATATAAATGAAATCATACGGTATTTGTCTTTCTCTGTCTGACTTACTTCACGTCACATAATACTCTTTAGGCCCATCCATGTCATTCTAAATGGCAAGATCTCATTCATTTTCATAACTGAGTAATATTCCATTGTATATTACCACATTTTCTTTGTCCATTCATCTACCATTGGTCTCTGGTTGCTTCCATGTCTTGGCAATTGTAAATAATGCTGCAAAAACATACATATGTTTTTGAATTAGAGTTTTCACTTTATTTGGACAAATACCCAATAGAATTATTGGGTCATATATTTTTTTTAATTTTTTGAGGAAACTCCATACTGTTTTCTAGAGTGGCTGCACCAGTTTACATTCCCAAAAACAGTGCCTGAAGCTTCCCTTTTCTCCACCTCCTTGCCAACACTTATTATTTCTTGTGTTTTTGATTCTAGCCATTCTGACAGGTGTGAGGTGATATCTCATTGTAGTTTTGGCTTGCATTTCCCTGATGATTGGTGATGTTGAGCATCTTTTCATGTGTCTGTGGCTATCTATATGTCTTCTTTGGAAAAATGTTTATTTAGATTTTCCCTTTTTTTTTTTTTTTAATTGGGCTCCATGATCAGCCTGGAGCCCAATATGGGCCTGAACTCACAACCCCAAGATCAAGACCTGAGCTGAGATCAAGAGATGGATGTTTAACTACTGAACTATCCAGGTGCCCCTGATTTTCCCATTTTTAATCAGATTATTTGTTTGATGTTGAATTGTGTAAGTTTTTATGAATTTGGGATATTAACTCCTTGTCAGATACATAATTTACAAATATTTTCTCCCATTCAGGCGGTTGCCTTTTCATTTTGTGGATGGTTTCCTTCACTGTGAAAAATCTTTTTATTTTGGCTTAGTCCCAATGGTTTATTTTATTGTTTTTTGCTTTGTTTTGTTTTGTTACTTTTGTTTCCTTTGCCTTAGGAGACCTATCTAGAAAAAATGTTGCTAAGGCTGCTGTTTAAGAGATTGCTGTCTGTGTTTTCTTCTAGGAGTTTAATGGTTTCAGGTCTTACACTTAGGTCTTTAATCCATTTTGAATTTATTTTTTTGTATGCTGTAAGAAAGTGATCCAGTTTCATTCTTTTGCATGTAGCTGTCCAGTTTCACAATAGCATTTATTGAATATTCTTCATTGTATATTCACCATCAAGTATATTCCCCTTGTATATTCTTTCCCCCTTTGTCATAGATAAATTGACCATATAAGTGTGGATTTATTTCTGGACTCTCTATCCTATATTCTATTGATTTATGTGTCTGTTTTGTGCCAGTACCATACTGTTTTGATTACCAAAGCTTTGTAGTATATCTTGAAATCTGGGATTGTGATACTTTCAACTTTGTTGTTGTTACTCAAGATTGCTTTGGCTATTCAGGGTCTTTTGTGGTTCCATAGGAATTTTAGAATCACTGGTTCTGGTTCTGTAAAAAAAAATAATATTGGTATCTTGATAAGGATTGCATTGAATCTATAAATTGCTTTAGGTAGTATGGACATTTTAACAATATCAGTTCTTCCAATCCATGAGAATTTTGCTTTTTTAAGGAACAGTATAAGCCCACAAGTTGGAAATAACCCTACCAGAAATTTTATCCATTTTAAAAATAAGGGAATTATTAGTATGTAACTGCAAGTATTGTTGGAATTCAGTAAGTTATGGGAAAAAAAAACATGTAGATGCTCAACACATAGTTAACATCAGAATCATCTATGGCTATTAACTTATATTTATATAATATATATAATATACATAACGATACTTAGATTAATTACATAATTGCATTTGCTTTTTTTAATAGAAATAACTGGTTTTAGCATTTTTGAGTTCTCAAATATTCTTTTTTTTTTAACCCTGCCAAATGAATGATATTTTGAGTGAGTGTAAGAATTTTTAATCACTGTACATTTCTCTTCCTATGTTGTATATGTTCTTCTAGGAGTGCCCTGGTGATGAGAAGTATAATGGTTATCTCATTATTTTTTCTTAAACCTACGTTTTATTTACTTCGTATTGTTTTTTTTTAATTTTTATTTATTTTTATTATTTATTTTTTTAAAAAGATTTTATTTATTTATCTGACAGAGAGAGAGAGAGCACAAGCAGGGGGAGGGAGCATCAGGCAGAGGGAGACGGAGAAACAAGCTTCCTGATGAGCAGGGAGCCCGATGCGGGACTCCATCCAAGAACCTGGGATCATGACCTGAGCTGAAGGCGGTGGCTTAACTGACTGAGCCACCCAGGTGCCCCTTGTATTGTAGTTTTAAGTTTGATTCATCTTCTTTAGTTTCTGCACAGTGGGCTGGGGATAATGTCCAGGAACAAGAAGTGGTGAGGCCTCCTTCCTGCTTTCAGTTCTTTCTAAGTACTTTCAGGGCAGAAGTGTTCCTCTAATAACCACTAAAGACTGTAATTCAGGTCATATTTTTAATAATCCTGTCTAACAATCATATACCACGGGGAGGGGGCAATAACATCAAAGCCTCAGTAGTTTTCATATTTTGAAATTTAATGTTTCATACTGTTGCTACAAAATATTTTTTCCTTATGATCTATTTTAGATGATCTCAAATGTTTGAAGCACCAGATGACTAATTTGTACTTAATTTTCATTGACTTGCAAACAGAAGAAGACAAATGATTCAAACGTTAGATACTTCTTGGAATACAGGTTAACCCAAGACAGTGGACATCTGTTTATGAGAAACATTTCGTGAAAGTTAAAATGATATAATTCTTCATCTTAACAAGACTACAAATAGTAATTAGCAACATGAATTTTTGAACTTTTTTTTTGTTTTGCTTTGAGTAATGATTTTCCATTACAGTAAAATGTATTTATAAATATTATCATTTATACTATTTTATAATATGGAAATTGCTAACAGTGAGAAATAATGCTATCCAACATAGTGGTCATTTGTGAATAAAAAAAATATCGATTCAGGAAACCTGGGTGGCTCAGTTGGTGAAGCATCTGCCTTTGGCTTAGGTCATGATCCCAGGGTCATGGGATCGAGCCCCGTGTTGGGCTCCCTACTCAGTGGGGAGCCTGCTTCTCCTTCTCCCACTTCCCCTGCTTCTACGCTCTTTCTCCGTCAAATAAATAAAATCTTAAAAAAAAAAGAATATTGATTCCTTGTATTTTGAAGAGTTTAACATAATTGATAGAAAGCAAAAACATTTTAGAGACCAATAGTTCATCTAGTCCTGTAGATTTTCTCATACAGAAGACTCAAAATACATATATTTCTTATTTGTTTGATTTTGTGAAACAGCAGTAGTTGCCATCTTGGCTACTGATGCCAAGAATTTAGGGCCATAGCAGATATCTTTCCAAAGACTTTAAAATGCTTGCTCTTTTCTCATTTTGTGGTTTCCAAAGGCTCACATCCATTGAAAGCTTTGTTTTCCCAACTTGTCACATTGAAGCATTCTGTCTGCTATATTGCAAAGCACTGGTAAGGAAATATCCATAGCAGCTCTCCATCCATCCATGTTACCCAGCAAACATGCAACCCAAATGATTAGAGAATACAAAGAATCATTAGCTTACTTAAGCTTTATCTCCTTTGAAATTATTCTATTTTTAAAATTACATTTGGCATCATTCTCTCTGGTAGGTAACACTGGAAACCATGTGTGAAGAAAAGGAAGACAATTATTTTTATTTGCCAGTTAGGAAGAAAAATGAAATACCATTAAGCCAATACAAACATGACCCTGTTCCTTCTTCAAATTATATAGGGGGTGAAGGATACTAGATTTGCAGTATCCAAATATGTCTTAGTTGGCAGCAATGCATGTAAGAAGTTGTAGATTCACAATTCTGAAGAGTTATTTAGGGGTGTTAGCATCTAGAAAACAAATTGAGCTCTCATAGTTCCCCTCCCTCTCTCCCTTTCTCTTTCCACTAGAATTAGGATTTGTGGATTCTTCATTCACATCCTAATGTAGATAGATATTCACATATAGAATATAAAAATATCATATATATGTATACATTTTAACATAAATCTCTTATTTAAAGATATTTACCCATGTATTTTATCTTTATATTGTTTTTTTGGTCCATGTCTATACCCTGGAATTTACTTCAATAACACTCTCTGCAAATAGGTATTGCCACAGTATTATAAAAGAGAATATATTTAAAGAATTGTTCTTTAACAATTAAAATGGAGGAAAATTATGACCTATTTAACAACATTGAGGGTTGTAAAAATTACATGCTAGAGACATATATATATATATATGTATATATACATATATATATATACACACACATATAGATCTATATTATTTTTGGCACATATTAAACTCTATTCTTAGAAGGGAATATGCAGTTAATCTTTCATGAACCCTGGTTCAGTAGTCCTTTCTTATAGACTGCCAGTACCTGGAAGCTGACATTCAATAAAGCAGTAATCACTGCAGCAACAGATTTGGTATTGCCTTAATAAGTATACAGCATTTGAACAAATTGACTGTTTGATTTAAAGTCCTGAAAGTTTGAGTCACTGTTTAATTGTGTTTTAGTCAGTTGGGACTTGTTAGGAAAAAAAGTGCCAGCATTCAAAAGCAATCTATTTTCAACCTTAATAACCTTTAAAGAGGTTAGTGCACCTGAAGAATTTTAGAGTCTCTCTATATTCCATTTGTGCACCCTTTGATTTATTTTTTCATGTGTCAGCCATATTCATCTGATGATTATATCCTTCTTTATTCTTAACCGATGAACTTGGAATTAAATCTCTATTTGGCAATAATATATTTCCCATGAGTGGTCTAACTAGGCAAAATTGTGTTCAAGAACTCTGAGCAAAGTTCTAAAAATTGGGGAGTTAAAAAATGGCAGTTAACATATACACTTCTTTTTTTTTTTTTAAGATTTTATTTATGAGAGAGAGAGCGAGTGAGAGAGAACGTGAGCAGTGGGGGTTGGGGGGGGGGTAGGAGCAGAAGCAGAAATAGACTCCCAGCCAAGCAGGGAGCCTGACCTGGGGCTTGATCCCAGGGCCCTGGGACCATGACCTGAGCCGAAGGCAGACACTCAACTGAGCCACCCAGGCACCCCACATTTACACTTCTTTTATATTTTTCTATTTTATGCATTAGAAATATTGATTAAAAAAAAAAGTTAAGTAATGGTATAAATTCCTAACAGGTACCAGTTTTTCAGGCTAGAATGTTCCTAAAGATATTGTGTTAAGTGAACATTATTCCTATGACATAAATTATTACCATTAATTTTGACCAGTCTTTTGGCATTAAGGTGAGTATAACTTTCATTCTCCCAAATCTCATGTACCCTTATTTAACCCATTGTGAGGTATAAAAACGAATCCTAGTTTTTATAATCAACTCAGAAAATGCCTAACACATTTACCTCATTTTATATTTGTTAATAAATGTTGGTGGTGATGTACACAAAATAGAAAAATATATTCAAGGAAAGATTTATTCTTATCTATGATATTTATTTTTTTGTTCACTTCCTGGAATATTAATTAGTCTTGGTGTTAACAATAAATTTTATCCTTACTTGAGCAACCTGTGCAGAGCCTTTCTAAAGAAGAGTTTTTAAATGAAGCAATGTGGGCGCCTGGGTGGCTCAGTTGGTTAAGCGACTGCCTTCGGCTCAGGTCATGATCCTGGAGTCCTGGGATCGAGTCCCACATCGGGCTCCCTGCTCAGCAGGGAGTCTGCTTCTCCCCCTGACCCTCCCCACTCTCATGCTCTCTCTATCTCATTCTCTCTCTCAAATAAATAAATAAAATAAAAACCCTTTTAAATGAAGCAATGTATTCATGAGCATATTTTGTACATTACAGTACACATTCCTCGCTATTTAGCTGTAGATGTACAACACCTAAAGGGAATCTTTCAAAGATAGACATCTTAAATGGAGATAAATTTCCCCACCTCATCTATGAGGATAGGAGACTTCTAAATGTGCTGTTAGGCTGATCGGGTGTGCCAAGGTTTACCTGGGGCAGTTCTGGGTTGAGCTTGTTGTCTCTCTGTAATTATTCGTGGAGTTCCCTTTTACTGTCAAAACTTTTCCTGTTCAATTGATAAATTATGTGGTCACCTTAGCTACATGTAATAGGGACCTACAGAAAAGAAATGAAGTACCAGCTAAAATATAGCAAAGGAACCAGAAAGCAGAAGAGTTAGGAATATGTCTGAGAACAGAGCAGATAGTGTTCTTTCACAAATGCCACTAGATCATTATTTCCCCAAATATTATATATCAGTCCAGAAACACTACATGGAAAAAAAAATGTGTGTGAAATAAGATTTGCTAATATGTCATACCAAATTAACCTTTGGGGGGAAAGAAAGCACAACATATGTTATCATAGTAAATTTTCAGAGAATACCTTTAGAAAATAAAAAGTAAATGAATTATTCAAATGTCTTTAACCCAGCATTCTTTGGATGTTTATGACCATCAACTATTATTTCTCATATAGTATCTACCAATATCTATAAGGAATAATATTCTGGAAGTATGGTTATCATATTCTTTATTTTCCAAACCTGGATACTTCTGAAAGTGAGAGGATACTGCTTCATGATTAATAATTAAACTGGGAGAAGAGTGTAAATGGGCATTTTCCTGGGTAAACTGGAACAGTTTGGGGGTGATCCTGGAATTAAGATTGCCCTATACATTGTTCACATAAATCATGAACCACTGAATCCTTAAATTACTGTCAATATTGAATACAATGCCCAAACCAATGAATAAACCCACCATTAGTAGTCGAACAGTACCTGGTTGTCCCTTATACACAGTATTGTGTAAATAGAGTGGGATCGGGATGCCTAGGTGGCTCAGTCAGTTAAGCGTCTGCCTTCAGCTCAGATCATGATCCCAGGGTCCTGGGTTCAAACCCCCCATTAGGCTCTCTCTTCAGTGAGGAGCCTGCTTCTCCCTTTCCCTCTGCCCCTCCCCCTGCTTGTGCTCTCTTGCTCTCTGTCAAATAAATAAATAAAATCTTAAAAAAAAAAAAAAAAAAGAGAGTAAGATCATCATTCCTGTTGCAGAGTGGTAGAAAATGAGAGTGAATAAGTGCTGAGGCTTTTTTTTTTTTTTTTTTTTTCCAGCAAACATTTGGCCTGGACAGTGTAAGCTGGGGGAGACATGTGATAGCAGTTTAATAAAACAGTAGTCAGGAAGATTTTAATGCCCTATGAAATACCAGTGGTCAATGAAGTAGAAAAGGAGCCTTCAAATATCAAAATAAATTAACTCAGTAATTTGAAAGGTAACATGTTAGTTATTTTTAAATGTAATTACATTTCACATTCTGAATATGAATACATACATGTATATGTTTTATACATATAATCCAAGCATTTCTTGAAATAAGCAATAATATTGTTACATAAAACATTACAAAATGCATAAATATCATAAAAAAAACTAACTTGCCTAAAATGTCCATGAAGGGATTTAAAGTCAAAAGAATAAGAGAAAAATTAAAGTCAGGTTTTTCAGATTATGTACCTTCATTAACTCATAGTCCTAAAAACCAGTTAAATTTGGCCATGAGGCTTACATTAAAACAGTCTGAAAACTACTTTTCTAACTTCATAGTGGATTATTTCATCCTAAACCAGAATACGAAAAAAAAAATCAGAGAACAGGCAATTAGTTGGACAAGTATTTGAAGTCACAATGCAGTACAAGAAACCATGAGGGAATGAAGGGAAAATATAAAAGAAAACTAAGTAAAAATGGAGAAAAGAAAATAGCATTCCTGTACCTAAGGGGTTTACAGAATGAAGGAATTCAAGGTAATTTTTCTTGGTTAATTGAGAATGTGATGAATTTTTGAAGACTGATAAGTCATTACAGGTTATTTTACACAGGTCCCTTTAGTTTTACCCTTATCCAACTGGTTCTTTACGTGAATGGACAATATCAACAGTCTCCCTTGTCCCCCAGCTTCCCATTGGGTCTTCCAAGAGAAGCTTCTACATAAGACCAAAGGAAGGAATGGATAAGATTAGATCTTTGTTCTTCTAGTAACATGCACGTGGTGTCACCTTGGTCTGCATCCTCTGACCATTTATGTCTTTCAAAGTAGCTTTTTTTCCTTTATTTCAATAACCATTCTGTCTTGTCCCTCTGGGCCTAGGGGGAAAATGCTTTTCCATTTAGTGGCCTGAGTGACTGCATTACCCCTGTGGGTCCCCTACACACACCTTTAATTTGTAAATAGTCCTTTTAGTAAACATTTCTTAAATTACCTTAATTTGAGTGTGCCACATATTTCCTATTTGGACCTTGTTCAATTCTAGAAAAAATAATAAAACAAGTGTCCAATAGGTCTATGTTTCTGTGACTGGCCTCTATGATTTTTTTTTTTTAATTCTGTTTAATTCATATCTTTTTCTTCATTCTTCAGGTTGACTTTTTTGACAAATGAGAAATGTAGATGTGATCAAGTCTTAACGGTTATGTGGTATCAAATCTTTATTCTTGGTGACCTGGGGCAGAAAGGAGCAGGGACATAAATAGTGTTTTGTCAGTTTTCTGTCTCAACCAACACACATTTGTATCTTAGGGCAAGGATCCAGTTTAAAGAAAAATATCACATTTTCCAACAGAAAACTTTTGGCAGATTTGCTCAAAAAGTCATACACACACACACACACACACGTATATATACATATATATGAAAACATCCAAATTGTTGTTTTTCTGGGTATGTTGAATCTGTTTAAATGTCCATCTTTCCTGATATGTATAATAATACACAGACTTTACGTATAATTTGACTTTGTCAAAAAGATGAAATGTGCTTCCCCTATTGTCATTCTATTATGAAAAAAAACTTCAGTGAGCTAATGGCATGTTGGTTATTTAGACTCTTTTGGAAGTTATACATACTGTGCTTCTTTAATTTAGCAGACATTTAGTATCAGTTCAATACACATGAACTATCTGCCTTTACATTTAAGATACATATAATAGGATTGGTTTTTTTTATTCTCAGCTGTATATCATTAGAGAATATCCTCTGAGAAATTCTCAATGCCAAAGACCTTTCTTTGGACACTAATCCTGAAAAATGTCCCTGGGAAATAAAAAAGAAAAGGCATAATGAGATCACAAAATTCCAGGAGCTAATGCATGATATGTCCCAGACATCAGATTAACAATACACATTAAGGGGTCTGAGCTGCACTGTGTTAAAGAAGCCTGAACACCTATTTTTAATTCAGAGGTATATTTTGTGTAAAATTTAACATCTAAATTATTTTTTTCAAAGAATTTATTTTACACAAAATTGATTTATAAAGGTAATAATGATGCTAATTAGCAAGACTTTATAATCCCTTTTAAAATATTTTACTTCTCACAATGAGATTTATTTCCTAAAGGGCAACAAGTTTATGATCCTTAACTGGTATCCTCCCCAAAATTCTTGAAAAATATCCAGGAAGGACAGTAATTAAATTAGTTAAACCTTCAATTAATTGTTAACTTTTCTGATAATGAAGAAATACTCAAAAGGGAGGTTTAATTGTCCTTGGGTTCCAGGGTAAATAGAGTGCTCTAAGAACTTGAAGAGTGGAAGGTTTTGGTAGAAACTTTTAAATAAAATTACTTGCCTGGGACTCTCAACCAGTGATTTTCAATTTCCCACCATATCCTCCCTAAGAAATAGGAAACATACAAATATAATAGTTATTCACTGTGAAAATTATTCTGTCAGAGGGCACATTTTCCTATGTGTGTCTCTTAGAATATTCTTGAGTGTTGAGCCCAGGGTAAGGGAATGAAGAATGTGTGTAGTTTGAGAGTGTTACCCCATGTGATTCGTTCAACTTTTCCTCAGACATAACCATGGAGAGTATGATGTTGGCAGACCAAGAGCTGTGTAACTGGGATGCAACAGTGGCTATTCAGTCAATGTTTTCTTTTGTTCCTGCATGGCCCAAGAGAGAGTTATATACTAGGAAGTTCTTATCCTCCTCATTTTATTCTTGTAACTGCCATTATCACTTGCATATCTTTGTGGGTTTTTTATATATATATATTTTTATTATTATGTTATGTTAATCACCATACATTACATCATTAGTTTTTGATGTAGTGTTCCATGATTCGTTTTTTGCATGTAACACCCAGTGCTCCATTCAATACGTGCCCTCCTTAATACTCATCACCGGGCTAACCCATCCCCCCACTCCCCTCCCCTCTAGAACCCTCAGTTTTTTTTCTCAGAGTCCATAGTGTCTCATGGTTCGTCTTCCCCTTCAATTTCCCCCTCTTCATTCTTTGAAAGGAAGACTATTTGTTTCCATTAAAATTTTGTTAGGGAAGATGGGGCTCCTGGCTGACTCAGTCTGTTGAGCATGAAAACTCTTGATCTTGGGGTTGTGGGGTCAATCCCCATGTTGGGCAAGGAGCCTACTAAAAAAAAAATGGAATAAATAAAATTTTGTTAGGGAAGAGTCTATATATAATTTGGACATTTATGCAAGTCAATTTTTCTGTAATCCTGTTCTTCAAAGAGTAAAGATATGTTAAGAGATTTTTTAGAACAGAAAATCCGGCATCTCACAAACTTGCATGTATGTACTGAACACTTCCAAAATAAGTTGTAGATATCTACTTTATTGAATATTTGAATTATACATGTAGAAAAAGGTACAGATAAGCATACAACTTGATAAATTTTTCACCAATTGAACACATTTGCAATCTGCAAACAAATCAAGGAAAAGATATTTCCAGTATCTTAGAAGTCTCCCTTAACCTGTCTTACCACCTACCATAAATGAAGGAGACATACTCTGCTGACTTCTTTTTTCTTTTTTTTTTTTTTTTAAGAGTTTTATTTATCTATGAGAGGGAAAGAGAGAGCAAGAGCACAAACAGGGGGAGAGGCAGAGGGAGAGGGAGAAGTAGACTCCCCACTGAGCAGGGAACCTAACTCTGGGATCATGACCTGACCCAAGGGCAGACGCTTAACCAACTGAGCCACCCAGGCACCCCACTGACTTCTAACACCCTAGATTTATTTTACAATTTTTGAAATTTAACTTTACTTGATTTTGAATTTTTTGCTCAATATTATATTTTTCAGAGTAATTTATAATGCTGTGTGTAATGGCAGTCTGTTTATTCTCATTGTTGTTTAATAGTCCATGGTTTGAATTCACCACAATTTACGTATTTTACTATCAATGAGCAATTGGATATTTTCCAGGTTGTCTCCATTGCAAATAATGATGATATAAACATAATTATACATATCTCTTTGTGGATGTATCATTGCATGCACTGAGTATATATGCATTGAGTGAAATTTCTGGGTTATAGGATATTTTGCATTAGTGGACACTGAGTTTCCAATTTACAAATTTTATCCTCTCACCAGGATCTACATTCTCAACTCTTTTTTTCTTTCTTTTTTCATTTTAGACAGTCTATTAAGTGTACAGCAGTATCTTACTTTGGTTTTAAACTGGTATGCTAGTTTGGTTTTAAATTTAAAGTTAATTTTAAAATTTTAACTAAAAAATACTTTAAATATGAAGTTCAACTTTAGTCATAAAGACAAATGGAATCAATCCTCTTTATACATATTCATTATCCAAATGTCCTCTGAGGGATCTTTTAGTGGTTTTGTTTTCATGTTATGCAATTGTGCTCTTTATATTTTGGATATGAATATGTGTGTGCACACGTATATATAAAACATATATAAAAACAAACACGCACATAGATATGGGTGTACATATATGTATATAATATGCATAAGAATACATGTGTGCATACACCACTCTATGGGTTGCTTTTTGATTTTCTTAAGTGTGTGCTTTGGTGAAAAGTTCTTAACAGTAACACAGCCCAATTTATTATTTTCTTCATGATTGTCACTTTGTTTTCTGTCTAGGTATTTTTTTCCTACTCCACAGAAATGAAGATATTCTCTTGTGTTTTCTCCTAAAAGCTATATTGCTTTTTCCCTTATTTATTTTTTTAGAGTTGTAATCCATTTGGAATTGATTGTTGTATATAACTTAGATTTAGATTTATTTTTCTGTTTATGGATATTCAGTTGACTCGGACCTCTTTATTGAAAAGACCACCCTTCCGCCCCTTTTCCCATTACCTACACCATCATTTTGTGACAAATAAGATGGTGCAAAAATTTTGGGTGTATTTCTGGACTCGATACTGTCCCATTGTGCAATTGCCATATACCATTGCCATCTGACTTAATTTCTACAGCTTTGTAGTGGACATTAATGTCAAATTTGTTCATTTTTAGGACTTCCTTGACTATTCATGCTCTTTCAATTCTTCTATAACTCAAATATGATATGTCCTTTCATCCATTAAATTATACTTTAATTTCTCTAATGTTATGTATTTCTCAATAGAGTGACCACATATCTTAGAGTTATTCCTTGGTGGGTTTTTTTTTTTTTTTTTGATGCTATATTATACATTTTTATTGTTTCTACTTATTACTGGTATATAGAAATAGAATAGATTTTTTCATAATGACTTTATACCAAGTGACTTTGCTAAATATGCTTATTAATTCTAATACTCTTTATGTAGATTATTTTAAACTTTCTCCATATAAAATGCCATCTCTAACTGATGTCATCCCTGCCTTTCCTATAACCTTTTATTTTTATTTCCTTTTATTATTTATTGAAATGTATTTAACATATAACATTATGTAAATTTAAGATATACGACATCTGAATTTGATACATTTATATATTATAATATGAATGTCATTGTGATAATTAGCACCTCTATTGCATTACATAATTATAACTTATTTTTAGTGGTTAGAATAATTTCTATCATTTAGCAAGTTTGAGGATTATAATAAAATCCTCATACAATATATGAGGATTTTATTATATAATTATATATAATTATATATAATTCACTGCTCATTCTTAAATTTGTACCTTAAACTCTGTCCAAGACCTCCATTCTCCATCCTCTAGCAACCACCATTTTATTCTGTTTTTTTAATGTTTGGCTTTTTTAGATTCTACATATAAGTGATATCATGCACTACTTGTCTTTGATTTATCTCACTTAGCATAGTGTGCTCAGTGCCCATTCATGATGTTACAAATGGCAAGATATCCTCCTTTCTTGTGGCTCAATAATATTCCATTCTATGTATATACACCATATCTTCTTTATCCATTCATCTGTTTATGTGAATATAAGTTGTTTCCATATCTTGAGTATTGTGATTAATGATGTAATAAGCATGGAAAAGCATATATCTCTTTAATAACTTCTTTTCATTTACTTTGGATATATACTCAGAAGAGGATTCACAGGACCATGCGGTGGATATATTTTTAGTTTTTTGAGACACCTCTGTATTGTTTTCCATAGTAGCTGAAATAATTTATATTCTCTATATATCTTCATCAACACTTGATAATTTTTGTTTTCTTGTTGATAGCCATTCTAACAGGGATGAAGTAATATTTTATTGTGGTTTTGATTTGCATTTCCCTGATGATTTGTGATGTTGATCATCTTTTCATGTACCTGTTGGCTATCTGTATGTCATCTTGAGCAAAATGTCAATTCAGATCCTTTGCTCATTTCTTAACTGGATTTTTTTTTTGTTTTTTGTTACTGAGTCCTGTGAATTCTTTATATATTTTGGATATTTGGATACATGATTTGCAATTATTTTCTCTCATTCAGTATGTTGCCTTTTCATTTTATTGATGGTTTCCTTTGCTGCTCAGAACTTTTTAGTTTGATGTAGGCTCATTTGTTTATTTTTGTTTTTGTTGCTTTTGCTTCTGATGTCAGATTCAAAAAATTATCAGTAAGACCTAGGTCAAGGAGCTTAACATTTTTGTATTCTTCCAGGAGTTCAATGGTTTCATGTCTTACATTCAATTTTTAGAACTTTTCAAATTTTGTGTGTATGATATAAGATAGTGGTCCAATTTCACTCTTTTTCATGTGATAACCAATTTTCCCAACACCACTTATTGAAGAGACTGTCCTTTCCCACTATATATTCTTGGCTCCTTTGCCATAAGTTGATTGACCATATATGTGTGGGTTTATTTCTGAGATTTCTATTCTGTTTCATTGATCTATTTGTCTGATTTTATGCCAATACCATACTGTTTTAGTTAATATAGCTTTATTATGTAGTTTAAAATCAGAAGCATGATGCTTACAACTTTGTTCTTCTTTCTCAAGATTGCTTTAACTATATTAGGTCTTTTGTGGTTCCATATAAATTTAAGATTGTTCTATTTATGTGAAAATTCCATTGGAATTTTGTTAGGGATTGGATTTAGTCTGTATATTGCTTTGAGTAGTATGAATATTTTAGCAATTAATTCTTCCAATCCATAAGCATGGAATATCTTTCCATTTGTTTGTGTAGTCTTTAATTTCTTTCACTAATGTCTTATAATTTTCAATATACAGTTCTCTCACCTCTTTGGTTAAATTTATTTATTTGTATTTTATTCTTTTTGATGCAAATGTAAAGTTTCTTATTTTTTATTTCTGATAGTTGATTGTTAGTGTAAAGAAACAGAAGAGATTTTTCATTATTGATTTTGTATCCTGCAACTTTACTGAATTTGTATCTTAGTTCTAACAGTTTTTTGAGAGTCTTGAAATTTTCGGTATGTAAAATTATATCATCTGCAAATAGTGACAGTTTCACATTTTCCTTTCCAATGTGTGTCAACGTCTAGTGCGTTGGGGTCCCTGGGTAAGGGTCTACGAAATCACCAGGACACAGGGGATGCAGAGCAAAGGCAGCACTTGCAACTGCATACTGCCGTTTATTTCTCACATAGCTATATACTCGCAGAGATCAGATAAACATAACAATGTATACTTAAAGTATCAAGCCAACATCTGTGAAGTGAAATATACACGAAATTCAACAAGAACAAAATACATCCTGTTTATACTTGCAGAATAAAGAATTCTCTTAGCCATCCTTCCTTTGGAGACAACATGTTCTTTGTCTTTAAAAAGAACACTTCTGTTTAGAAAGATACACTTTAAGCTAGGCAAGAGCCACTTCCTGCTGATCCAGGCATTTAGGACTTGCAACATGAGATAAGGGGAAGAGAACATTTTCTCCTTCTGGCCTAGGCCTGCCTGGCCGACCTTAATCTCATTGCAGTCCTCAAATGACCCTGGCCTGCAAGGGGCCTACAAGCCTACACCATCTCAAATGTGGATCCCTTTTATTTTTTATTTATTTAATTTATTTTAGTTTTTTACTTAGTTATTCTGGCTAGAACTTCCAGTACCATGTTGAACAAGAGTGGAGAGAATGGACAGCCTTGTGTTGTAACTGATCTCAGAAGAAAAACTTTCAGCTTTTCACCAATGACTATGATGTTACTGAGGCTTGTCATATATGGCAGGCCTTTATTACATTGAAGTGTGTTCTTTTTATACCTACTTATTTGAGAGTTTTTATCATAAATGGGTGATGAATTTTATCAAGTGTTTTTTTTTTCTGCATGTATGGAAATGATCATATGATTTTTCTCCTTCATTTTGTTAATATTGTGTATCAGGATGTTAATCCATCCTTGTATCTGTGGAGCATGGTTTATAACCCTTTTAATGTATTGTTGAATATGGTTTGCTAATATTTTGTTGAGGACTTTTACATCTATATTCATCAGATATATTTGTCTGTAATTTCCTTTGTGGTAATTTTTATCTAGTTTTGGTATTAGGGTAATGTTGGCCTCATAAAATGTGTTTGGAAGAGCCCCTTCCTCTATTTTTTGAGGAAGATTTTGAGAAGTATTGGTATTAATTCTTCTTTGAATGTTTGGTAGAATTCACCAGTGAAACCATCTAGTCCTAGATATTTGTTTGGTGGGAGGTTTTTTTTTTTTTTATTACTGATTTAATGTTCTTGTTAGTAATTGATCTGTTTAGATTTTCTATTTAATCTTGATTCAGTTTTGGCAGGTTATGTTTACAGGAATTTATCCATTTCTTCTAGTTGGTTCAGTTTGGTTTCATATAGTTGTTCATAATAGTCTCTTATGTTCCTTTTAATTTCTGTGGTATCGGTTGTAACATCTCTTCTTTCATTTCTAAATTTATTGGAGTCCTCTCTTTTTTTTCTCGGTAAGTCTAGCTAAAGGTTTGTCAATTTTGCTTATCTTTTCAAAGAAACAGTTCTTAGTTTCTTTGATCTGTTTTTGTTGTTTCCATTTATTTCTGCTCTAATCTTTGTTATTTTCTTCCTTCTAGTAACTTTGGTCTTCTTTTTCTAGTTTCTTGAATTGTAAAGCTGGGTGGTGTGAGACTTTTCCCAATGCAGGGAAATTTTCAGTCATTATTTCTTCAAATAAAATTTCTGCCTCTTTCTCTCTCTCCTCCTGGGAGCCCTATAATGCAAATATTTGTCTGTTTGATTTTGTCCCATAAGTTCCATAAGCTATCTTCACTTTTTTATGTGTGTGTCTGTTTGTGTGTGCTCTGATTGGGTGAGTACTATAGCCTTGCTTTTCAATTAGCTCAACTTCTTCATCTAGTTGGCTTTTGAACACCTCTAGTATATTTATCAGGTTTTTTTTTAATTCTTCAGCTTTGTTACTAATATTTGGTACTTTGTTATATTTTTCATCTCTCTCTTTTTTTTTAAGATTTTATTTATTTGAGAGGGAGAGCACAAGAAGGGTGGAGGGGCAGAGGGAGAGGGAAAAGCAGATTCCCCACTGAACACAGAACCTGATGGGGGTGAGGGTGGGGTTCAATTCCAGGACCCTGAGATCATGACCTAAGCTGAAGTCAGACACTTAACCACCCAGACACCCCTGTTTTTCATCTCTTTGTTGAAGGTCTCACTGTGTTTATTCTCCTAAGTTCAATGAGCATCTCTGTGACTATTATTTTAAACTCTTGATTAGGTAAACTACTTATCTCTACTTAAGTTTTCTTTTTTTTTTTTTCTTTTCTTTTCCCTGAGGTTTTATCTTATTTGTTCATTTAGAAGTACTTTAGTTTTTTTATTTTGCTTGACTTTCTGTGTTAGTTTCTTTTCTTTCTTTTTTTTTTTATTATTATGTTATGTTAATCACCATACATTACATCATTAGTTTTTGATGTAGTGTTCCATGATTCATTGTTTGCGTATAACACCCAGTGCTCCATGCAGAACATGCCCTCTTTAATACCCTTCACCAGGCTAACCCATTCCCCCACTCCCCTCTCATCTACAACCCTCAGTTTGTTTCTCAAAGTCCATAGTCTCTCATGGTTCATCTCCCCCTCCGATTTCCCTGCCTTCATTCTTTCCTTTCTTCTTTTTTTTTTTTTTTTTTTACATATAATGTATTATTTGTTTCAGAGGTACAGGTCTGTGATTCAACAGTCTTACACAATTCACAGTCTTCACCATAGTACATATCCTCCCCAATGTCTATCACCCAGCCACCCCATCCCTCCCACACCCCACCACTCCAGCAACCCTCAGTTTGTTTCCTGAGATTAAGAATTCCTCATATCTGTGTTGGTTTTTATACAACTGATGAAATAATCACCATTTAACCCCGTCTCAGCTCTCAGTTGTCTCTCAAACCTTTGCATTTGTCTAAGCAGTCCATTACATTTTTAATATTTCTCACTAGTTGAGCATATGCTTACATCTATCAGTATCCCAATGGGGATGATCTCAGTACCTAGACTGAGGCTGACTAAAAGCCAGACCTTCAGCTTTTGAAAGCATGCAAATAAGTACATTTTTCTGCCCATTTATTACTTCGGCTGTTTGTTTTGTTGTTGTTACTGAGTTGTGTGGGTTCTTTATATATTTTGAATATTAATCTCTTATCCAATACATAGTTTGCAAAAATTTCTCCTATTATGTAAGCTGCCTTTTTAAATTTTATTTATTTTGCTGTGCAAGAACTTTTAAGTTTGATGTAGTCCCACGTAATTGATTTTTTAGTTGTGTTTGTGCTTCTGGTGTTGTAACCAAAAAATAATTGGCAAGACCAATGTTGAGGAGCTTCACCCAGTGTTTCTTCTAGGAGTTTTATGGTTTCAGGTGAAACGTTTAAGTCCTTGATCCATTTCAAGCTAATTTTTGTGATTGTTGTAATATATGGGTACAATTTCATAGTTTTGCATGTGTTTATCCAATTTTCCCAGCATCATTTGTTAGACTATTCTTTCCTTATTGAGTGTTCTTGGCTACTTTGTCATATAGTAATTGACTGTATTTGTGGGCATTTATTTGGGGCTTTATTCTTTTCCATTGGTCTATGTGTCTGTTTTTATGTCAGCACAATGATGTTCTTGTTATTATTCCTTTTAGTATAATTTGAAATCAAGAAGTGTGATATCTCAGAATTACTTTGGCTATTCAGGGTCTTTTATGGTTCCATACAAATTTTAGTTTTTGTTTTTTTTTTCTATTTCTGTTAAGAAAGCTATTGGAATTTTGATAGGGAATGTATTGAATCTATAAATGGATTTGAGTAGTATAGACATTTTAACAATATTAATTATTAGCTATGAACATGAGATGTCTTTCCATTTGTTTTCTTTGCTCTCTTTCAGCAGTCTTGTAGCTTTTATTGTACAAAACTTTCACTTCCATAATATATTTATTCTTGGATATTTTATGGTTTTTAATGCTATTTTGACTAGGATAGTTTTTTTATGTCTTTTTCAGATGTTTTATTATTAGTATACAGAAATGCAAATGATTTCTTTAAGTTGACTTTATGTCGTACAACTTTACTGAGTTCATTGATTATTTCCAAAAGATTTTGTTGTTAAGTCCTTGGGAGTTTCTATATACAAAATAATATCATCATTATCATGACCATTTTATTTCTTCCTGTATGATTTGAATGCTTTTTATTTCTTGTCTAGTTGCTGTGGCTAGGATTTCCATATTATTTTGAATAAGAGTATTAAGAGTGAGCCTTCTTGTCTTATTCCTGAACTTAGAAGGAAAAATATCAATTTTTTAAAAGTTTTAATTGGGTCTTGATTTTTATCCATCCAGCCACACTGTGCCTTTTGATTGGTGAATTTATTTTATTATTTTATTTTAATTAATTTATTTTTTTCCTTGTGGCACTGGCTATGTCCCCAGGATACAGTGATAATGGGCATCCTTGTCTTATTCCCAACAGCAGGTGGAAGCTACAAATATTTCATCACTGTGTGTGATGTTTCTGTAGGTTCTTATTTTTGATAGTATCAGTAAATGAATTTTCTTTCTATTTAATGTTCGCTATGAGTATCTTTTTGTCACTGGATGTGGGAATTTTATCTATCTTTTTGCATCTACTAAAGTCATACGATTTTTTCAATCTTTTTGTGTGTTTTTATGTAGTGAATTACATTGACTGATTTTCATATGTTATATTTTTGGATTCCCAGATTCTTAGCCTTAAGTGATTCCCAGAAGTAAATGCTCCCAGGGAAATACCAGCCAAAAAAATTAAGGTTTACCTCCAAAAGCTTTTTTCCTCTCTGGAATAATAGTTTATTTATTTATTTATTTATTTATTTATTTATTTAAAGAATTTTTTAGGCTGTACTGTGTGGAATTTTTAGATTATCGTGAAAGACTAGTGTTGGCTTATTGTAAACTACCCCATCTTACCAAGAAGTACATGTCTATTTATTTAATTTTAGCAAATACTTACCTGCTTTTAATATATAGGTTGATAATTAGGCTTCTCTTTTTATGATAGAATGTCTGGTCTAATCATCATACATTTCATTTTAAAACTTTTTTTGTCTTCTTTTTGTTTTTATTTTTTTTTTTGAGGGGGAGGGGCAGCAAGGGAGGGAGAGAGAATCTTAAGCAGGTTCCATGCTCAGTGTGGAGCCTGAGATGGAGCCCAGTGTGGAGCCCGGTGGAGGACACTATCTCGCAACCCTGAGATCATGACCTGAGATAAAATCAAGACTTAGTCACTTAACAGACTGAGCCACCCAGGCACTCCTCCTTTTAGAACTTTGAAAGAATGTTATTTCAGCTAATGAACAATAAGAACAGTAGCATATCTACTGCTTTCAACATTTTGACTAATTGGAATTTTTATACTCTTTTTCAAAAGGGAGAGCTGAAATACAGTCAATCTAAGTGACTTGTTCAATGTTAAAACAATGACTGGCAGAAATGGGGTCTGTTTTTCTAATCTCCATATGAAAGCTAGAAAACTATAAATGATTGGACAGTTGTACCTATTTTATTTACATTCTGATGTTTTCCACATGGAAACTCATATCTGTTAAAGATTCACAGTCTATTTTATTTTTTATTTGAATATAGTTGATACAGTGTTCATCAGGTGTACAACTGAGTGATTTGACAAGTTTATACATTATGCTATGTGCATCACAGTACAGCAACTATTTGTCCCATTATATCGCTATTACAATATCATTGACTATATTTCTTATGGTCTGCTTTTTATTCCCTTGACTTACTAATTCCATAACTGGAGGCCTGCATCTCCCACTCCCCTTTAACCACTTTGTCCAACCACCCATCTCCCTCCCCTCTGGCAACCATCAATTTGTTCTCTGTATTTATAATTCCGCTTCTGCTTCTTTATTCATTATTTTTAGATTCCATTTATGAGTGGAATCATAGTATTTGTCTTTCTCAGTCTGATTTATTTCACTTAGTATAATACACTAAAGATCGATTCATGTCTTAAATGGCATGATCTCATCTTTTTGGCTATGTTATCATCCATTCTGTATATATACTACTTTCCTTACCCATTCACCTATTAATGGGCACTTTGGTAGATTCTATGTCTTGGCTATTGTAAATAATGCTGCAGTAACATTGGGGTGCATATATTTTTTTGACTTAGTATTTGTTTTCCCTGGGTAAAAATACCCAATAGTGGAATTGTTGGGTCATAGGGTATTTCTATTTTTAATTTTTTGAGGAACCTTCATACTGTTTTACATAGTATTTACATTCCCACCAACAGTGCACAAGAGTTTCTTTCCCTCCACATCCTCATCAACACTTCTTGTTCCTTGTCTTCTTTATTTTAGCCATTCTGACAGGTGTGAGGTGATATCTCATTGTGGTTTTAATTTGTATTTCTCTGATTATTAGTGATATTGACCATCTTTTCATGTGTCTGTTGGCCCTCTGTATGTCTTCCTTGGAGAAATGTCTGTGTATGCCTTCTGCACATTTTTAATCTTATTATTTGTTTTTTGGTATTTAGTTGTAGAAGTTATTTATACATTTTGAATAGTAACCCTTTATAGGATATTCCATTTGCAAATGTTTTCTCCCATTCTGTAGATTGTCTTTTTTGTTGATTGTTTCCTTAGCTGTGCAGAAGCTTTTTATTTTAATGTAGTCCCAATTTTTTGTCTGTTTGTTTGTTTGTTTGTTTATTATTTATTTTTGTTTCCCTTGCTTTAAGAGACATATCTAGAAAAATGTTGCTATGGCTGATGTCAAGGAAATTATTGCCTATGTTCTCTTCTAGGATTTTTGTGGTTTTAGGTCTCATGTTTAGGTCTTTAGTCCACTTTGAGTTTATTTTTGTGTATGGTATAAGAAAGTGGTTCAGTTTCATTCTTTTTACATGTAGTTGCCCAGTTTTTGTAGCACCATTTATTGAAAAGATTTTTTCCCCAATGAATACTTTTGCCTCATTTATCAGATATTAGTTAACTATATAAATGTGGGTTTATTTCTGGACTCTATATTCTGTTCCATTATCTGTGTGTCTATTTTTTGCCATTACCATACTGTTTTGATAACCACAGCTTTTAGTATGTCTTGAAATCTGGGATTTTAATACCTCCAGCTTTGTTCTTCTTATTCAAGATCACTTTGGCTATTTGGGGTCTTCTGTGGTTCCATACCAATTTTAGTTTTATTTGTTCTAGTTTTGTGAAAAATGCTGTTGGTATTTTGATAGGGATTGCAGCAAATCTGTAGATTGCTTTGGGTAATAGGGAAATTTTAACAATCTTCTTCCATTCCATGAGCATGGTATATCTTTCCATTTGTTTGTGTTATCTTCAATTTCTTTCATCTCTGTTTTATAGTTTTCAGAGTTAAGTCTTTCACCTCTTTTGTTAAGTTTATTGTTAGGTATTTTATTCTTTTTTGGTGCAATTGTAAATGGTGTTGTTTTTTAAATTTATTTTTCTCTGATTTCATTGCTACTGATTTCTGGGTATTAATTTTGTATACTGCCACTTTACAGAATTTGCTTATTACTTTTAGTGTTTTTTTGGTAGAGTGTTTAGGATTTGTATTTATACTATCACATCATCTGCAAATAGTGAACATTTTACTTCTTTACCAATTTGGATGCCTATTATATGCGTTTCTTTTCTGATGGCTACAGCTCCAGTACCATGTTGAATAAAATTGGTGAGAGTGGATATCCTTGTCTTTCTCCTGACCTTAAAGGGAAAGCCACCATTGAGTATGATGTTAACTGTGGGTTTTTCATATATGGCCTTTATTATGTTGAGGTATGTTCCTTCTAATCCCACTTTGTTGAGAGTTTTTATAATGAATGGATGTTGAATCTTGTTAAATCTATCTCTGCATCTATTGAGGTGATCATATGATTTTTATCCTTCATTTTATTAAAGTGGTATATGATATGAATATTGAACCATCCTTGTAACCTGGGAATAAATCCCACTTGATTGTGGTGGATAACATTTTTAGTGTATTGTTGTATATGGTTTGCTACTATTTTGTTGAGGATTTTTACATCTATGTTCATCAGAGATATTGGCCTGTAGTTTTCTTTTTTTGTGGTGTCTTTGTCTGGTTTTGGTATCTGGGTAATGCTGGCCTTGTAGAATGTACTTGAAAGCTTTGTTTCCTCATATTTTTTTGGAATAATTTGAAAATAACAGGTATTAACTCTTCTTTAATGTTTGGTAGTGTTCACTTGTGAATCCATCTGGTCCTGGACTTTTATTTTAGTTTTTTTTTTAAGTTTTTATTTAAATTCCAGTTAATTAACACACATTGTAATATCAGTTTCAGGTGTAGAATTTAGTAATTCATCACTTACATATAATATCCTGTGCTCATCACAACAAGTATCCTCCTTCATACCCATCACCCATTTAACCAATCCCACCACCCATCTACCCTCCAGCAACCCTCAGTTTGTTCTCTAAAGTTAAAGTCTGTTTTATAGTTTTCCTCTTTTTTTTTTTGTTTTTTTGTTTTGTTTTGTTTTGTTTCTTAAATTCCACATATGAGTGAAATCATATGGAATTTGTCTTTCTCTGACTGACTTATTTCATTTACCATAATACTCTGTAGCTCCATCCACGTCATTGCACATGGTAAGATTTCATTCTTTTAAATGACTGAGTAATATTCCATGTGTACATATATCACATCATCTTTATCCATTCATCAGTCAATGGACATTTGGACTCTCTCCATCGTTTGGTTATTGCTGATAATGCTGTTATATCAGGGTGCATGTACCCCTTTGAATCAGTATTTTTGTATCCTTTGGGTAAATACCTACTGCAGCAATTGCTGGATCATAGGGTAGTCTATTTTTTAACTTTTTGAGGAACCTCCAGACTGTTTTCCAGAGTGGCTGCACCAGTTTGCATTCCCACACACAGTATAAGAGGATTACACTTTTTTACATCCTTGCCAACATCTGTTGCTTCCTGTGTTGTTAATTTTAGCCATTCTGACAGGTGTGAGGGGATATCTCATTGTAGTTTTGATTTATATTTCCCTGATGATGAGTGATGTTGAGCATCTTTTTATGTGCTGTTAGCCATCTATATGTCTTCTTTGGAAAAATGTCTATTCATGTCTTCTGCCCATTTTTTAACTGGATTATTTATTTTTTGGATACTAACCCTTTATCAGATATGTCAGTCGCAAATATCTTCTCTCATTCTGAAGGTTGACTTTTAGTTTTGTTGATTGTTTCTTTTGCTGTGCAGAAGCTTTTTATCTTTATGAAATCCCAGTAGTTCATTTTTGTTTTTGTCTCCCTTGTCTTTGGAGACATGTCTAGTAAGAATTTGCTATGGCCGAGGTTAAAGAGGTTGTATTCTTCTCTAGGATTTTGATGGTTTCCTGTCTCACATAGAGGTTTTACATTCATTTTAAACTTATTTTTGTGTATGGTGTAATAAAGTGGTCCAGTTTTATTCTTCTGCATGTTGCTGTCCAGATTTCCCAACACCATTTGTTGAAGTGACTGTCTTTTTTCATTAGATATTCTTTCTTGCTTTGTCAAAGATTAGTTGACCAGGGGTGCCTGGGTGTCTTAGTTGGTTAAGCATCTGACTCTTGATTTCAGCTCAGGTTATGATCTCAGGGTTGTGAAATTGAGCTCTGCATTGGGATCCATGCTCAGCAGGGAGTCTACTTGAGATTCTCTTCCTCTCCCTCCCCATCTTCCTCTCCCCCTTCTCAGACTCTCTCTCTCTCTTAAATAATACATAAATAAATCTTTAAAAAAATTAATTGCCCATTTCTGGGTTTTCTACTCTGTTCCATTGATCTAGGGGTCTGTTTTTCTGCCAGTACTGTACTATCTTGATCACTACAGCTTTGTAATATAGCTTGAAGTCCAGAATTGTGATTCCTTCAGCTTTGCTTTTCATTTTCAAGATTGTTTAAGCTATTCGAGGTCTTCTGTGGTTCCATACAAGTTTTAGGATTGTTTGTTCTAGCTCTGTGAATAATGCTGGTGGTATTTTGATAGGGATTGAATTAAATGTGTAGATTGCTTTGGATAGTACAGATATTTCAACAATATTTGTTCTTCTGATCTATGAGCATGGACTGTTTTTTTTTTTTTTTTTTCATTTTTTTGTGTCTTTTTCAATTTCTTTCGTAAGTGTTCTATAGTTTACAGAGTATAGATCTTTTACCTCTTTGGTTATGTTTATTCCTAGGTATAACAGATTCTTTTTTTTCTCTTTCTGCTGTTTAATTATTGGTGTGTAGAAATGCAACAGATTTCTGTATGTTGGTTTGGTATCCTGCAACTTTGCTGAATTCGTGTGTCAGTTCTAGCAATTTTTTGTGTGAGACTATAAATGTGTGTATATTAAATATTCAGATACTTAAACTATAAAGCAAATATATTTCTCTTTTTCTATAGGTCAATTATACTTGAAAATGAAAACATTCATTATGAACTACCAGTCCCCAGAAAGAAAAACATATTCATGAGGGCTCCTTTTTCTCCACAGCCTAACAAACACTTTATTTCTTATCTTTCTGATATTAGCCACTCTGACAAGTATAAAGTGATATCTCATTGTGGTTTTAATATGCATTTCCCTGATGATTAGCGATGTTGAGTATCATTTCATGTGTTTGTTGGCCATCTGTATATCATCTTTGGGAAAATGTCTATTCAGGTCTTCTCATCTTTTAATCAGATTGTGTGTGTGTGTGTTGAGTTGTATAAATTCTTTATGTATTTTGGATATTAACCCCTTACCAAGTATACCATTAGCAAATATCTTCTCCCATTCATTTGATTGCCTTTTTGTTTTGTTGGTTTCTTTTGCTGTGTAGAATCTTTTTATTTTGGTATAATCCCAATAGTTTAATTTTGCTTTTTTTTTTCCTTTGCCAAAGGGGACCTAACTAGAATAATGTTTCTATAGCCAATATCAAAGAAGTTACTGCCCCTGTTTTCCTCTAAAAGTTTTATAGTTTCAGGTCTCACATTTAGTGAGTTTTTGAGTTTATTTTTGTGCATTTTGAGTTTATTTTTGTGTATAATGTAAGAAAGTGGAATCTTTTCAGATCCATTTGTTGAAGAGACTGCCCATTTCTTATTGTATATTCTTGCCTCCTTTGGTGTAGATTAATCAACCATATAATCACGAGTTTATTTCTGGATTCTCTATTCTGTTCTATTTTTTTAAGATTTTATTTATTTGTCAGAGAGCACACAAGCAGGGGGAGTGGCAGGCAGAGGGAGAAGCAGGCTCCCCTCTGAGCAAGGAGTCCGATGTGGGACTCGATCCCAGGACTCTGGGGTCATGACCTGAGCTGAAGGCAGATGCTGACTGAGTGACCCACTCTATTCTGTTCTATTGATTTATGTGTCTATTTTTGTGCCAGTACCATTCTGTTTTGATGACTATAGCTTTATAAAGGGGATTAAGAGTTTACTTATCTTGGTGAGCATTAAGACATGTATAGAATTGTTAAATCATAATATTGTATACCTAAAACTAATATAACACCATATGTTAATTGTACTTGAATAAACATTTCTATCTCAGAATGATTTCAAATATTTCATAACTTCTGAAATCATAAAAATAAATTATCATAAAAATGTTGACAAAATACAGTGTTCCCACATGCATATGTATGTATGTATATGATCTCACCTAGAATATACCAATAGCATCCTACCTACATTACATGTTCTAAACTTAGCCAAGCCCCCAAGTAAAACTGTTGGGTGTAAATGGAACTGTAAAACACCAGAGGGAGGGGGTGGGAGTTCCTTCTACACAGACTCCTCCTCCAGACTCCTCCTTATCATCTCATTCAGAATAATATCTAATGTTCTTTCACCTTCCCCCCCCAATCATTCAGCTCCAGTCTTAGTTCATTTGTCCTCAGTGCTTTCTTTGCTTGTAGCCTGCTTCTCACACATACCTGCATAATAGTTGGCTCATTTTATTCAGATCACTTCTCAAAGTTAATCTTAACAGACTTCTTTTATAACTATTTTGGTCAAGGCAATAATCTCCAGGATTCACATTCCCTAATTATTTGCTTAAAGTGCTTGTTATTAACTGTTAGCTCTTATTTACTTGCTCATTTGTTTGTCTGTCTTCTACCACTAGAAATATAAGTTCCATAAGAAAAGGTTTTGTCTGTTAATAGCTGTATCAACAGCACCTAGAACAACATCTGCCATAAAGTAGATGTTCAATAAGTATATGTTGAATGAACAAATTCTAGAGTTAATTCAACATAGCATATAGTAAGAGTCCACTTTGAACCAGACAAGTTAAGAAGGTGTAACCCTTAATTTCAAAGAGCTGGGTTGATAAATAACTAATTTTAATATACTACCTTATTACATATTGGCTGAGAAGAAGCAAAAGCATTGTGGTTTAATAATGAAAATTACTACTCAAAGATTAAGGAAATCTTAAATGTTACAGATATTCAACCAAGATTTCTGACTTGTATTCTGTTCCTCTGTCTGGTATACCCTTTTCATTTTGTTTCCAAATAGTAAAATAGGAAAGGAATTTTTTATATAGTGTAACATATATATGTAGATGTATGTATATGTGTATATATGTATATGTCTACATTTTAGTACAGTCTGACAATGTCTTTTAAATATTTAAAACATATTTACAGCTTATTTTTATTATTTTTTTCATTATATCTGTGTTTTTAAAATTCCAATTAGTTAACATAGAGTGTAATATTAGTTTCAGGTGTACAATACTTTTTTTTACAATTTAGACTTTAATTTTTTAGATCAATATCAGGCTCACAGTAAAACTGAAAGGAAGACACAGAGATTTCCCACATGTCCCCTGCCCCCATACATGCATATCCTCTCCCATTAGTCTATTTATACTTAATTTCATTTTTGACACAATAAAGTTTGGCAGTTATATTCATTGAGCCATTAAAAGTTTTATTACATTTTTATTTCTGGCTTCCATTGTTTATGCTGAGAAGACATTTGTGAATTTTACTGTTCTCTTCAAGGTGATGATCTTTGTTTTGTTGCTTTTAAGAACTTGTCTTTGTATTATAGTATTACTTAATATTTAGTATTGTTTATTTGTATGTGTGCTGCTAGCACTTTTAAAATCTGTAATTTTATTTTTTTTTCCAGCTTTGGAAAAAAAAATCAGCCTTGTCTTTTACATATTGCTTATATCATGTTCATTCTTTATGGGGATTCAATTACTCATATGTTAGGTATTTTCATTATACCCCATATGTCTCTTATGCACCTTTGATTTTTTTTTTCTTATTGTTTTATTATCTTCATGTTCCAATTCATAAGTTGTCTTATCTATCTTGCACTATATTAATTCCCTCTTCAAATCTATAATTCTGATTTGGTTCTTTTTTTAATTTCTATGTGTTTTGACAATTCTCATTCAATTATTTCAAGAATTCTTTGTATTCTTGAGCCAAGTTATGTAATAAGATTTAACATATTTGTTGATTACAATATCTGGGTCACTCAGAATTATAGTTTGTATGTGTGTGTTTTTTTTTTCTGAGTTATGTTTCACATTTCCCCCACTTTTGTTAATCTCTAGTAATGTTTGGATTGTATGTTGAATATTTTGAGTGATACTTTCTCCAAAGAGTATTTTTCTTTATTTTTTGTAGTCATTTACTCTGGATGGACTCAGTTCAAACTCTACCTCCCTCAGTGCAAGAAAATCTCTGATTTGTTTCTCTGGCCTTAACTGGGCTTCTTGGAATTTAATCCCCACATACACACACTACAGGGATCAGCCAGAGATTTAGACCCAATTTAAATGCAGAATTTGGGGATGAGTAGGAGATTAAAGCAGAGTTTTTACCCCAAATTTGCTATTTATCTATTCTATCTAGAAACTCCACCTTTATCTCCAGCTGCTATATTCACCCTACACTCCACTCTAGTTGTTCAAGCCAGTGGGTATAGTGTCTATCTAATAGTGTCTATCCAAGATTTTGCCACCCTATACGGTATTGATTGTTGTCAATTTTCAGAGAAGAAACTTTAGAAACATGTAAACATACCAATGTCTTCCCTTTCCTCCAAGTATCCAACCCTTCAAATCCACCTTCCTTTGGTCACCTAACATTGCCCTTGAGTAGTTGCTTTTTATATTTTGTCTAGGGTATTTAGTTGTCATCTATAGGGTAGTTGGTCTGATAGAAGCTACTTTACCATTACATGTAACCTCCAATTCCCTCTTCAGCTGAATCCATTCCACTTGATGGTTAATTTTAGTTATTTATAATAATTATTTAAATTAAGAATAAATCATTGAATGGATATACACTTTTATACCTAATCTTATCATTTTTAATGTTTATGTAAGACCAACTTGTTTTAACTATTTTCACACAATTTTTAAAATCATATATTGTTTGGAGCAGTCACTACAAATATTATAGTTTCCTCCTTTATTACATCTTTTATTAAATTGTAGGCTGAGGTTTGGATTTGCTGTATTTTTTTTCTTTGTACCATCTGTTTTGCCTTTTTTTTCTGTTCCCAATACCGAGTTCTTGCTGTCTTCTAATTATAATTTGTAATTTTGGTATACAGAAGTTGAAATTCTAATGCAGTTTTACAAATCTACTTTTATAATCAAGGGAAATTTAAAATTTAGATTTCAGGATGTCTGCATTTATTCATATTTCTATTCAAAAAACACAAAAAATCTCCCATTCTGGAGAACTTACTAGTTATTATGAACACAGTGATGGATAGGAACCTAATATTTATCCTTAAGGATTGGGGCACATGCAATTAAACTATTACAACATAATCATTGTAATGCACTATTGTCTCATATTATCCCGAATTGATAGGTAAAAAGTTTTCGTGTCCGACTCAAATTCTATTTGTGGGAAAACAGTCTGCTGTATTTACCTGTAGACTCGACTATAAATTCCTTAAGATAGCTTTTAGTATTTCTCATTGATGTTTCATTGCCCTTTCTAAAAGAATCCCTGAGGGTCTCTTTCATTTATTACCTTTTTGCAAGGATTTTGCACATCATGCAACATATAACATGCCTTTAACCCAATTCTGTTTTTATACTACAAAATCACCTTGTGCTAGTCTTACCTAATGCTGAAATGATTGAAATGTTGGCAGTTCATTTATTATGATTTTAACACTTTGAAAGAAAGGACTTATAAAAGATGTTAGAAGCCCTAGAATACTAACACTCAAATCTCCCTCTGCTTCTAACTAAGCTAATATATGTACACATTTCTGCAAGGTCAACAGCAAAAGAGTATATCTAATCATTGAGAAAGGAATTGAAAGCTGTCTCAAAGACAGCAAAAACCACAGCAACAATACCCAAAGGCCACTACTTCAAACAGAAACAATCATCAACTAGTTCTAATGAATTCATTCATCATTTCTTTCACTAAAGAAAGCAAGGACTCTTTCTTAGATGTATTTGTGCTCTCAGTTCCTAAGTTTTACTTTCAAAGCAAGAGTTAGGAAATATCTGTTGCCCTAAAATGATAGCCTACTATGTGTCTAACTGAGCTCAGTAGGTGAGAATTATGAGGAAATTATATGATTCTTGCCCTCAAGGAATTCACAAAATTGAAAGAGATAAATAAACTAAACATTAATTGTGATTATATAATTGTAATCACATTAATGTGATTGTGATCTGATACACAGGGTACTATGGGAAACAGTGAGGGACTAACCTTGGCCTTTTAAAAAATAGTTCCAGGGCACCTGGGTGGCTCAGTTGGTTAAGCAACTGCCTTCGGCTCAGGTCATGATCCTGGAGTCCCGGGATCAAGTCCCACATCCGGCTCCCTGCTTGGCAGGGAGTCTGCTTCTCCCTCTGACCCTCCTCCCTCTCACTCCCTCTCATGCCCTCTGTCTCTCGTTCTCTCTCTCTCAAATAAATAAAATCTTAAAAAATAAAATAAAATAAAATAAAAAATAGTTCCAAAAATTATGAGTCATTAATGACAAAATAGGAAATTTCCAACTAAACTAAGGAAGTCCCAAATCAATATGTAAATAGCATGGAAGCAAAAGAGAGCTGGACCCTTTTCAGGAAATTTCAGCAATTCTCTATGTTGGGAAGTCAACTGGTATCAGGTCAAACTGATTTATAGATTTATTCCTAAGGTGATATGGAATGATATAGGATACTTGAGTTAGAAAAAACAATCCGGATGTGTGGTGAACTTTTCTGTTTGCTTACTCAGCACTCAGTTACACCCCTACCTCCATGTGTTAGAACTCTTATTTTATTATTTAGTTGTCTACTTTTTTTTTTTTTTTTTTGGCCTACATTTTTTAACTTAGTCATTTTGGTTCAGGGAGGTTAATCTCGTTCTAGGGTTCAGGGGTGAGCATTGATTGTTCTAAACACCCAGGACTTCCCCAATTTTCTTTTTTAATCATCACACACATACATAAGATGTCCGGTAGAATTTCAAGATACATCAGGGTAAATGGCTGAGGCTGCTTTCAGCAAGAACCAGATGAAGTTCCATTGACTATGATCTGCTCAATGCCTTGAAGGATAGAAAGATGACAATTTCTCAGCACCTCTGTAATGCAGTCACAGTACTTCCCTGGAGGAATGATCTTCTAAACAGTATATATTATATTTTTTGTACTTCATTGGGGAATTAGTACTCTAAACAGTTTATATTAATATCTTTTTGAGTTATGAGCCCATTAACACAAGTCCATTAACACAAGCTTCATCTTACTGTTCTTCTTTCAGAAGTAGATACATGGACTCTGAGAAACAAACTGAGGGTTCTAGAGGGGAGGGGGGTGGGGGGATGGGTTAACCTGGTGGTGGGTATTAAAGAGGGCACATATTGAATGGAGCATGGGGTGTTATATGCAAACAATGAATCATGGAACACTACATCAAAAACTAATGATGTAATGTATGGTGATTAACATAACATAATAAAATTAAAAAAAAAAAGTAGATACATGGCCCATGTTTGGCAATGCTAGATTGAAAGGACGAATTGGAGCAGAGACTGATGTTCTTTTTTTTGTTTAAAGGAACTCTATAGCCCTTGTTGATATGCATAGCCATCTCATAATCATGAAAGGAGCAAAGTACAGGAAGAAGCTGATACACAAAATACAGAATGGAGAGCGAGGGTCTTTGAGCAGATTGCAAAGCATCTGTATTAGCCACCATGACACCTAATTCCATATAATACCAAATAAGCCTACCTAGTGTTCAAGTCCAAAAGCACATGAAGTAGACCACTAAGAGATTATTCATATTTTGCTTCCTAAATTCCATTTTTTGGGGGGAAGAGCAGAGGGAGAGAGAGAGAGTCTTAAGCAGACTCCATGCCCAATGCAGAGCCCAATGCAGGGCTTGATCTCATGACCCTGAAATTATGACCTGAGCTGAAATCAAGAGTTGGATGCTTAACTGACTGAACCACTCAAGTGCCTCCCCAAATTCTAAATTAAAAAAAAATCCTAAATGTGAAGTTTTGACATCAAAGTTTGAGGGAAAGAGGTTGCCTTTTCTCCACGTGCTCACCAACACTTGTTATTTCTTGTCTTTTTTATACTAGTTATTCTTACTGGTGGGAGATGACACCTCATTGTGGTTTTGATTTGTATTTTCCTGATGATGAGTGATGTTGAGTATCTTTTCATGTGTGTGTTGACCATCTGTATGTCTTTGGAAAAATGGCTATTCAGGTCCTCTGCCCATTTTTTAATTTGATGGTTTGGTGTTTTGGTGTTAAGTTGTATTCATATCTTATATATTTTGGATAGTAATCCCTTATCAGATATATCGTTTGCAAATATCTCTTACCATTCATTAGGTTATCTTTTTGTTTAGTTGATAGTTTCCTTTGCTGTGCAAGAACTTTTTATTTTGGTATACTTCTCATAAAATTGAAAATAGAAATACCATATAATCCAGTAATTCCACTAGTGGGTATTTTTACACACACACACACACACACACACAAAATGAAAACACTAATGTGAAAAGATATCTGTATACCTATTTTTATTGCAGCATTATTTACAATAGCCAAGATATGAAAGCAACCCAAGTTCCATCGATAGATGAATGGATAAGGATGTGGTTATATATATATATAATGGAGCACTGACATTTAAAATTCTGGTAGAGGCAGGGCACCTGGGTTGCTCAGTTGGTTAAGCACCCAACTCCTGAGTTCAGATCAGATCATGATCTCAGGGTTGTGAGATTGAGCCCCACATCAGGCTCCATGCTGGGTGTAGAGCTTGATTAAGATTCTCTCTACTTCTCCCTTTCTTAAAAAAAAAAAAAATCTGATTGAGGTGGACAAGTTTGCAGATGGAATTCAGGAGTGCCAAATATTCAGAAAGAGTCCAAAGAAAAGAAGTATGGGTAAGGGAATAACTGGGGGACACTTAACTAAATCAACTGCTAGAATAACTATAGATCAAAGGTATAGATGTGCCTATGTGAAAACCAGCAGTGATAAAGCAAGGAAAATAGAATGTGAATAAGTTATTGTGTAGTCTAGTATAAAGGGGTGTGGGGGGCTATTTTTTTAAGACAGGAAAAATATGAGCAATCTCATAAACAGCAAGACAAAAATTGATATGGAGAAAGTGAAGATATGGAAGAAAAGAGAGACAAGCTATGTCTATTGGAAAGGAGGATATTTTAAGTAGGCAAAAACAAAACAAAAAAACCCTGAGTAGGTAAAAGAATAGACAAATAGATTAATAATAGATAAATAGATCAATGGGTTATAATAAAATTACCAGAAATAAGTTCACATATAGTCAACTGGTCTTTGGCAACGGGGCAAAAGGGAATGTAACGGAACAAAAATAGTTTCAACAAATGGTATTGGAACAACAGGAAATCTGCATTCCAAAAAAAAAAAAAAAAAGAAAAATCTAGACATAGATTTTATATTCTTCACAAAAAGTAACTCAAAATGGTCATAGACCTAAATGAAAAAAATAAAAATACAAAATTCCTAGAAGTTAACATTGGAAAAAATCTAGGTGACCTTGGTTATGACTTTTTACATATGAAATCAAGGGCAAGATCCTGTGGGCAGCTCATTCCCAATAGAGGAGTGGAAGAGGAAGGGCCCAGAATATACATGCTAAAGAAAAAATTGGTAAGCTGGACTTCATTAAAATTAAAAACCTCTGCTCATGAAACCTGATATCAAGAGAGTAAGACAAGCCACAGGCTGTGAGAAAATATTTGCAAAAAATATGTGATAAAAGATGTTACCCAAAATATACAAAGAACTTAAGACTCCACAATAAGAAAACAAACAACCCACTTAAGTAATGGGCCTTTCTAGTGAGGATTTAGGGATTTGCTTGACCAGTAGATTGCAGTGTAAGTGACACTTTGAGCTTACAGCTTTTGCTTACATATTGGATACGGCTCTTGGAAGGATGCCTCTTGGAATGCAGTCATTGTCCATACTGAATGCTCAATAGCCTTCAGAAGACCGTACCTCCATCTAACATCTGATTGAGTAAGAGATCCAAGTGAGAATCTACTCAGCTGAGTCCAGTCAACCAAAGAACTGTAAAGAGATAAAATATAAAATTTTTCAGCCACTAAATTTTGGAGTGTTTTGATATATAAACAATTGGAACACATGAAAATTTATTTTATATTCCTTAATCTCCATTTAAAATTTATATTTCTTTCAGGTATATGTCTAAATAAAGCATATAGTAGTATTAGAAATACTTTTGATCTATCACCAATACAAAACACAGGTAATTTTATATCACATACATAATAGACTTTTAAATGCTTTTTACAGATATCACCATTTGAGATTGTAATATTACTAGGCATGCAGTAGATCTTACTTTATTAGTGTGTTTGTAAAACGCATGAAATTACACATTCATTTTTAGAATTTGCTAGCTCTTTCAATATAATCAGTTTTCTTTGAATTCTATAAATTTAATTGGAGGCATTTAAAAACATTATTCTGAGAGACGGTTCTTAGGTTTCAAAAGTCCTCTAAGAAGTTCATAACCCAAACATTGTTAAAACATCTGCTTTAAAACAAGTCCCTTTTAATTTCCCTATTTATTTTCCTTTTGTTATTGGTTTCTAATTTTATGCCATTGTAGTTGGAAAAGATACTTTGTATGATTTCAGTCTTTTTAAAATTTACTGAGACTTGAATTGTGGCCTAACATATGGTCTGCCTTGGAGAATGCAGCATGTAGACTTGAGAGGCATGTGCACTCTGCTATTGGGATGGTGTTCCGTCTAGCTGGCTTACAGTGTTGCCTGAGTCCTCTATTTCCTTGCTATTGTTTATTTCTTTGTTGATTCAAGTGACTGTCTAGTATCCTTTCATTTCAGCCACAAGGACTACCTTTATTTTTTTTTTTAAGTTTTATTTATGGGGGGGCAGTGCATAAGCAGGGGGAGCAGCAGAGGGAGAGGGAGAAGAAGGCTTCCTGCTGAGCAGGGAGCCCAACAGGGCTCGATCCCAGGACTCTGGGATCATGACCTGAGCAAAAGGCAGATGCTTACCAACTGAGCCACCCAGGTGCCCCTCAGCCACAAGAACTACATTTAACATTCCTTTAAGGCAGGTGTGATAGTTTTTGTTTATCCTGAACTGTCTTAATTTTGTCTGTATTTTCACAGGCAGTTTTTCTGGCTATAGAATTCTAAGTTAACGGTTTTGTTCTTCCAGCACTTTAATATATCATCTAACACTTTCTGGCCTCTATGGTTTCTGATGAGAATCATGATAATCTTATTGTAAATCACATGTACCAATACTTATATGGTATGCAACAAAAACAGTGCTCAGAAGTAAATAGATAGCCTGCATTAAAGGTGAAATAAGTTAACCTAACCTGACACCTTAAAAAAACTAGAAATAAAGCAAACTAAACTGAAAGCAAGAAGAAGGAAATAATAAAGATTATGGCAGGCACAGAGAAAATATAGAATAGAAGAATAATGTTTCAGTGAATGGGTGTGCTAGCCATTCTGTAATGCATGTAGAGATGTGTTTGAATACACATGTAAAAAAGTTTGAAAAATTGTTTCTTGTATGGCATGTTGAAAAGAGTTATTTCTGAGAGTGTATATGCTGATCATAATGTAATGCATGCAGACCAGGATTTAAAGAAACATGTAAGATGTTTCTAGGAGTGTCCTTGCTCGTCATGCTGAGAAAAATGTTATTTCAGTTATTGGATGTGCTGACCAGTGTTACATGTAAAGAAGTTGTTATTTATAAACATATATGCAAAAAATAAAAATAAAGAATAGAAAAAAAATAAAACAAGTCTCTTCAAAAATCTTAACACTTCTATTACAAATGTCTACTCATTTAGATTTAACAATATGGTTAAAAATATGGGAGGAAAATATATTTAAGTACATTGTTAAATTGAAAATGTAGAGTCTATGAGTACTTGTGTATGTGCATGTGCACAATGCATCTGTATCAGTTTATCTCTTGTAGATGCTACCAAATTTTATAATTGTGTGTATATTAGCTTTACCAAGTAGTATCTCTCTTTTATTCCAATAGTAGCATAAGTAACCACTACTCTAAACTGCTAATTCCCTATATATATTTTTAAACAAAGTTTATGTTGAGAGAACATAAGAAACAAAAATAGTTTTTTTAACCACCAGAGAGGTTATCTGCAACTTAAACAAGTAATAGAATACATACTTCTTAAACTAACATTCTTTCCAACAATAAATATTTTTATAGTTCAATGAACTATAAAATAATCTATAAGTGAGAATAGATCAGTAAGCTGCCATGACAAACAGCTCCAGAACTCAGTAAACAACAAAAGCATATTTGTTACTTATATATAGACAGTTGCAACTCCATGATAGCCAGCTCCCATAGGAGCATGCCATTTCATTTCCTTATTAATGCTGGCTTCCGCTGTGGCTACAACAGGAAAGAGTGCTGGACATGCCCATACCAGAATTAAATGCTGGCACCGAGGGTGAAGCATGTCATATCATCTCGCTTTAACAGAAATATAATCATGCAGATGTCCCATATGTCCAGAAGGGGGAGAACTGGAACACTTGCTGAGCAATGTTAGTTATCTACCATAAACAGGTTTATAAACGTTTAAAATTAACACAATTCTTAGGCTTAAAGGGTTATAGACAAATATTTAAAAACAGGCTCTGAAGTAAAAAAAAAAAAAAAAGTTCACAAAGATATCCTCATACCTTTACACTGATTACCAGAAAGGCAAAATAGATCTGTAACTTACGGTACATGATGGAGCATAGTAAATGTAATTCTTATGAGAAATTCACCTAATTGTTATTAGTATTTTAACAAGGCAGTATCTTTTAGCTCACAGGCTTGTCAATATTCTATGTTCTTCATCTTTCTTGTCTCATACACACACACACACACACCCACAAAAAGACAACTTACATAGCATTTGAATAACAACAGTATTGTTAGGTCCAATGCATATATGCAATGCTCCTGATTTATATCAAAATTGTGACTTTTCATAAAGGTTGAATGATGAGTGACTTATATATTATTTTATTAATAATATTTTGCCAAAGAGGGAGTCTTAAGTTTTCTGATTGAATTATCTACCTATCATTCTCAGCACACCACCCCCTCCCAAACACATACACACATAGCCAGACAAAGCCAAAGAAAGGCAAAGACAAAGGAATAGTCAGTCAGAAGCATTTAGGGGAGGAAAAAAAGAAAAAAAAAAGACATTATCAGTAAAGAGTACAAATGAGTTCAAGTTCAAAAAGAGAGGATTTCTAAATTAAAAATACTTTTTAAATAGCAATCTAAAAAGGGAAAAAATGCCAAGCTTACCAGGTTTTAACCACTCTGTTCATAATGGGAAAAGAGCAACTTTCTAGTGTTTATTATTTTCATAAATGGAGCATAGTAAATGTAATTCTTATGAGAAATTCACCTAATTGTTATTAGTATTTTAACAAGGCATAATCTTAATAATATATATGTATCCAGAGATAGAACAAAATCAGAGATAAATGTGTTATTCCTAAGAGGTCTAGGTTTGTGGAATAAGGTCAAGGATTCATTATTTTGGGGACCAGAAGCAGACTGACTGACCTCATTATTATTGGTTTATCTTGGTGTGAAAATGTTTATTTTTTCTGACTGTGAAAGTGCCTAGCATAATAAAAGCAGAGTAAAGTGTCAGCTTCTGCTTCTAAAGCAAGTGTTGTGAATGTATATAACAGAAGAATTTCTGTATATAGAATAAGTAGCTATTTATCACAGTGATTAAGAGTGAAAAAAAAAAGACAGTGAGATCATTAGAGCCAGACTACCTGAGTTGATATCCTATCTTAACCTTTCTATTTCCATAGCACGTGGCCTCTGAACCTGTTAGGTAATCTACATGCCTCAATTTCCTCATCAGTAACATGGGGATAATAACAGTACTCAACTCATTAAAATTTGGGGGAATTGAATGATTCAACTTATATAGAGCATTAAGGTACCCTAAACACACAGGCAATATTCACATCAAATAAATATTTCCTATTTATTTTCATCATGATCATCTTCCCCATCCTGAGCCTCTCCCTTTATGGTCTTAGAGTTGTTTACCGCTGACAGTTCTTCCCTCCACATGGACCATCCATTGTCCAGTCATTCTTCACAGCTTGACACACACAGAACTTGTTCTGTATCTATATCATAACATCTAGGTTATTTAAAAGTTGGCTGTTTACAGCATTTTCAAGCATTTGGTAAGATTTCAATATCTTTTGGAGGTTGCTTTATCATATTTCATTGAGGCCAGAATGTGGCTCTTTTTCCCATTTTTTGTATCTATTTTTTGGTTGACAAAACTGTATATTGCAACGTTATGCCTTGTATATAGAAAATTCAGTAATGCGCATATATTTGTGCACACAAAAGCATATGTACACATACGTATGTAAGTGCTGGAAGGAAACTTTGACATAATATGCCTATTAAGTGTTCGTGGGCAAAATATTTTTAAGCACTTTAAGTGTATGATCTTGTTTGATTTTGCAATCACTCTGTGAAGTAGATATCATAATGAATCCTATTTTATACGTGAGACACTGTAGCTTAGCCACCATTGCATGGTAACATGTTTTTCCAGGATAACTGACTTCATGGTCTGGGTCCTTAGCCATTACGTTATTGTACTTACAGCTTTATAATATTTGCTCCATACAGCAGGATCTTCATCTCATTCTCTGTTGTCCCCGTAGTGCTACAACACCGTCTACTATACTGTACTGCTCAATATGTTTAATGATTAAATTAATCTATTAGATTGATCTTCATCATTTTTATTAAGTTGCCCAAACACTATTATTTACTTCTTGTCTTGATTTCTTTGTTTGAGAGAGAATTGTATTAATATCTTTCACCGCGGTTGTGGATTTGTTGTATTTTTCTCCACAATTTTAGCACATATGACTTGATTTTGTTATTTAAGTACGTTGTATTAGATTGTGTTGGAATCATTATAGTTTTTATTTATTGTTGATTTGTCTTTTCATCATCATTAAATGTATAGATTTTTTTCCTTTATTCTATGTTGTCTGATATTAATATTGTTCAGTTGTTCCTGTTCTTGCCATTGTACATCAGATGGCACTGCCTGTCCTGGAAGACAGGGTCTCGTTTGGGAGTTGTCTTGCCTCAGGAGAGTGTCAGCATGTGAAAACCCCATTCTGCTTTTGAGAGCAATCATCTGCATGCTGTTTGCTGCTTTTAGTCTCTGCTGCATGCTGCTTTTAGCATCTGCAGCTCTGAGCTCCCACTACCCACCTGCTGAGCTGAGCCCCTCTGGGGCCATAGTTTCTCCCATGGGCTCTGGCTGTCATCTTCAGGGCTGCTCTATTATACCCTGCCTGCTTTCAGCTTTGCTGCAATTTCAGTGTCTGGCCACTTGAGAATTCTCCTGGTTTGGGGGTAGTCATTTAGGCCTGGGACTTAGCATGGACTTGAAAGGGACCTGCTCCTCTGTCTCTGGACAACATTGTTTGTTATTACCTAATTGTAAAACAAAAGATTTCAGTTCTTTGTTATTAAGCCATGTTCCCTTTTGAGACCAAAATAGGCATTGGTAATCATTCTGTTGTTTAATGTCATGATATTTCTACAAAATATATGTTGAATTCAAAGTATTTTATTTTTTTTTTTTAAAGATTTTATTTATTTATTTGACAGAGAGAGACACAGCGAGAGAGGGAACACAAGCAGGGGGAGTGGGAGAGGGAGAAGCAGGCTCCCCGCGGAGCGGGGAGCCGGATGCGGGACTCCATCCCAGGACCCCGGGACCATGACCTGAGCCGAAGGCAGTCGCTCAACCAACTGAGCCACTCAGGAGCCCGAATTCAAAGTATTTTAGTAAGTAATGCTATCCCTATTAAAATCAGACATGAAATATCAGACATGAAAAATCAGACTTCCATTTGACTATGGAAAACACTAAGATCTAACTAAGGAACTTCATCACAATGTGTGTGAAGAGCTCCATATCTTAAAATAAGTTTCTTTGCATTCTGTCACATAAATGAGCTTACCTGTCAATAGTGATTGACATTCACCTACGTGGACATATAAGACAGAGTCTGTATATTAACATGACTTTTATTTTGATATTTTATTTCATATCTAAAATTTTATATTCTTCTTCAACTGGGTAAATCAGGGGTATTTTGCATATTAATATACTTAAGAGGACAATTTCTTTTATTCTGGTTCTTAATGGACATGATATATTATACTCTATATTTAAAAAATAAAAAAGAATTAAATCATTATTTCCCTTTTTTTCCCCTAATAGCAAAGTTTCCAAGAGTAGACTTCTAAGTTGATTACTTTTTTAAATGAATTTTAGTCAGCCATCACTAATTCAGTTTTATCACTAATACAAGTATTAACTTCTGAATTTGCAATTGGTTAAGTAATTCAAAAAAACATTTAAGGATCCTGTCTCCTGGGCCCAAGGAACCAAAATTACTTGATAGTAGTATATCTTAGTGCTTACTTTATCGAGGGGATTTGCCATGATACTAAGTAGAACACCCTAATGTCAAATACGTTAAACAAACAGTCTCTCAACCAGTTTATTGCCTTGGCTTAAAGCTACCTCTGAGTTCCCAGCAAAGGATAAATTTAGCATGATTTGTGATGTGGCAATATTCAACTTTAGCTATTTATATGTCTGACTTCTTTCTTGGAGACATACTAAACAAGTTTTCTGTCCTTCCTTCCCTCTTCGATCTAAGGCTGTCAGAACTTCATTTACATTTCATACCTTGATGAAATACATGTATTTTGGGTTATGAAGAATCTTTGATGGCAGAATTGGAATAAGCATATACATTTTATGATCTATTGAAGCAGTAGGTACCCCATTTCATCCTCTTTTTTTTAATAATTTTTTTTAAATTTTTTATTTATTTGCGAGAGAGAGAATGAGAGACAGAGAGCATGAGAGGGAGGAGGGTCAGAGGGAGAAGCAGACTCCCTGCTGAGCAGGGAGCCTGATGTGGGACTCGATCCCGGGACTCCAGGATCATGACCTGAGCTGAAGGCAGTCGCTTAACCAACTGAGCCACCCAGGTGCCCTCATTTCATCCTCTTATAAGTGCTTGCCTAGTATGTGTTTGTATATATGTGTGTGTATGCATACACTATGCACAACTATACATACAAACTTTATTTTATTGAAGGATGATTAACTTGCAATGTTATATTAGTTTCAGGCATACAACATATTGATTAAACAATTCTATAGAGAACTTAATGTTTACCACAATAAGTGTATCATCATCTGTCACCATTCAATACTATTGACTATATTTCCTATGCTATGCTTTTCACCTCCATGACATATTTAGTAACTGGAAATTTGTATATCTTCATCTCTTTCTCTTCATGTGCCTGTTGGCCACATGTATGTCATCTTTGGAAAAATGCCTATTCAGTTTCTCTGCCCATATTTTAATCAGATTTTTTGTGTCTTGGGTGTTGAGTTGTAGAAGTTCTTTATATATTTTGAATATGAACCCCTTATCAGATATATCATTTCCAACTATCTTCTCCTATTCAGTAGGTTTCCTTTTTGTTTTGTTAATGGTTTTCTTTGCTGTACAAAACTTCTTTATTTTGGTATAGTCCCAATAGTTAATTTTTGTTTTCCTTGACTGAGGAGACATACTCATATATATGTTGCTAAAGGTGATGTCTAAGAGATTGCTGCCTATGATTTCTTCTAGTATTTTTATGGTTTTAGTTTTCACATTTAAGTTTTTAAACAATTTTTAGTTTATTTTTGTGTATGGTATAAGAAACTGGTCCAGTTTCATTCTTTTGCATGTAGCTGTTCAATTTTCCCAACACCATTTACTGAAAAGACTGTTTTTTTCCCCCACTGTATACTCTTGCCTCCTTTATCGTAGATCAATTGACCATATAGGTATGGGTTTATTTCTTGGCTTTCTATCGTATTCCATTGATCTAGTGTCTGTTTTTGTGTAAGTACCACACTGTTTTGATTATGACAGCTTTGTAGTATATCTTGAAATCTGGGATTATGATGCCTCCAGGTTTCTTCTTTTTCAAGATTGCTTTTGTTATTCAGGGTCTTCAGTGGTTCCATACAAATGTTAAAATTATTTGTTTTAGTTCTGTGAGAAACTCTATTGATATTTTGATAGATACTGCATTGAATCTCTAGATTGCTTTGAGTAGTGGGGACATTTTAACATTATTAATTCTTCCAATCCATGAGCATGGTATATCTTTCCATTTGTTTGTGCTATCATTTTTTTTTTTTAATCAATGCCTTACAGTTTTCAGAGTATAGTTCTTTCACCTCCTTGTTTAAGTTTATTCCTAGTTAAACCCCACTAATTAAAAAAAAAAAATTCTCAAAGTTAAGACCTACTGGTTTCAAAGCCAGATGTTATAGGGACTCCCACTGTGGGGCTCATGGTGCTGGGTGTGGGGTTTGATCCTTTTACTTCCCTGCATGTGTTGTATCCTTCCTGTTTGTAGTTAGTCTCACCAAGGGTTTGGTTCCCAGCCATGTCTCTGCCCCTACTACCCTTTTCAATGTGGCCTCTTCTATATGATTAACTGTAAAAGGTCTGTTCTGCTAGTCTTCAGGTCATTTCAGAGTTAATTGCATATATGTAGCTATTATCTCAGTGTGTTAGTGGGGCGAGAAGAGCTCAGGATCCTCCTATCCACCATCTTCCCTAAACTCTTCTATATACACAAACTTTTGATGCTTTATTTAAAAAAAAGATGTAATTTATTACTAATATTTTTATTGAAGGATAGCTTTAACTTTGGTTTTGCAATTATTTTGACTTTGCAAACCTAAATATGGTTGTTGCCTGAGTCTTGGCACTTCTTCTAAGAAGCACTTGTGTTAGTAGAATTGTATTTTAAAATCAGCTTTTTTTGACATATCATTTTAACTGATAACATTTTTCTTAAAATGAATGTTTTTAGAGATTACTCCTAACATGCAGTTTATTCTGATTTGTTTTATTTAACATACCATAGAAGAGTTGGTATAAATATGCCTATCTTTCCTTTCATAATAATCTAAATTGTTGGTAATATGTTTCTTGTTTCAGGTAGCCATGGCCTTAGACAATTAGTATTCATTATTTTTAAACCCACTGATCATGTAAATATAATTAAAATATTTTTAGTTTGTAAAATATAAAATATAATGAGGGCTGATATGAAAGTATTTGTATTAAAATTTAATCTTAAGTTTTCCAAGAGTTCATTAAATTAGTTGGGTCCACCAGAATGTAAATATATTTATATATCTATATACTTATATATAGATATGTAAATATATATATATATATATACTTATATATAGATATGTAAATATATTTACATATCTATATACTTATATATAGATATGTAAATTCTGTATTCTAAACAGGGCACCAAATAACATTTCTTAATCTAAATGTTATTAAAATGTCCTTCATAATTTCTAACTCTAAAAATGTAGTTTAATATTAGTTTATTTTAGACAGTATAAACCAGATGATTTTCTTAATTGTTCACCATCTATTTGTTGCTTATAAAGCTTGCACTCAGCCTGTATCTTGAGAAGGATACAGAATGAACACCAAAAACTCATCAGTTGGCTTAAATAGTATGTGTGAATTTTTGCCAGTTTTTTTCTCCTTGAATTCAGTGAAGAAGATGACTGACAATTACACAACAAGAAATATAACAAGTCATTAAAAAAAAAGAACACTAAGTGACATAGTGGTCTAGAGTAACAGACAGTAGAGAAAGTAGGAAACATGCCATAATTAAGTAACTTAAATTATGATAAAAAATTCTATCACAGAGGTCAACTTTTAATACAATATAGGATATTTTATTTATTTTATTTTTTTATTATTATTTTTTAAAGATTTTATTTATTTATTTGAGAGAGAGAGAGAATGAGAGACAGAGAGCATGAGAGGAGGAGGGTCAGAGGGAGAAGCAGACTCCCTGCCGAGCAGGGAGCCCGATGCGGGACTTGATCCCGGGACTCCAGGATCATGACCTGAGCCGAAGGCAGTCGCTTAACCAACTGAGCCACCCAGGCGCCCCAATATAGGATATTTTAGACAAAAAGGAAAATGTGAAAAACTGGAGATGGGTATGTAAAAACTTAATAAAGCACTCTGTACTAACATAGACCTTAAATATAACCTTGTGTTCAGTATTACTTTTAAATTATCAAAAAATTGTGTTTTTAAGTACTTAAAGCTTTAATAACATTAAGGTGTTTATAAGCATTGCAACCTTAAAATAGCATAAATAAATGGTTTTATTTTTTAAAAGTTATCTTTTTAGCTTCATCATAATTTACTTAAATATAGATTTTTAAACTTTTTATCTAAAACAAATTTAAACTAAAAAAAGCTATAGTAGAAAGACAGAATGGTCTAGTAGACATTTTTTTTTTTTTTCTTTTCAACATTTTATCCTTCAGTATGCTAATAAAAACAGTTTCCTTTCTGGAAGTGGAGAAAAAGTAGTGATACCTGGGGAGACCTCCCCCCCGCCCAAACATATAGCACTTCCTTCCATTCTGTAGGTTTAGAAACACCATTGAGATTACTCAATAAAAAATAATCTCATTTATCAAGTAGTTGGCACATGACCCAAATCAGGACAACCAGAACCCTTATTTAAGAGTAATTATTCTTCTTTGAGTTAGAGACTTTTCCTTTCCTATGGGATCTTTAGCTGAAAGGACAGTAAATAATTTTAACCAAAATTATATTCCTATTTTTTTTTTAATTAAGAAAATGAAAATAAAAAGCTCTGAATAGAAATCTGGAAGAGTTGTGTTGCAAGTGACATAACCTAAAATAATGGACTTCCTCTATGTCAGTGTGGGATTGACGCAGTGAGTCTTCCCCATTTATTCCCTGGGAGGTCATTGATCAGTGTAATATGGTCAAAAAGCTGCTGGCTAAACTATTGTTTTTAGTTTCATGAGACAGAACAGGTGGCAACTGAGGCTGAATTTTTAGGAGACTTAATATAAAAATATCAGAAGAATGGAGCTAGTTGGCTAATTTTCTCAGCTTTTATGAATTTATACACAAACAATAAATTTCATCACATTGGCCCCTGTGAAAGTACAGAAAAAAGGAAATACAACCAAGTTAATGGCTGACCTTTCAGCTTGAGGTCAGAAAGACAAATGAGGAAATTTCAATTTTTGTATGCCTCACAGAGTTGGAAAACCCCAACTTTGGGTCCCAAACTAAATTCAATATAAGCTAAGGCAGAGTGGTGGAAAGCACCACGGGAAATACGTTTAGAGAAGGAGTAACCTGCAACTGAAAGAAATTTGATTCCCAGTGCTCCCCTCACCCCCACTCTGTATTTCTCATGACTATATGTTCTCTTGCTTATAAATATTAATACCTACTTATAAAAAACCATCATTTCAGTTACATCTATGGGCAAGTAGCAAGTCACATAGCCTCAGTGCATTATTTCATTAGCAGAATTAAGAATTAAGTCAAACACTTGGTGCATAGACAGACACAAACCCCATGGCAACCACAATTTTGAGATTATGTATTCACTTAAATGCAAATTCAATAAAAGCCTCCTAAAGTTTGAAGGGACTTTTTGTTGTTGTTGTTAGTTATAACTTAGTTTTGGTTTGTTTTTCAAAGTACTGTCAGGCCCATTAAAGAAAGCTACATATCATTGTTGTCCTTAAGGCAATCTCCTAGTCATTAAACCTATATACTAACAGGAAGTAGCTTGTTCAAGTGGTTCAGTGTTTGAAAGAGAAATCCTCTGCATCACCCTCTCAGATATGGCCATTAAAGCCATAGGTATTGGGGCTCCCATAATTCTAAACCATCCATGGATTTGTTCAGATATGATTTTCTGCTGATGTTACTGAAAACCCTCCAGGAAGATTACCTAGTACCATCCTGCTCTTTTCAAGGCCACAGGGTGCATGTTTCAATATTCCCCAAAAGGATAACTTTTGAGTGCTCTTTCTACCTTTTATCTTCTTGTACCTGATTGGCTTCCTAGGCACACTGCAGTGGTTGCTCTTTTCCTTCATGACTCCTGGGTTAAGCCCCCAACATTTCTCAATTACAACTCATGCTATAAGCTTCTTTTTCCAAACACTTCTCTGTTGCCATTGAGTACAAAATGCTATTCTACCTGTTAGGCATTCACAATGCATGTTTGTAGGACAGAATGTGTGGAGCTGTATCCTGCAGACTGCTGCATTCATGCAGGCAGGGTATGATGATGGTTCCTTTTTGCTTGCTGCCTTGTACAGAGGATGCTGTCATTAAACATGTAGTATCTAGTTTCCCTAATGACCTCTGGTGGGATTGGGTGGCATATCTGAAGTACATGAGGGCTGACATTCTGTGAGCCAACATTGACCAATGTTAGATAAGAGCCAGGGGGCCCCTGGGTGGCTCAGTTGTTAAGTGTCTGCCTTCGGCTCAGGTCATGATCTTAGGGTCCTGGGATCGAGTCCTGCATCAGGCTCCTTGCTCAGCAGGAAGCCTCTTCTTCCTCGCCCTCTGCCTGTCCACCCCACTTGTGTGCTCTCTCTCTCTCTCAGATAAATAAATAAAATCTTTTTTAAAAAAGGAAGATAAGAGCCAGGGCTAAATTCCCTCTTCTTCCTGCCATGGTTGAACCATTCAAAGAATGCTACCTCTGAAAACAATTCAGAAGTCTAGGAAAAGAACTCAGGAACATATTTATTTTTATTCTTCCTTCCCTTATTTTTTGTCCCTCTTTCTCTTGCTTCCTTGGGATTTCATTTTATAATAAAGTATTAGCATCTAGGTTTTCTCCTGAAACTATATTCTCTAGAAAATTTAACCTAAAATCTACAGTAACAAAAAATAAGGGAGCAGATTAGCAGACAAGTCTAACTAACAGGTCTCTGCCAACAGGTTTGGACAGAGAGCTTTCTCTGTGGCTTTTTTGGGGATATATTATGTCATGGATCGGGGAACCCCATGCATTTTTTTAAACAAGTGAGACTGTTACTATTTCTGTTATCTTTCTACCATTATATAGTGGGTATGACAAGAAAAGCATAGTATTTTAGTCAGAGTTTCCAGACCAGGGAAACCATAAGTAGAGCTGTCCACAAAGTGATTTATCCAGCAATTGTGGCCTTGGATTCAGTAATCTTTTGAAGCTGGGGAACAGTTGGTCATAGTAAGGAGTATGAACTACGGGCCAAAGTTTTTTCTTCCTCTCATGTAGTAAGTTCTTGTAGGAAATACATTAATCAAGATCCAAATGCAGTGCAGTCATTGTTCTTTGACATGACTATGGATATCAATGTAAACTGATAATAATCTTCTCATTCTCTCCCTTCTCCTCTCCTCCCCTCCCTCCTCTCTCCTTCTCTTCTCTCTCTCGTTTAATACCCATATTCATCACAATGTGGCACCTAGTTTATAAGTTCCTCTTAGATGCACTTCTTGTATTGAAGTACATCCATCACATTCTGTTAGTTGCCTGCTCCCAAATCCAAATATTATTCCTACGTATTAACTAGGGTCTTGCTCAGTCTCTTATATGAAAGTTGCCAGTACTATTCATTCTTAAAATAAATGGAGTTGAGGGGCACCTGGGTGGCACAGTCAGTTAAGTGACTACTCTTGTTTCAGCTCAGGTCTTTATCTCAGGGTCCTGAGATGGAGCCCTGCATTAGGCTTGTGCTCAGCATGGAGTCAGCTTAAGATTCTCTCTCCCTCTGCCGCTCCTGCTCCTGCTCACTCTCCCTCTAAAGTGAATAAATAAATCTTTAAAAATAAATAAAAAGAGTTGAAAGATAATCCTTTGTTCAATCTTGTGCTATTTATTATATTTTTTTTGCTCAAGTTTCTTGAGTTCTTTGGCAAATGCTTATGAAGAATTATGCCATTTTAATTTTTTAAGAGATTTTATTTATTTATTTATTTATTTATTTATTTATTTATTTATTTATTTATTATTTATTTATTTATTTGAGGGGGCGGAGAGAGCACACGAGCAGAGGCAGAGGGAGAGGGAGAAGCAGGCTCCCCTGCTGAGCAGGGACCACTTCACAGGGCTTGAACCCAGGGTCCTGGGATCATGACCTGAGCTGAAGGCAGACACTTAATCGACTGAGCCACCCAGGCATCCTTATAACTTTATATGTATATAAAATTGATAGCCTTTTATATAATTTTACCACCTAGAATTTAGTAAGAATCTGGGAGTAGGGATTGGCTGCAGGATACATTTAATAAATGTGTGTACTGCCACCTTAATCAGTTATCCAAGTGGTCATATAAGTTCTGGTAGAAACAACTTGAATTTGTGCACATGCACATAAAGAGGAATTCTCTTTTATATAAAAATTACTTGTGGAATTTATATTTTTTTCAATATAGAAAAGCCAAAAATGCATTTTTCTCTGTTAAAAGTATAAATAGTCATGAGTAAAAAACATAATTTTTTCTGTCATGTGATAAGAGAATTTTATTTTATTTTATTTTTTATTTTTTATTTTTTATTTTTTATTTTTTATTTTTTATTTTTTTATTATGTCAATCACCATACATTACATCATTAGTTTTTGATGTAGTGTTCCATGATTCATTGTTTGCATATAACACACAGTGCTCCATTCAGTATGTGCCTTCCTTAATACCCATCACCAGACTAACCCATCCCCCCATGCCCCCTCCAGACCCCTCAGTTTGTTTCCTGGAGCCCATAGTCTATCATTGTTCATCTCTCTCTCCGAATTCCGCCCCCCTCATTTTTCCCTTCCTGTTATCTTCTTCCTCTTCTTTTTTTTTCTTTTTCTTTTTTTTTTTTTTTAACATATAATGTATTATTTGTTTCAGAGGTAAAGGTCTGTGATGCAGCAGTCTTACACAATTCACAGAGCTCACCATAGAACACAGACTCCCCAATGTCTATCACCAAGCCACCCCCCATCCCTCCCACCCCACCCCCACCACTCCAGCAACCCTCAGTTTGTTTCCTGAGATTAAGAATTCCTCATATCAGTGAGGTCATATGATACATGTCTTTCTCTGATAGACATGTTTCGCTCAGCAAATACCCTCCAGTTCCATCCACATCCTTGCAAATGGCAAAATTTCATTCTTTTTGATGGCTGCATAATCCATTGTATATATACACTGCATCTTCTTTATCCATTCATCTGTCAATGGACATCTTGGCTCTTTCCATAGTTTGGCTACTGTGGACATTGCTGCTATAAACATAGGGGTGAACGTACACCTTCAGATCCCTACATTTGTATCTTTGGGGTAAATACCCAGTAGTGCAATTGCTGGGTCGTAGGGTAGCTCTATTTTCAACTTTTTGAGGAACCTCCATACTGTTTTCCAGAGTGGCTTCACCAGCTTGCATTCCACCAACAGTGTAGGAGGGTTCCCCTTTCTCTGCATCCTCGCCAACATCTGTCATTTCCTGACTTGTTAATTTTAGCCATTCTGACTGGTGTGAGGTGGTATCTCATTGTGGTTTTGATTTGTATTTCCCTGATGCCCAGTGATGCTGAGCATTTTTTCATGTGTCTGTTGGTCATTTGGATGTCTTCTTTGGAAAAACGTCTGTTCATGTCTTCTGCCCATTTCTTGATTGGATCATTTGTTCTTTGGGTGTTGAGTTTGATAAGTTCTTTATAGATTTTGGATAGTAGCCATTTATCTGATATGTCATTTGTAAATATCTTCTCCCATTCTGTCAGTTGTCTTTTGGTTTTGTTGACTGTTTCTTTTGCTGTGCAAAAGCTTTTTATCTTGATGAAGTCCCAATAGTTCATTTTTGCCCTTGCTTCCCTTGCCTTTGGTGATGTGTGTGGTGTAAGGAAATGGTCCAGTTTCATTCTTCTGCATGTGGCTGTCCAATTTTCCCAACACCCTTTGTTGAAGAGACTGTCTTTTTTCCACTGGACATTCTTTCCTGCTTTGTCGAAGATTGGTTGACCATAGAGTTGAGGGTCCATTTCTGGGCTCTCTATTCTGTTCCATTGATCTATGTGTCTGTTTTTGTGCCAGTACCATACTGTCTTGATGATTACAGCTTTGTAATAGAGCTTGAAGTTGGAATTGTGACCCATCAGCTTTGCTTTTATTTTTCAATATTCCTCTGGTGAGAATTTATACATCCATGTTCATCAAGGATATTGGTCTGTAATTCTCCTTTTTGATGGGGTCTTTGTCTGGTTTTGGGATCAAGGTAATGGTGGCTTCATAAAATGAGTTTGGAAGTTTTCCTTCCATTTCTATTTTTTGGAACAGTTTCAGAAGAATAGGTATTAATTCTTCTTTAAATGTTTGGTAGAATACCCCTGGGAAGCCATCTGGCCCTGGGCTCTTGTTTATTGGGAGATTTTTGATTACTGCTTCAATTTCCTTAGTGGTTATAGGTCTGTTTAGGTTTTCTATTTCTTCCTGGTTCAGTTTTGGTAGTTGATACATCTCTAGGAATGCATCCATTTCTTCCAGGTTATCTAATTTGCTGGCATAGAGTTGCTCATAATATGTTCTTATAATTGTTTGTATGTCTTTGGTGTTGGTTGTGCTTTCTCTTTGATTCATGATTTTATTGATTTGGGTCATTTCTCTTTTCTTTTTGATAAGTCTGGCCAGGGGTTTATCAATCTTGTTAATTCTTTCAAAGAACCAGCTCCTAGTTTCATTGATCTGTTGTACTGTTCTTTTGGTTTCTATTTCATTGATTTCTGCTCTGATCTTCATTATTTCTCTTCTCCTGCTGGGTTTAGGCTTTATTTGCTGTTCTTTCTCCAGCTCCCTTAGGTGTAGGGTTAGGTTGTGTACTTGAGACCTTTCTTGTTTCTTGAGAAAGGCTTGTATTGCTATATACTTTCCTCTTAGGGCTGCCTTTGCTGCATCCCAAAGATTTTGAACAGTTGTGTTTTTATTTTCATTTGTTTCCATGAATTTTTTAAATTCTTTAATTTCCTGGTTGACTCATTCATTCTTTAGTAGGATGCTCTTTAGCCTCCATGTATTTGAGTTCTTTCTGACTTTCCTCTTGTGATTGAGTTCTAGTGTCAAAGCACTGTAGTCTGAAAATATTCAGGGAATAATCCCAATCTTTGGGTACCAGTTGAGACCTGATTTGTGACCTAGGATGTGATCTATTCTGGAGAATGTTCCATGGGCACTCGAGAAGAATGTGTCTTCTATTGCTTTGGGATAGGATGTTCTGAATATATCTGTGAAGTCCATTTGGTCCAGTGTGTCATTTAAAGTTTTTATTTCCTAGTTGAACTTTTGCTTAGATGATCTGTCCATTTCAGTGAGGGGGGTGTTAAAGTCCCCCACTATTATTGTATTGTTGATACAGCCTTATATAATTGGCTGCTCCCATGTTAGGGGCATAGATATTTACAATTGTTAGATCTTCTTGTTGGATAGACACTTTAAGTAGGATATAGTGTCCTTCCTCATCTCTTATTATAGCCTTGGTTTAAAATCTACTTTGTCTGATATAAGGATTTCCACCCTAGCTTTCTTTTGGTGTCCATTAGCATGGTAAATGGTCTTCCACCCCCTCAATTTCAATCTGGGGGTGTCTTTGGGTCTAAAATGAGTCTCTTGCAGACAGCAATTTATGGGTCTTGTGTTTTTATCCAATCTGATACCCTGTGTCTTTTTATTGGGGCATTTAGCCCATTTACATTCAGGGTAACTATTGAAAGATAAGAACTTAGTGCCATTGTATTGCCTGTAAGGTGACTGTTACTGTGTATTGTCTGTGTTCCTTTCTGGTCTATGTTACTTTTAGGCTCTCTCTTTGCTTAGAGGACCCCTTTCAATATTTCCTGTAGGGCTGGTTTTGTGTTTGCAAATTCCTTTAGTTTTTGTTTGTCCTGGAAGCTTTTTATCTCTCCTTCTATTTTCAATGACAGCCTAGCTGGATATAGTATTCTTGGCTGCATATTTTTCTCATTTAGTGCTCTGAATATATCCTGCCAGTCCTTTCTGACCTGCCAGGTCTCTGTGGATAGGTTTGTTGCCAATCTAATGTTTCTACCATTATAGGTTACATATCTCTTCCCCTGAGCTGCTTTCAGGATTTTCTCTTTGTCTCTGAGACTCGTAAGTTTTACTATTAGATGTCGGGGTGTTGACCTATTTTTATTGATTTTAAGGGGGGTTCTCTGTGCCTCCTGGATTTTGATGCCTGTTTCCTTTCCCAAATTAGGGAAGTTCTCTGCTATAATTTGCTCCAGTATACCTTCTGCCCCTCTCTCTCTCTCTTCTTCTTCTGGGTTCCCAATTATTATAATGTTGTTTCATCTTATAGTATCACTTATCTCTCAAATTCTGCCCTCATGATCCAGTAGTTGTTTATCTCTCTTTTTCTCAGCTTCTTTATTTTCCATCATTTGGTCTTCTATATCACTAATTCTCTCTTCTGCCTCATTTATCCTAGCAGTTAGAGCCTCCATTTTTTATTACACCTCATTAATAGCCTTTTTGATTTTTTTTTAAAGATTTTATTTATTTATTTGAGAGAGAGAGAATGAGAGAGAACACATGAGAGGGGGGAGGGTCAGAGGGGAGAATCAGACTCCCCGCCGAGCAGGGAGCCTGATGCGGGATTCAATCCAGGGACTCCAGGATCATGACCCGAGCCAAAGGCAGTCGCTTAACCAACTGAGCCACCCAGGCACCCAGCCTTTTTGATTTTGACTTGGTTAGATTTTAGTTCTCTTATTTCTCCAGAAAAGGTTTCTCTACTATCTGCCATGCTTTTTTCAAGCCCAGCTACTGTCTTTAAAATCGTCATTCTGAACTCTATTTCTGATATCTTACTAATGTCCATATTGATTAGGTCCCTGGCGGTTGGTACTGCCTCTTGTTCTTTCTTTTGAGGTGATTTTTTCCGTCTTGTCATTTTGTCCCGAGGACAATAGTTGAATGAGAGAACAAAATGCTAACAGGGTAACAACGACCCCAGAAAAATATACACTAAACAAATCAGAAGAGACCTGAAACTGGGGGGAAAGAAAGGGAAGGAAAGAAAAAAGAAAACAAAAAAGAAAACAAAAGAGATAAAAAACAAACAAAAAAAAACAGAATATGATCAAATATGATCAGGCTGGTGCATAGGTCAGTGCCACACACTAGATTTTGGGCATATTTTGGTCTGTTAGAAGAAAATGCCTCCCTTTCTTCTTTGAAGAAAGAAAAACATATATGTACAAATATAAGGGTTGATATGATGAAGGGATGGAATATGACTGTAAAGATGAAAATTATAAAAACAATTTTATAAAAGGAATTGATAAGAAGTTGTTTGAAAAAGAAAAAAGAACATTAAAAAAAAAAAAAAGGAGAGAATGTGATCAGGCAGGAGACTAGAACAAAGCCATAAACTAGAGATTTAGGGTATATTTTGATCTGTTAGAAGAAACTATATCTCAAAATTTTAAAGAGAGAACAATTTATATATACATATGCTAAAAATAAGGGTAACTACTATGAAGGGATAGAATATGACTCTAAAAATGAAAAATAAAAATATTTTTTTAGAAAAGAGATTGATAAGATGTTGGTTAAAAAGGGAAAAAGAAAAATTCAAAAAAAAAAAGAAAAAAGACAGTTAAAAAAAATTTAACTTTGAAAGACTAAAGAATCATGGTAAAAAAGCCATGAATTCTGTGTGTATTATTCCCCTAGCTCTGGAGCTCTGCCACTCTCATTGATCAGTAAACTTCTTCTTGGCTGGCTGTTCTTGCTGATCTTCTGGGGGAGGGGCCTGTTGCCATGGTTCCTAAATGTCTTTGCTGTAGGCGGAATTGCCCAGCTCTTGCCAGGGTGGGGCTAAGTAATCTGCTCGTGTTTGTTCTTGGGAGCTTTTGTTCCCTGCAAGCTTTCCGTACAACTTTGGAGGATGAGAGTGAAAATGGCGGCCTCACAATCTCCTCCCTGGGGGAGCCGAGAACTCAGGGCCCTGCTCCTCAGTGCACCCCCAGAGAAAAGCAGTCAATCACTCCCATCTCTCTGGTCTCTGGCTGCACTCTGTGCTCACTCCACCTGTGAACGAGTGTTTCTATCTCTCGCACACGACCCCGTGTGAAGTCTCCAAACCCCGCAGATCCCTGCAGTGCACTGCTGCACTGCTCTTCCCTGGGGAGGAAGGGGAGTCTCCCTGGATCTGCCGCTTGTTGGGTCCTTGCTGGAAAAGCAGTGGCCCGACTGTGCCGCTGATCATGGTTTATGGCAACCCTGAGCTGAGAGTCCATGTCTCGGCTCTGTCTCTGCAGCCGGCTTCCCTGCTCAATACCTGGGAGCTCTGCCGCACTCAGGCACCCCCGGTCTTTCTGTGACCCCCAGGGTCCTGAGACCACACTGTCCCAGCACTCCCCACACTGGAACAATGTCCCTCAGCGGAGCAGACTTCTAAAATTTCCAATTTTGTGCTCCGTGGCTCTATCACTTGCCAGAAGTGGCTGATGGAGGCCCCTTCCCCCGCCATCTGTCTTCCTGAATATCGCCTCAGATTCACTTCTCCTCACGTCCTACCTTCTAGAAAGTGGTCGCTTTTCTGTTCAGAGAGTTGCTGCTATTCTTTTCTTTGAAATCCTGTTGAGTTTGTAGGTGTTCAGAATGTTTGATCCCTATCTAGCTGAATTCCTGGGCCGAGATGAAATTTAGATCTCCTACTCCTCTGCCATCTTGCTCCTCCCCCGAGAATTTTATTTTAAAACTTTCTTAAAATAACATGAACTGTCCTACTTGGAAAAGATAAAAATGAAATTGAGAATTTACTTGTTAACTTCCACCTATTTCTAAAACTCAGTAAACTATCATTTCAATTTTCAGTAGTGTTCAATTTATTTTGATTAGTTATAAATATATATTCATATGCTTTTCAAATGCTGTGGGTGATGACCACTATATTTATTTTACTTGGAAATTAATAGAAATGCATAATTTAAAACATAGAATATACTTTTTAACATTCCATAGATATCATTTTTACTGTTTAGGGCTGCACTTAAATATTTTCAACCTTTTTAAATCTTACAAACATTAGATGAAATCAATAAAAGAAGTAATCTTTAATATGTAAATATATTTTTATTTGGACAGCATTTCCATATAAAATATTTAAAATGATCTTAAATGAGGGTTATAAATGAATGGGGAAAACATTAATGAAAAAGTTTGTGTATTGTGTGTGTTTTCTACCTATTATATATGTTAAAGTTGATATAAATCTTTATGATTAAAGATTTCTTCCAAGTTCTGATATTGGAACTTGTGTTCTGTGGGATGGGTTATAATTATAAAATTTTGGAAAATAAAATTTTAAATTAGAAATAGTTGATTTTAAAAGTCACATATTTTGTTTTCTCACTGTAGAGGCTAAGTGAAGAGCAAGGAATGATTTTTATCTTTCATGTGTCATAAAGACTATAATTATTAGAATTTATTCGTTTAACTTTGATTTCCCTCAACCAATCTGAGGGTGTCTCCTTAAAACATTAAAACATGGAATGAAATGGGCTGATCCTAATTCTGTTTGTTTTATATGTTAACTATCTCTGTAAATATATCATAAATGCATATATTACGTATTAATTGTATGGAAACCCTTAACCTTTCTGGATTATTTCAAATTCTTTAATCATGTAGATGTGTCTTTTTTATCATTTTTTGAAATAGGTATTGGGCTGATTTTCCCAAATAATGAATTTAAAGAAGTATTTCTGTATATATATAAAAATTCTTCTTCTGTGTTACCCATTCTTTATTCTCATCCTCCAAAATAAGCTTGAAGATTATCTTTGTGGAAATTAAGAACTACTTACAGAAGCTCTTATAATAATATCAGTAAAAGAATTTACTTTTATCAGTGCTTCTCCATGGATTTGAAGGAAGAGGCTATTTTTTAGACATCTCATACATGACCCTATACTTTTCCTTGATTTTGGAATTATGAGTTCCTTGATGGTTTTCTTTTTATACAGTGTATTCTATTATGTTTCCATAAACATAATGAGCTACAAGGAAGTATGTAAACTAAACTGGCAGAAGTTAGATTTTTGTCATGTGAAAAAATACTTTATGTGTTATTATTTCAAGGTTGCATTTAAAGATGAAGAGCAAAACATCTGTAGACTAAATCTCAAATTAGTTACCAGGGAAAAGATCCTACAGCTTATATGAGATACATACACACACGTATAATCTCCTATTAGAATAATCAGTGATATGATGCAGTAATAAACAATCCCAGTTCTTTGTGGCTTAAATAATAAAACCTTGCTTCTTGGGCTCCATGTTGATTGCAGATCATTTGGAGATTCTGCTCTGCAGCTCTTTCCCAGGCTGACAGGGCAATTGTCTGAAACACTGGCCATCACTATAGCAGGGCAATAGAATGCAAGAATGAGTCACATCAATAAACTTCATGTTTGTTGAACAGACGTAGTGATAGACCCATCCAAGAAGACCGGGAAATGCATTCCTGCCCTTTGCCTAATAGGAAAAATGTAAATATATAATATAGATAGTACTGGTTACTATTGCAATAAAATCATCATTTCCTATGGTTGCTGTAACAACCTCCTCATTTAAGTTTGTTAAGTATTTAATTTTAATCTATAGAGAAATTGTTGTTGTTGTTGTTGTTGTTTTAATCACCCTTAGGTCCAAAGGAAATATTTAAGATGAATGGCTAAAAAAAATCAAATTGAAAATGCCCTAATGATCTTAGGTAACAATGTTTAAGTTTTAAAATAAACCATCAATAGATAATTTTCAGTAGTGGATTTAAATTAGCAGACCTCTAAGCTATAAACATTTTTTTTTCTTTAAAGAAAAAAAATGTATTACCCAAAAGACCAGAATAAAAACTGATTTATAAATGAAAAGAAGGGTCATCCTACTAGTAGGAAGTAAGGAAATTATATGTCTAGTCCCATACAACTGGCTACTCATGAAACATTAAAATCAAATCACTTCAGGCAACTGCTTTGTAATGGATTAACCTGTCTGTGATGTAATCAAGTTTTAGAGTAATACTACAAATGCCAAACAAGACTTTTAAACAGCAATGTTAAGACCCTTTGCCAGCTGAATCCATTACTGTAGAAAGAAATCCTTCAGGCAATGTTAGGTCACTGATTATAGCAATTTATTTCTCATTAGCTTATAACTACCTGGCCTCTTCATCTGTTTCTGCTCTATGAAATCACACTTCAGAATTTATACATACAAACTCATAAGGAATCAGTTTATTGCTTTCACTCAAAAAATGAATGTTCTCTGGAATTCTAGTCAGGAATGCTGAGCAGTTGGCTCTTATAGGTGGGATTTCACAAGAGATTAATATTCTATGCAATACATAAAATCAGAATCAGAGCCTCTAAAAGTGCATGATTGTAATACTCATTAAAGTATATTCAAAAGAGTTCATATTGGTATAAAAATTGAAAATTTAACATCTTCAGTAAAATTCTAAAGGTGTAGAGCAAAACTTAAGGAGTAAGTCATTTTAAAAAACAAAAGCATAGAAAGTATAGAAAATGATGGTAAAGATTCTAATTTGTCATTAAAATTTAGCATAGCCTTGCTATTAAAACTAATTATACATAAATACAGAGAACAAACTGCTGTTTGCCAGAGGAAAGGGAAGTAGAGTGATGGGTAAAATGGATGAAGAGGAGTGGGAGATACAGGCTTTTAGTTATGGAATGAATAAGTCATAGGGATTAAATGAATAGCATAGGTAATATAGTCAATGGTTAAGTAATAGTATTGTATGGTGATAGATGATAGCTATACTATGATGAATATAGCATAATGCATTGAGCTGTAGAATCACTATGTTATACATCTGAAACATGTAACCTTATGTTAACATACTTAAAAAAAAAACCCTAAGTGCATGTGTGTGTGTGTGTGTGTGTGTATAGCATTAGTTTCTATGCCTGCTTTAACAAAATTACCGAAATATGGTGTCCTAAAACAACACAGATTGGTATTCTTATAGTTCTGTAGGTCAAAACTCTGAAATTAGTTCATTGGGCTAAGTCAAGATATGAGGAGGGCAACCTCCTTCTGAAGGCTCTAGAGTAGAACCTATTTCCTTGCCATTACCATCTTCTCCAGATCATTACCATCTCCCCCTGTGTTCCTTGGGTCATGCACATTCCTCCATCTTCAAAGCCATCAGCATAGCATCTTGCTGCAGTCATCATATTGCCTTCTTCACTTTTTCTGACCTTTCTTCCCTTCTTATTCTGTGATTTAGGTGTTTTTCTTTAAGCTTTAAAGGAATGAAAATTACTGGACCAGACATTTAAGGAACTTAAAGGATTAATCAAAGAGAAAACTGTCCCTGAATTTGGTTTGACATTTCCAGGAAAATATTTTAATATTCTCTGTTTGTATTATATGCCTACTATTTTAACCAAATTCTGTGATCAGGAAGATGTTTAAAAATAATTAACCACTATTTGGTCACATGTCCACCACTATGTCAACAGTAGTGTACTATGATCAACAATCCTATCAGAAATGTATAGACTTGGGGGTTCATGAAAGGCAAGTGGAATTCCTATTACCAAAATAAGAAATACTCAGTACAGAGACAGTTCCAAAATTGACAAATGAACCTGATGTCTATATATCACAGTCAGTTGGGTAAATTTCTACAACATATGCTGGTTTCAAAAATACCAAGCGTTGGGGTACCTGGGTGGCTCAGTCAGTTACGTGGTTGGCTCTTGATTCGGCTCAGGTCATGATCTCAGGTCCTAAGATCGAGCCCTGTGATGGGTTCTGCACTCAGCAGGGAGTCTGCTTTAGGATTTTCTCTCTCCCTTTCCACCTCCTCCTACTCAAACTTTCTCTCTCTAAAATAAAAAAAAAAAAAATTTAAAAGTGTCAATCTCAAAATAGGCATTGCCATTCTTAGAAAAAGTTCCAATGTTTTAAAATGAAGACTGTTCTGTGTTAGCTCTCAATGTTAGCCATCTTGTGTCTAATGGTAATAACTAATAATAATGTCTAAAAATTGTACCTAAGAATAGAGATTTTGACTTATGAATGCATTCATCAAACACAGTGGTTCTATCATATTCCTCTATCCTGGATGCTTCCACTCTAATTTAAAATGTCACTTATCATATCTGGATAATTGTAACAACATCTTGTTTGAACTATTTCACATTATGATTTGCAAACTATCCTCCATATCAAATCAAGCTTCCACATTTTCTCATTTCTTTTCATATAATCATCAAATTATGTTCTTTTAGTTTAAAAAGGGCAGAGACACTCTTAGGTATATCAAAGCATGGGAGGTTCTTGTAAGAGGAAAGAATGGTACACAATCTAACCAAACTTGGCGAATACCAGAAAATAAGATTCATTTCAGTTTTAGTGATACAATAATCTTGTTGCCTCCTCAGACATGTATTTATTTTTGTAGTTTTTGACTCAATTGGCTGTCTTATTGATGATAGTCTCTGCATCAGGTTCTCAATTCCCTGACAATAATTTTCATGAGGACAAGGACTGTCAATTTTGTAAAGCAAATGGATCTCTAATATCTGGATAGCCATATACAGATTTTCACACTAGAAAAAGATGAAGGATAGATTTAGAGGAAAATATACAAACCATTATTTGGTCATAAATACCAACCAGAATCAAGAGTGGAAAGAAGAGAAGCAGCAATTGTAATTAAGACTATTAATCACAGTCATCTGTTCTCCAGTAGATGCAAAACCATCACACAATATCTGTGCTAAAGCAGACTTCATTGAGAGCTATGAATGACAAAGACCCAGCTAAATGTAATTACTAGCCCTGAGAAGAGAATAGGACAAATTGAAAATAGTATATATTAACAGATATATTAAAGAAACAACACATTTTGAAATGAAGAAAGACTGAAATTGTAGGGGGAAAAAAAGGACAAAGATGTTCTAGAATAGAGAATAGCTAACATTGAGATAAAACTTGGTGAATTTATTCAACTTCATGGTGAAGAAAATTTTCTGCTGTTACTGGAACAAGAACACAAATACAATGGACTAGGATAAAATTGGAATGGAAACATACAGATGCAAGAAATGGAGCGAAGTTAAATATTTTAAATAAAAGGACATTGTAATTCAGTTAAAAAGTAAACACAAATATGCAGTCTCTAACCTCATTGAGTGATGGTTAATAAATTGAAAAGAAATCAGAATGTATTTTAAATTAATAGATTTTTTTAAAAAAGAAAGAAACAAGAAAACCAAATAGAAGCATAAAACTGAGCAGATTAATATTATCAGAGAAAGGAAGAAAAGTATAGTGCCAAGGGGTGTCTGAGTGACTCAGTTGAGCATCTCTCTCTCTTTCTCTCTCTCTCTCTCTCTCACACACACACACACACACACAAACACACACACACACACAAAACTTGACAAAAACAGGAGTTATAGGCAAATATCAGTTATGATACAAGACAGATACCTAAATCAGATGTTCACAGGTATAATCCAAGAGAATACTAAAGAGTAATAAACTATACATTCATGCAGTGCTCCTACTCAGAATTCAAGGATAGTTTGGGGTAAAAGATATATCATATTGAATTGAGATAAAACTCAATATATCTCAAATATATATATATTTGATATATATATTGATATATATATTGATATATCTCAAATATATATATATATATATATACACATTGAATATACATTGAATGTATATATATATCAAATGTCTAAAGAGCATTGAAATCTTTTGAATGAGTTGCCCAAAAGGGGGAAATAAACAATATTTTATAAGTAGTGCTAATAATTACCACATTCTACTTCTAATCATAAAATGTTAAATATATATTCCTCCACACAAAATACTTTTCAACCCTCCCCAAAGCACAATATTCAAATATGACAGCTTGTATTAAAATGGTAAAATAAATTTTTGCTTAAGAATGAATCAAGGAACTAGAGCAGATATGTAGAAAATAAACAGGTTTAACAACCCCTCTAAAAAGTAAATGGTAAAGCCCCAAAGCAAGAGTTTTAATGTTTAACATGCACTTTTTTTTTTTTTTTTTTGGTAGATGATACATTTGTGGTGGTAGGCAGAGGGGTAGAGTTTACCTCTATAAATTTGATTCATTTGTAAAATGTACTTGTTCAGCTTATTGGCCTAGTCTGTGCAATCAACAAATAACTTGGTAATTAAGTAGTTAATTAATGTGGGATAGATTAATAATTTTATAATCCAAGTTTGAGATCTTTATGTTAATTTTTTTGATGAAATATTTTAACATTTTACAACATCTTTCCCTAGCTGGAAAAGACCAAACCCAACAGCATATATCCCTGGCACTGAATGTAAAAAAGAAAAAAAAAAATTTTGCATTTAACTATTTTGGTTTTATATGTAAGTCATTATAAATATGTTTTTAATGTTTCATGGTTTCATGATTTCATGACAAAATTCCAGTTTTATCATTATCCAACAATTTATTTATATTCCTTGTGATATCATTTTATATAAAGGTCAATCTTAAAATATATATATCTTATTCACATTTAGCAATTCTATGTTTTCTACTAGATAATATTATAAAATTGAACATACCATGATTATATTGTTTATACCTTATTTCTTCTAAACTAATTTCTTCTATGAGTGGATTTGAAATACTGATGGTAGGCAAATGTAAAAATAAGATTTTATATTGTTTCTACTAAGGATTTTTAAGACTATACACATTCTCTCATTAATGCAGTCACCATGTCCTTTAAATTAAATATGTTTTGAAGAATGGAATGTAACATAGTGAATATATGTCTGAGGTAAAATTACGGAAATAGCAAAAAAACAAAACAAAACAGAATAAATAAAATACCTCAGTGTTCTACAATGTGGAATTAATGCTGACAATAAACTCTGTAGTGTGTTTATAGTATCTTTATTGTTGTCATCTGTAGTCTAGAGGTTCTCTTGGGACTGCCTTTTCTTGCTCATGGAATTTTGTTGACACATTAGATGTCAACTGCTAGAGAATTTATGGAGTGGAACAGAAGGGTGTTTCCTTCTTAAAGTTTTATATACTCAAGTTTTCTTCTCCTCATGTGGCAGCTGGGATTATCTTTGGATCATACACTGAGATTTTTGCCAGATTATATTTAAAGAAGAAAATGAATAACAGAGAATACCAAAATTTCAAATGGACAGCAAATCTAAGCTTGAAAAAAATTAGCAATTTTTTTAAAGGAAGTCCAAATAATATAGATATCAATTTGATGACTTTAGCATATCTTGATATTTTATATATTTAATTTAACATTTATTTTGCATAATTAGTTCACATATTTAATTATCTTATTTTGATTCTTTTCTACTTGTACGTTATGCTTTGACCATGATAGTTTTGCATACAGTACTTTAAAGCTAATTTAGTGTATTTGATCCAAGATATTGGGGAGGACATTTCATCTCTTCATCAAATGTCACTGGCTTAGCCTACACAGAGGACAAAAACCTAGGCCAATTAGCTTCCACCTGAGCCCTTGTCTCTGAACCCTTTTATATATTTAATCTACCACTTGTGAGAAATAGCTAAGTTAGTGGGACTAAGCCCAAATTTTACATGCTGTATTTTACTACATGCAGAATTTAGTACATGGCAGAATCACTACGTGGCAGAATTGAAGCAACTATTGATTCTTTTTGTTACAGACTGCTTACAACTGAGTGATGCAGTCCTTCAATTGTTGTGCAGTGTCCTAGGTCAGTATAAATGAATATAATACATTTACAGGCAGAAAATGTTCCTGATCAATGTTAAGAATCATGAATGGACCAGGAATTCCTTTTCAGAATTTCATGGAAAGAAAATCTTTAATTATGGAAATTGACCATATGTATTAAATATTTTATTCACTGATTTTGTTAATGGAAAAATAAACTTCTTCAAATTATTCAGGAATAAATTATCTTCACATTAGAAAGAAACACTAGTGGGTAAAATAGATTTCACTTTAGTTCAGCAGAGCCTTATATGAAACATAGCTACACAGTGAAAAATTTGTCCAATGTTTCCACCTATCAATCAATCTTGTAGATTAATATCCAAGGCAATAAAGAATGATAAAATATAAAACCTTTTTGGAGGGAATGTATTTTTACTCAAAAATAAGCTAATGCATCCCTCAGTATTGACTGTCACAGTATAACCCTATGAGTTTATTTCAAACTTTATTGTATAAAAGGAAGTAAATATTGCACTGAAGAGTCAGAAATTAATCCTACTTTAACACTTTTATATGGGAAACAGATAATTTGGAAAAGAATATGTTATATATGATTTATAAAATTTTAGAAAAAGTTTAAAGCATAGAACAAAAAATTAAAAATGAGAGAAAAAGATAAAAAGAAACTGGCTAGAAAGCCAAAGAGAATTTAAAGGAAAAGTTGTAAGGCAACAGGAATGAATGACAGATATTATTATCTATAAAGAAAACTGACAATGCAGAAAATTTGACCAGTGACATGAAAGACTAATTTTCAAACCTCTTCCTAAATAAAGAAGAAAAAAATAATGAAGGGTAAGGAGAAGTAATTTTACAAAAGAACAGTTTAGGCTCATGTTTTTTATTGTATATTTTCTAGATAGTAGTCTACTGACAGCCACTTTTCATCAGTGAATCCAAAAAAAGCCCCAGAATTTGAAACCTCTTTCTTCATATAAAATGAATGAGTAATATCTTTTATTTTAAGTATTTTGCCTTAAAATATTCAGTGTACTTCTACCTGATACAATTTTAATCATTACTCCTACTTCATCATTAAATTTCTGTAAAGATTCTATTATAAAGATCTTGATTTTTGGGATTTAGCCATATTGATGACATCCCGGAGTTGGATTTAGCTTCCTTATTGCAATAGTCCCTGTGAATAGTGTATTCTGGATAATCCAGAATTATATTACTGGATAATCCATATTCCAAATGACTATTTCAAAAATAATTGCAGAATTCTAGTTGTGGCAGTTTATTTTTACTTATCTATCTATCATCTATCTATCCATCTATCCATCTGTCTATTTATCTATTTTAGAGGGCAAGAGAGAATCATAAGCATGCTCCATGCTGAGCGCAGAGCCTGACACAGGGCTCAGTCTCACATGCTGACTGAGATCATGACCTGAGCCCAAATCAAGAGTCAGACGCTTAACCAACTGAGCCACCCAGGTGCCCTTAGGTGTAGCAGTTTAGATTGTTAGTGTTCTTTGCCACTGTAATGTAGCTAATGAAGAGCATATACTAGGATAAGGAATACACACACACACACACACACACAGAGTAAACTGACTTATTTTTGTTTTGTCATATTTGTGTATTTGCTATAATTTTATTATTGAAGAATTTTCTAAGTCATATGATAGTTTTGTGAGAGTTAGTGGAGTTAATATTAGTGAAAATACTTTAAACACACTTCCCAAGGTCCATACAATGGCATATTGTAATGCTCCAAAGGCGAAGGGAGGAATGAAGTTGCTTCACACTGTGGAACTTATACTCAGGAATGCCTGTGAATTGTGATACATGATGGCTGGTCGGCTGGAGCCAATGAGGGCAATGGTACCAAACCGTACATTAAATATTAATACAGCTCAATGTCTTTGTTAATTTTTATTTGATTTTTTCTTTATTAATTTTTAGATAAAATATGTGTAGATGTTCTAATATTTTTCCCAAGGGCTCATTTTTTTTTTTCCTGCATACAGTGGAGTCCACGGCTCTTAATCAGGACAGCATATGAGGTATACGTTACAATCTTGATGTAAAATTGCTTGGATTTCAATCTTGGCTGAAACAGGCATTGGCTGTGCCATGGGTTCCTACATTTAAAATTATTTGGCAAAAATCTTATATAATATCCATAACACTTGGAGGAAGTATTACCTCTTTTACAGAAAAGGAAAGCAGATACAAATGCCATGCACATGACCCATGTGCACAGGGCCACAGAGCTAGGAAGCAGCCAGGATGGAATTTGAGCCAAAGTAATCTGGTTTCTAACTTCTATGATAACGCTGCCTCTCAAAATCCAGATCACATTAATATTTACCTTATAGGCATATTGCTGGGATTCAAAGACACATGAGGCATGAAGAACATTTTAGCACATGGTTAGCACTCTTTGTGTGCTAGTTATGGTAGTAGATGTTTTATTACCATGTGGTTGAGACTTCATGTGGGGTGGGAGCTGAGAAGGGTAAAGATATTTAGAGAAAACTGGAGCAAGAGCCTGAGAAAAAGCTTGAAAAGTATCCCAAGGTATTAACCATCTTGTTACCAATCACACTTCAGGTCTGGCTACTTTCTTACCCTTTTCTGTGGTTTGCTTCTGTATTGTTAATGAGGACAATTCTTAGATTAGAAGCATGATAGTTTATTTCTGTGTCCCATTCACATGATCTGTAATAGTCCTGTGTTACTGATTTTATTGAATAAAATACTTAAAGAGAAGAAACAAAAAGAAGTGAAGGAGAAAGCACATTCAGTTCTTTTTTTTTTTTTTTCTAGCACATTCACTTCTGACCAGAGTGAAAATTTACAAGCAGATAGAATGAGCAGTATTTATTTAGCATAAAAAACAATAAACATGAGTAATTTTACTGATGGCATATATACAAACATTTCTTCTTTTTTTTTTTTTTTTAAGATTTTATTTATTTATTTGACAGAGAGAGACACAGCGAGAGAGGGAACATAAGCAGGGGGAGTGGGAGAGGGAGAAGCAGGCTCCCTGCAGAGCAGGGAGCCCGATGCGGGACTCGATCCCAGGACCCTGGGATCATGACCTGAGCCGAAGCAGTCGCTTAACCAACTGAGCCACCCAGGCACCCTACAAACATTTCTATTTACTTTAGTATTTGGAAACATAGAAATATTACATGAAAAACTATTGCTGAATATTACACAAAACATTTGGGTCACTTCTGTGTGTGTATGAATGTATATATGTGTTTGCCAATCTTTCACTTTTAAAAAGTTTTGGCATTTTGTTCATACAGTCTAAAAGAATAAAGTAAGAATCCTCATCCCATCATGGAGAGGACCATAACTTAATCATAGGGAAAATTCTCACATACTTCACCTACTTGTTCAGGGCGTGTATTACTTCATAAATTAGGTAAATCATTAGCCTTACTCGAGGCAAATCAAAGTACACTGTATAAGGCTGTTCCAGTTCACACTCTCACTTTGCCTATAGATTTGACTTGAGGTATCTGAAATAAAAACCTATCTCACTTTTCTCAAATAAAACTCAGATGAAAACTTATCAGTAAGAGACAAAATAATATGACATCCATTGATAATGTAATGCTGGTTTGCATTATACTAGTGGGAATGCCTTAGAAATTGATATTTGAAATATTTTTCTAATGCCAAATATTTTCCCAGTGGTTGAAAAGGAATATATAATTAAAGGGAAAGACACAAAATATGGCAAGAAGTGACCACTGCTGTGTCATACAATATGTGTTCACTATTATTTGGCCCTGCCAAATGACCGTGGTTGGGTTAAGAAAAATGGTTATGACTAATCTTCTGTCTATTAACTGAAGATTCAGTAATTCAGCCATTAGGATATCCCATGCATCTTACTGGCTGAAAACTTTTGCTTGATTATCTAATCATGAATATTTAACATGAAAGAATAATAGAAATATCTATCTTTGGATTTGTTAGGAAGATTAAGTAAAATATATGTAAAACATTTAAATGATGCCTTGTACATATTAGGCACTTGGTAAATCATACTAAGAGGAGTAATAATACCATTCTCACTATTAATAATAATATAACACATCTGGGATTTTTATTGATCTCCTGGACAACCAACACAAAAACCAAGTAGAAGTAATTAGTTTTAGTTGAGATGGTATAGGCTTGTAAGCCCCTTGCAGGCCCAGATCATTTGAGGACTGCAGTGAGGTTAAGGTCGGCCAGGCAGGCCTAGGCCAGGAGGAGAAAATGTTCTCTTCCCCTTATCTCATGTTGCAAGTCCTAAATGCCTGGATCAGCAGGAAGTGGCTCTTGCCTAGCTTAAAGTGTATCTTTCTAATCAGAAGTGTTCTTTCTAAAGACAAAGAACATGTTGTCTCCAAAGGAAGGATAGCTAAGAGAATTCTTTATTCTGCAAGCATAAACAGGATATATTTTGTTCTTATTGCATTTCGTGTATATTTCACTTCACAGATGTTGGCTTGATACATTGTTATGTTTATCTGATCACTGCGAGTATATAGCTATGTGAGTAATAAACGGCAGTATGCAGTTGCAAGTGCTGCCTTTGCTCTGCATCCCCTGTGTCCTGGTGATTTCGTAGACCCTTACCCAGGGACCCCAACGCACTAGACGTTGACATTTAGTGACTCTAATTTCTATCATGCTATAACATGGCGCAACAACTACTTTTTTGAAACCAAATGGTAACTTTGTCTATGTAGAACTGGAAGAAGAGATATAAATAAGCCTTTTATTGTATTATCTGAATTAAATATTTTTATTTTCTTTCTTACTCCTGACAGTAGAACTTGATACATAGGAAGATAATATTTATCTTTTCCTAAAATACAGTGACAGATAAGAAACTTGAACTCAGCCATAAGTCTTCTCTTTGCTGCTTAAGTTACTTCATTGCAGCCATGGCAGATTTTTTCATATAGAAATTTCTTGAAAACTTTATAGCCTTGCGCATCACATCTAATAATACCAAAAAGAATCTGGTATGATCAGTAGTGATATAATGAATGCCATATGAATTAATAATATTTGGCCACTTCTTGAAGTTTTAATGGCTCCATCTGTCTCTTAGTTCATTGGAAATAATTAATATTTTCTTGCTATTTCTTTTGACAGTAATTCATACATTGTAGCCTCTGATGGTTATATTCATCCCTGAACGTAGAACCAATTATTTGAGTTAAAAGAGGATGTGGAAATTACCTTCCTATTTTCCTAACTAATCTGAAGAAGACATGATACCTCACTCTTGCCAGGTTGATTTTTATTTGTGAAGTTCAACCACAAGTTCAACTTTATGCCAGGATGGCATAAAGAAGGAAAAAATGTAATGCCTGTAACAAACACACAGTCATTGCTACTGCAGTTAAGAAAACAAAATGACAGAAGTAAAGTAGCTTATCAAGTATTTATCTGAATTTCACATTTTCAAAATATCTTGTAGATTGGCATATACAGAATGCAATGCTCATTCAATTGTCAACTAACTGACTTTTTTTTTTTCCAGGTTTTGATTTACTTAGTTACCTAAAGCACAATGCTCACTTGAAAGCTAAGCCTATGAATACCAACTTAAAGGATACTTTTTAAGAAAATATTTTTAAACTGCACTTTGACTGAAAAAGTGTTATGAAAGTGAAAAGAAAATTATAGAAACAGAAGCTTAACTTTGTTTCAAGTAGCATTAGCACAGCTAGGGGGAGTAGTGCAATATAAATTAGTGAGTACTTTAAAAAAAATTATTTATATATATATTTTTAGAAGCTGAGAGAAGTTCTAATTGTAAGATTGCACTATATGGGGACTTGGAAGCCTATGCCAGACATCAAAGAGGATACTGTACAAAAAGTTGCTGACCTGACATCTGAAATACAGACTTTAGTGATTGTGAAGAGTTTAAGATGTCTGGCATATTAGTATCAACAGATTCATACTAACAACTGATATTTAAAGGACAATTACTAATTGAGCCACACCCAAGAATGGCCTTATAAGTAAAGTCTAGCCTTTTATAATACACATGAGAAATTTAATAAACAATAAAAATAATGACAAATTTATGCTTAGATCTCAAGCTAAACCAGAATGTTTGAAGGCATATGTAGATAAGGAATTCCAAATACCTATGACTTGTCAAATGTGAGGGTGAAAATGCAACATATATAGATTTTTTTTCTTTTGTCACTTCACATTTTTTTCATCATAAATGTACTCTTTAATCACTATCCTCATTTTTTTGTTATTTGTTTCTTAAATTCCACATAGGAGTGAGATCATGGTATTTGTCTTTCTCTGACTTATTTTGCTTATTCATGTTGTTGCAAATGGCAAGATGATATTCTTTATTATGGCTGAATATTATTCCATTGTTTATATATATATACTACATCTTCTTTATCGATTCATCTATTGATTGATGACATCAGGACAGCTTCCATATCTTGGCTATTGTAAATAATGCTATAATAAATATAGTGGTGCACGTATCCCTATGAATTGGTGTTTTTGTATTTTTTGGATAAATATCCACTAGTACAATTCCTAGACCATAAGGTAGATTTTATTTTTAACTTTTTTGAGGAAACTCCATACTATTTTCCAGAATGGCTGCACCAGTTTTCAGTCCCACCAATGGTGCAAGAAGTTTTCTTTTTTTCCACATCCTCGCCAAGACTTGTTTCTTGTGTTGTTGATTTTAACCATTCTGACAGGTGTGAGGTGAAATCTCATTGTAATTTTGATTTGCATAATGATGAATGAAATTGAGCATCTTCTCATGTGTCTGTTAGCCATCTGGGTGGCTTCTCTGGAGAAATATCTGTTCATATCTTCTGCTCATTTTTTATATTGGATTATATATTTTTGGGTATTGAGTTGTATAAGTTCTTTATATATTTTGGATACTAACCCTTTATCGAATATGTCATTTGCTAATATCTTCTTCCATTCAGTAGGTTGTCTTTTTTTGTTGTTGTTGATTCTTTGCTTTGCTTGGCAGAAGTTTTTTTGTTTTTGTTTTTGTTTTGTTTTGTTTTGTTTTAATTTTGATGTAGTCCCAATAGTTTATTTTTGTTTTTGCTTCCCTTGCCTCAGGAGACATACTTAAAAAAGAATGTTGGCTATGGACAAAGAGAGATTACTGCCTGTGCTCTCTCTAGGATTTTTATGGTTTCAGGTAACACATTTAGGTCTTTAATCTATTTTGTGTTTATTTTTGTGTATGGTGTAAAAAAGTAATCCAGTTTCATTCTTTTGCACATAGCTGTCCAGTTTTCCCAACACCATTTGTTGAAGAGACTGCCTTTTCCCATGGCATATTTTTGCCTCCTTTATCAAAAAATCAATTGACCATATAATCCTGGGTTTATTTCTGGGCTTTCTGTACTGTTCTATGGATCCATGTATCTATTTTTGTGCTAGTACCATACTGATTTGATTACTACAGATTTGTAGTAGATCTTGAAATCTGGAATTGTGATGCCTCCAGTTTTGTTGTTCTTTTTCAAGATTGCTTTGGCTATTCAGAGTTTGCTATGGTTCCATACAATTTTTAGGATTGTTTTTTCTAATTCTGCAAAAAATACTGTTGGTATTTTTATAGGGATTGCATTAAATCTGTTGATTGCTTTGGTTAGTATGGATATTTTAACGATATTTGTTCTCTCAATGTGTGAGCATGGAATATCTTTCCATTTGTTTGTGTCATCTTCAATTTCTTTCATCAGTATTTTATAATTTTCACAGTACAGGTCTTTCACCTTCTTGGTTAAGTTTGTTCCCATGTATTTTGTTATATTTGGTGCAATTGTAAATGGGATTTTTTTTTCTGATTTCTCTTTCTGCTACTTTATTATTAGCGTGTGTGTGTAGAAATGCAATAGATTTCTGTGTACTGCTTTTGCATCCAGTGACTTTATTGAATTCGTTTATCAGTTCTGTTATTTTTTGTTTGGTTGGTTGTGTTTTTTTTGGTGAATCGTTAGAGTTTTCTATACACAGTATTATGCCATCTGTCTATACGTATTTTTCATGCCTGTGACTTTGTACCTCTTCATCTTCTTCAGCTATTTTGCCTAATTCCCCACACAGCTCTGCTTTGACAACCAGTTTGTTCTTTTGTTCTCTGTATTTATAATTGTTTCTGTTACATTTGTTCAACTTTAAGGATATTTTTAGATTCCACAAATAAGTGAAATCATATGGCATTTGTCTTTCAATGTCTGACTTATTTTGCTAGGTCCATCCGTGTTGTTAAAAATGACAAAAATCTCATTCTTTTTATGGCTGAGTAATATTTCATTGTAATTATATACCACAACTTTATCCATTCATCTATCAATGAACACTTGGGCTGCTTTTGTATATTGGCTTTTATAAATAGTGTTTCAATAAATATAGGGGTCCATATATCTTTTCAAATTAGTGTTTTCATGTTCTTGGGTAAATATAGTGGAATTACTGAATCCTATGGTATTTCTATTTTCAATTTTTTTGAGAATCTTCCATCCTGTTTTCCACAGTGGCTGCAACATTTTACATTCCCAACAATGATGCACAAGGGTTCCCTTTTTCCACATCCTTGGTAATACCAGTTATTTCTTTTTTTTTTTTTTTTATACTAGCTATTCTGACAAATGTAAGGTGGTATCTCGTTATAGTTTAATTCACATTTCCTTAATAATTAGCAATGTTGAGCATCTTTTCATGGGTCTGTTGGCCATCTGTATACCTTTTTTGGGAAAATGTGTTTAGACTGTTCATTTTCAATAAGATTGTTTTTTGGGTACTGACTTTTGTAAATTATTTATATACTTTAGACATTAACTTCTTATATATTATTTGCAAATTATTGCATATATTATTCTCCTATTCAGTATGTTCCCTTTGTATTTTCTTAATGGTTTCCTTTTACTGTGCAAAAGCTTTTTATTTTCTTGTAATCCTAATAAATTATTTTTATTTTGTTTCTCTTCCCTGAGGAGATATAGCTAGAAAGGTGCTGCTAAAGATATGTCAAAGCTATTAGTGACTATGTTCTTTTAAGAGTTTTTATAGTTTTAGGTCTCACATTAAGTCTTCAAACATTTAGAGTTTATTTTTGTGTGCAGTGTAAGAAAGTAGTTCAGTTTAATCTTTTGCATGTAGCTATCTGGTTTTCCCAATACCATGAATTGAAGAGACTGTCATTTCCCCATTGCATATTCTTACTTCCTTTGTCATAGATCAACAGACCATATAGTGCAGGTTTATTTCTGAGGTCTCTATTTTGTCCGATTAATCTATGTGTCTGCTTTTGTACCAGTACAATACTGTTTTGATTACTATAGTTTTATAGTATATCTTGAAAGCTCAGATTGTGATACCTCCAGTATTTTTCTTCTTTGTCAAGATTGCTTTGGCTATTCAAGGTCTTTTGTGGTTCCATAAAGCTATTAAGAATATTTGCTCCAGTTCTGTGATAAATACCATTGATATTTTGATAGGGATTGTATTGCATCTGTAAATTTCTTTGGTAGTATGGCCATTTTAACAATATTAATTATCCCCATCCATGAGCATGGTATATTTCCATTTGTTTGTGTTATCTTCAGTTTCATTCATCAATGCTTTATGGTTGTCAGAATGCAGGTCTTTCACCTCATTGGTTAAATTCATTTTTTTTTCTTTTTGATACAGTTGAAAATGGGATTGCTTTCTTTTTTCTCTATCTACTATTTCATTAGTTGTGTACAGAAATGTAACAGGTTTCTGTATACAAATTTAATATCCTGCAACATTAGTGAATTCATTCTAATTATTTTTGGTTGAGTCTTTGCACTTTTCTTTATATAGTATCATGTCATCTGCAAATACTGACAGTTTTACTTCTTCCTTACCAATATATGTCTTTTATTTCTCTTGTCTGATTGCTGCAGCTAAGATTTCCTGTTCTATGTTGAATAAAAGTGTGAGAATGGACATCCTCATCTTTTTCCTGATCTTAGAGGATTTCAGTTTTCACCATTGAGTATAATGTTAGCTGTGTTTTTCAAATATGACCTTTATTATTTAAGGTATGTTTCTCCTAAGCCCACTTTGAGAGTTTTTATCATGAATGGATGTTAAAATTTCTCAAATGTTTTTGCTGTATCTATTGAGATGATCATATAGTTTTTATCTTTTATTTTGTTAGAGTGATATATCATGTTGATTGAATTGGGGATATTGAAACATCCTTTCCTCCCTGAAATAAATACCACTTTATCATGGTGAATGTATTATTCAATTTGGTTTGCTAATATTTTGTTAAAATCTATGTTTTTGCACCTATATTCATCAGGGATATTGGCCTATAGTTTTCTTTTTCTGTAGTTTTTGGTTGGTGTCAGGATAATGCTGGACTTATGGAATGAATTTGGAAGATTTTGTAACTCTAACATCTTTTTTTTTTAATAGTGAGGACAATGGGTATTAACTCTTGCTTTTTGTTTTTTTTTTAATTTAAATTAATTTTATTATGTTATGTTAGTAACAATACAATACATCATTAGTTTTTGATGTAATGATCCACAATTCATTGTTTTCAAATAACACCCAGTGCTCCATGCGGTATGTGCCCTCCTTAATACCCATCACCAAGCTAACCCATCCCCCCATCCCCCTCCCCTATAAAACCCTCAGTTTATTTCTCAGATCCAGTCTCTCATGGTTCATCTCCCCCTCCGATTTCCCCCCTCCATTTTTCCCTTCCTTCTCCTAATGTCCTCCATGATATTCCTTATGTTCCACAAATAAATGAAACCATATGATAATTGAATTTCCGTTCTTGACTTACTTCAGTTAGCATAATCTCCTCCAGTCCCATCTATATTGATGTAAAAGTTGGGTATTCATCCTTTCTGATGGCTGAGTGATATTCCATTGTATATATGGACCACATCTTCTTTATCCATTCATCTGTTGAAGGGCATCTCTGCTCTTTCTATAGTTTGGGTATTGTGGACATTGCTGCTATGAACATTGGGGTGCATATGGCTTTTCTTTTCACTACATCTGTGTCTTTGGGGTAAATACCCAGGAGGGCAATTGCTGGGTCTTAGGGTAGCTTTATTTTTAAATTTTTGAGGCACATCCACACTGTTTTCAAAGTGGCTGTACCAACTTGCATTCCCACCAGCAGTGTAAGAGGGTTCCCCTTACTCCACAACCTCTCCAACATTTGTTGCTTCTTGCCTTGTCAATGTTTGCCATTCTAACTGGTGTAAGGTGGTATCTCAGTGTGGTTTGGATATGAATTTCCCTGATGGCTAATGATGATGAACATTTTTTCATGTGTCTGTTAGCCATTTGTATGTCTTCTTTGGAGAAGTGTCTGTTCATGTCTTCTGCCCAGTTTTTGACTTGATTATTTGTTTTATGGGTGTTGAGTTTGAGAAGTTCTTTATAGATCTTGGATACCAGCCTTTTACCTGTAGTGTCATTTACAAATATCTTTTCCCATTCTGTGGGTTGCCTCTTTGTTTTGTTGCCTGTTTCCTTTGCTGTGCAGAAGCTTTTTATCTTGATGAAGTCCCAAAAGTTCATTTTTGCTTTTGTTTCACTAGCCTTTGGAGATGAATCTTGAAAGAAATTGCTGTGGCCAATGTCAAAGAGGTTACTGCCTATGTTCTCCTCTAGGATTTGGATGGATTCCTGTCTCACATTGAGGTCTTTCATCCATTTTGAGTTTATCTTTGTGTATGGTGTTAGAGAATGGTCGAGTTTCATTCTTCTGTATGTAGCTGTCCAGTTTTCCTGAAGAGACTGTCTTTTTTTCATTGCATATTTTTTCCTGCTTTGTCAAAGATTATTTGACTATAGAGTTGAGGGTCCATATCTGGGCTCTCTATTCTGTTCCATTGGTCTATATGTCTGTTTCTGTGCCAGTACCATGCTGTGTTGATGATCACTGCTTTGTAGTATAGCTTGGAATCAGGCAGCGTGATGCCCCCAGCTTTGTTTTTCTTTTTCAACATTTCCTTGGCGATTTGGGGTCTTTTCTGATTCCATACAAATTTTAGGATTCTTGTTCCATCACTTTGAAAAATGTCATTGGAATTTTGATCGGGATGGCTTTGAAGGTATAGATTGTTCTGGGCAGCACAGACATTTTAACAATGTTTATTCTTCCAATCCATGAGCATGGAATGTTTTTCCATCATTTTGTTTTTTCTTCAATTTCTCTCATGAGTGTTCTATAGTTCCTAGAGTATAGATCTTTTACCTCTTTGGTTAGGTTTATTCTGAGTAATTTATGGGTTTTGGTGCTATTGTAAATGGAATTGATTCTCTAATTTCTCTTTCTACAGTTGCATTGTTAGTGTATAAGAAAGCAACTGATTTCTGTGCATTGATTTTGTATCCTGCCACAGTACTGAATTGCTGGATGAGTTCTAGTAATTTGGGGGTGGAGTCTTTTGGATTTTCCACATGAAGTATCATGTCATCTGCGAAGAGAGAGCGTTTGACTCCTTCGTTGCCTATTTGAATACCTTTTATTTCTTTTTGTTGTCTGATTGCTGTTGCTAGGACTTTCTAGTACTATGTTGAACAATAGTGGCAAGAGTGGGCATCCTTGACGTGTTCCTGATCTTAAGGGAAAGGCTCTCAGCTTTTCCTCATTGAGGATGACTTTTGCTGTGGGTTTTTCATAGATGGATTTTATGAACTTGAGGAATGTTCCCTCTATCCCTCTACTCTGAAGAGTTTTAATCAGGAAAGGATGCTGTATTTTGTCAAACACTTTTTCTGAATCAATTGAGAGGACCATATGGTTCCTCTCTCTCCTCTTATTAATGTGTTCTATCACATTGATTGATTTGCAAATGTTGAACCACCCTTGCATCCTGCGGATAAATCTCACTTGGTTGTGGTGGATGATCCTTTTAATGTATTGTTTGATCCTATTAGCTAGGATTTTGTTGAGAGTTTTGGAATCCATATTCATCAGGGATATCAGTCTGAAATTCTCCTTTTTGATGGGGTCTTTGCCCAGTTTGGGGATTAAGGTAATGCTGGCCTCATAGAATGAGTCTGGAAGCTTTCCTTCTGTTTCTATTTTTGAAACAGCTTCAGGAGAATAGGTATTATTTCTTTTTGAATGTTTGGTAGAATTCCCCAGGGAATCCATCAGGCCCTGGCCTCTTGTTTTTTGGGAGGTTTTGATCACTGGTTCAATCTCATTACTGGTTATTGGCCTATTCAGGTTGTCAATTTCTTCCTGTTTCAGTCTTGGCAGTTTATAGGTTTCCAGGAAGTCGTCCATTTCTTCCAGGTTGCTTAGTTTATTGGCATATAGTTGTTGATGATAATTTCTAATAACTGTTTCTATTTCCTTGGTGTTAGTCATGATCTCTCCCCTTTCAATCATAATTTTATTAATTTGGGTCCTTTCTCTTTCTTTTTGGATAAGTCTGGTCAGAGGTTTATCGACCTTATTAATTCTTTCAAAGAACCAGCTTCTAGTTTTGTTGATCTGATCTACTGTGTTTCTGGTTTCTAATTTTTGATCTATGCTCTAACCTTAATAATTTCTGTTCTAATGCATGGCTTAGGCATCATTTGTTGTTTTTTCTCCAGTTCTTTTTTTTTTTTTTTTAAGATTTTATTTATTTGACAGAGAAAGACACAGCGAGAGAGGGAACACAAACGGGGAGTGGGAGAGGGAGAAGCAGACTCCCCGCCAAGCAGGGAGCCCAATGCGGGACTCAATCCCAGGACTCCAGGATCATGACCTGAGCCGAAGGCAGTCGCTTAACCAACTGAGCCACCCAGGCGCCCTCTCCAGTTCTTTAATGTGTAAAGTTACTTGGTAGATTAGGGATTTTTCTATTTCTTTGAGTGAGGCTTGGATGGCTATGTATTTACCCCTTAGGACCACCTTTGCAGTATCCCATAGGGTTTGGACCAATGTGTTTTCATTCTCATTGGTTTCCATGAATTGTTTAAGTTTTTCTTTGATTCCCTGGTTGAACCAAACCTTCTTGAGCAGAGTGGTCTTTAGCTTCCAAGTGTTTGAACTTCTGCCAAATTTTTTCTTGTGATTGAGTTCCAGCTTTAAAGCATTATGGTCTGAGAATATGCAGGGAATAATCTCAATCTTTTGGTATCAGTTGAGACCTGCATTGTGACCCAGTATGTGGTCTATTCTGGAGAAAGTTCCATGTGCGCTCGAGAAGAATGAGTATTCTGTTGTATTAGGGTGGAACGTTCTGTATATATATCTGTGAGTTCCATCTGGCCCAGTGTGTCATTCCAAACTCTTGTTTCTTTGTTGATTTTCTGCTTAGATGATTAATCTATTGCTGAGAGTGGAGTACTGAGGTCTTCTACAATTAACATCTTATTATCAATATGACTCTTTATTTTGTTAACAGTTGGCTTATGCAGATAGCTGCTCCCATGTTGGGGGCATAGATATTTACAATTGTTAGATCTTCTTGTTGGATAGGCCCTTTAAGAATGATATAGTGTCCTCCCTTAATATTTCTTACAGGGCCGGCTTAGTGGTCACATATTCTTTCAGTTTCTGCCAGTCTTGGAAACTCTGCCTCTCTTCATCTATTCTAAATGACAGCCCTTGCTGGATAAAGTATTCTTGGCTGCATGTTCTTCTCATTTAGAACCCTGAATATGTCTTGCCAGCCCTTTCTGGCTTGCCAGGTCTCTGTGGGTAGGTCTGACCATATTCTGATGTTCCTCCTTCTGTATGTAAGGAATCTATCCCCCCTAACTGCCCTTAAGACACTTTCCTTGGTTCTAAGATTTGCAAATTTTACTATTACATGCTGGGACATTGGCCTGTTTTCCTTGATCTTGGGAGGGGTCCTCTCTGCCTCTAGGACACGAATGTTTGTTTCATTCCCCAGATTAGGGAAATTCTCAGCTACAATTTGCTCAAATACGTCTTCTTGTCCTCTCTCTCTCTTCACCCCCTCAGGGATCCCAATAATTCTGACATTGGAACGTTTCATGGTTTCACTTATTTCTCTGATTCTATTTTCATTGATTCTTAGTTGTTTTTTCCTGGCCTCCTCTTTTTCCTTCTTTTCTGTTAATTGGTCTTCTAAATCACTAATTAATTCTTCTACCTCGCTTACCCTAGCTGTTAGATTATCTAGATTAGATTGGATCTCATTGGTAGCATTTTTATGTTCTGCCAGTTCAGCTTTCTTTTCTGCCTCTAGAGACTCTATGTTGCCATTAATCAATTTCTCCCTTCTAGCTGTTGTCTTCACAATTGCTACCCTGAAGTCCATTTCCAACATCTTGGTTATATCTGTATCCATTTGTAAATCTGTGGTAGAAGTAATGGTCTCTGAGTCTTTTCTATTTTGGGGGTTCCTCCTCCTAGTCATTCTGTTGAGGGGTGGTTGAGGGAAGGTACAGAGTCCAAATTATTGACCACAACCCAAGCAAGGTGTACCTGTTTTTTAGGGACTTTAGGGCTGCCGGCCTCTTGTTCTCCCAGCCTATCTTCTGGGGGAGGGTCCTGCTGCACTGTTACTCAAGCAACCCTGTTTGGGCAGAGTTGCTCTGCCCCCTGTGATGGGAGGATGGGCTCAGTGAAAACCAGTTTTGGGGGGCTTTTTTCTCTGGCGGCTTTCCATGTTTCTTCTGAGAGTTAGAGCAGAAGTGATCTTTTCCAACCCTCTGCCTCAGAGTAGAGAGATTACAGTCTGTTCTTCAGTGAGTTCTCCAGGCCACACTATCTTTGTTTTTGTCTATGCTGGTATAAACTGCAGCATCCTGGGTTGTGAGCCCCTCAGCAGCTTTCCCAGTTGTCTCAGCCCTTTGTGCTTCTAAAACTGCCAGCCACCCCCAGTTTGCACCCGTGGCCCTGCCACTCCAGGTTTCAGTCTGGGGGGCTGCCCTAAAGTCCTTTCACTGTCACTACCTGTCTGCGAGTCTGTGCCTGGTCCCCAGCACAGGAGGCTTTTGTGTTCCTTTGTTATTTCACCTTCCCAGTACCAGCACTTGTGGCAGGTCCCTACCCCTTCCATTTATCTTCCAATATTTGTCCTCAGAATCATGGCTCCCCACTTGTTATCTTGAAACCAACTGCCTGCGATATTCTGTTTTTAGAGATCCAGGTATATCTTCTTACATCTCAGGCTGATTTCATGGGTGTTCAGAGTGGTCTGGTAGATATCCACCTGAATTCCAGGGACTGGTTGGAATAGGGTCCCCTACTCCTCTGCCATCTTTTCCTGAACCACCGGATATTAACTCTTCTTTAAATGTTTGGTAGAAATCACCTGCGAAGCAATCTGGTCCTATACTTTTATTTGTTAGGAATTTTTTATTACTGATTCACTTTCATGTCTAGTAATTTTGTATTTCTTCCTGATTCAGTTTTGAAAGATTGTATGTTTCTAGGAATTTATCTATTTTTCTAGGTTGTCCAATTTATTGGTGTATAATTTATCATATAAGTCTCCTAATTTTTTTTTTTTTTTGTATACCTGTAGTGTCATTTGTTACTTTTTTTTCATTTCTGATTTTAATTGAGTCCTTTCTTGATGAGTCTGGCAAAGGCTTATCAATTTTATTTATCTTTTCAAGGAACTAGCTCTTAGTTTCCTTGATCTTTCTTATTAGTTTTAGTCTCTATCATTTATTTTCATTGTGATCTTTATTCATTTCTTTATTCTAACTTTGGGCTTTGCTGTTTTTATTTTTTCAAGGTATAAAATTAGATTACTAGAATTGTTTTTTTCCTTCGAGGCATGCCTATATTACTATAAACTTCTCTCTTAGAACTGCTTTTACTTCATCACAATGATTTTGGACCATTGTGCTTTCATTTTCATTTGTCTCTCTCTCTCTTTTTTTTAATGTCCTCTTTGATTTCTTTGTTGACCCATTGGTTGTTTAGTAGTATGTTACTTAGTATCCACAGGTTTGTGTTTCTTACAGTTTTTTTTTTTTTTTTTTTTTTTTTCTTGTCAATGATTTTTAGGTTCATACCGTTGTGGTGAGAAAAGATTCTTGATATGATTTCAGTCTTCTTACATTTACTGAGACTTACTTTATGGCCTAACATGGAATCTGTCCTGGAGAATATTCTATGTGCATTTGAAAAGAATGTGTGTCCTGATTTTGGATGGAATGTTCTGTATATGTCTTTAAATGCATTAGGTCTCATGTATTCTTCAAAGTCATCATTTTCTTCTTGATTTTCCATTTGGATAATCTATCCATTGATGTAAGTGGGGAGTTAAAGCCCTCTACTATTATGTTACTGTCAAGTTTTACTTTTATGTCTATTTATATTTTCTTTAAGATTTTTATTTATTTATTTGACAGAGACACAGAAAGAGAAAGCACAAGTAGGTAGAGTGGTAGGCAGAGGGAAAGGGAGAAGCAGGCTCCCCACTGAGCAGGGAGCCTAATGTGGGGCTCAATCCCAGGTCCCAGGGGATCATGACCTTAGCTGAAAGCAGCTGCTTAATCAACTGAGCCACCCAGGTGTCCCTGTCTGTTTATATTTTCTTTATGTATTTAGGTGCTTCTATGTTGGGGGTATATTTACAATTGTTATATCCTTTTGTTGGATTGTTTCCTTAATCATAATGTAACACACTTTGTTTCTTACAGTTTTTGTTTAAAATCTGTTGTGTCTAAGTATCACAACCCTGGCTTTTCTTTTTTTCTGTTTCCATTTGCATGAAATATATTTTTCATTCTTTTCATTTTCATTCTCTGTGTGTTTTAGGTCTGAGGTGAGTCACTTGTAGGCAGGATATAGATAGGTTTTACTTTTTTATTTGTTCTTTCACCCTTTGCCTTTTGATTAGAGCATTTAGAACATTTACATTTAAAGTAATTATTGATAATTATGTACTTATTACCATTTTATTGTCTCTGGTTGTTTTGTAGTCCTTTTTTCTTCTCTTACTGTATTTCCTTGTGATTGATGACTTCCCTAGTGTGATGCTTATCTTTACCATCAGGTTCATACTTAATGTTGTAAGTATATAGCAGTCTATATTAAGTTGATGGTTGCCTAAATCTGAGCACATTCTAAAAGAACATTTTTACTCCCCTTCTGCACATTTTATGTATATAATGTCTTATTTTGCATTGTTTCATTTTGTGAATCTTAACTAATTTTTACATAAAATTGATTTTTACTACTTTTGTCTTTTAACTTTCATACTAGCTTTATAAGTGATTGATCCACTGGCTTTACTGTGTTTCCTTTACTTGTGAAATATTTTTCCTTTCATATATATATATTTTTTTTTTTTTTAAACTTCTGACCTTTTCTTTTCCACTTAGAGAATTCTCTTTAACATTTCTTGTAAGGCTAGTTTAGTGGTGAAGAACTCCTTTAACTTTTGTTTGTCTGGGAAACTCTTTATTGTTCATTCAATTTTGAATAATAACCTTGCCAGGTAGAGTATTCTTGGTTGCAGTTTTTTGTTTTTTGTTTTTGTTTTTGTTTTTGTTTCTTTCTTTTTCTTTAGCACTTTGTATATATTATGCCACTCTCTTCTGGCTTACAAAATTTCTGCTGAAGAGCAGCTGATAGCCTTATGAAGTTTCCCTTATATGTAATTAGTTGTTTTTCTCTTGGTCCTTTTAAGAGTCTTTATCTTTAATCTTTGACATTTTAATCATTATGGCTCTTGGTGTGGACTTCTTTGGTTCACCTTGTTTGCTACTGTCTGTGCTTCATGGACCAGGATGTCTGTTTCCTTTCCCAGTTTAGTGACATTTTGTATTTTTCTTCCCCTTTCTCTCTCTTCTCTTTCTAGGCCCCCCAAAATGTGGATGTTAGTATGCATGATGTTGTCCTAGAGATCTCTTAACCTAGCCTCATTTTCATCTATTTATTTTCTGCTGTTCTGCTGTGGTGTTTTCCATTACACTGATTTCCAGATTGCTGACCTGTTCTTCTGCATTGTTTAATCTAATGTTGATTCCCCTTAGTGTATTTTTTATTTCAGTTATTGTATTCTTCTACTCTGGTTTTTTAAAGCTCTTTGTTGTAGTTGTCACTTAATTCATCCACTCTTCTCTCCTGTTCAGTAAGCATCTTTATGACCATTACTCTGAACTCATTATCAGATATATTGCTTATCTCTGTTTCATTTATTTTTCTGAAATTTTGTGTGTTCTTTCATTTGGAGCTTATTCCTCTCTCTCCTCACTTTGTCTGATTCTCTGTGTTTGTTTATATGAATTAGGCAGAACAGCTACTTCTCCTAGACTTGAAGGGATGGCCTTGCATAGGTACATCTCATGTGTGGATCACATGTGCCTGTAGCTTTGGCTGGTAGTCTAGAGCTATAGTGGTCAAAGGCTGAGTGTGCTGGAGCACTCTCCTTGGGGCCACCCTTGTGAAATGGCCAGAGTTGAAGTCAACATGGGTCAAAGTGGTCCAGAGGCTCTTGTGTAGAGAGTGCTCTGGTGGGACAGCTGAAGCTGAATTGGGGGCAACCTAAGAGTCCTAGGTGTCCCACATATGGGGTACCCTGGTAGGGTGGCTGGAGCCAAAGCAGACATGCTCTATGAGTTCCTGGGGCACTCTAGGCAGGGTATTCCAGCAAGGCAACACTGAGCTGAAGCAGGTGTGTGCTGTGAGGTCCTAGAGTGCTCTGTGCAAGGAGTACCCTGGCAAGTCCATTATAGCTGACTTGGGTGAAGGCCTGGAGTATTCTAAGATACTTTTCAACTTTGTTGCTTTGACAGGATGGCTACATCGGTAGTGGACTCTGTCCAGAGATGTCCCTGTGTGTACTGCACTGTGGATGCCTTCTTTGAGGGCTGGAGCTCAGGGGGAATGAGTAGGGAGGCCACCTTAATGAGTGGGCTGTTATTTGCTATGAGCTTGGGCTTGCTGATATGAAAGGCCAGATATGGCCTGGACCCTGTTCCCATCTGTACTATTAATGTGGAGGGGGGACATAAATGCATTTGCCAGCTCCCCTAACCCGGGGAAGAGTTGCAGCAGCTCCTCTGTTGTTTGTCAGGATTTTAGGGCTGGTTCCTTTGTATTCCATTTGCTGTTTTAAAATGCAGTTCCTTTTCATGCTCCAAGATAACTGGGTCTGTTGTGGACTAGGGGCACAGAGTTCACTGAGGTGAGAGGCTGCCTAGGGAATCTGGACCCTGTTTCTGTGTATGCTACCAAAGTAGACGGGAAACAAACAGTAGTGTTCACCAGCCCCTCTAACACTGGAGAGAGTTCCAGCAGGTCCCACCACTATTTGGGAGATGGTTAGTTCCTTTATATTCTAGTTGTTTTTTTAAAATCATGCCTTTTGTTCTAGTCCCAGGGCAGACAAATCTGCTCCTGGTCCCTCAGCACTATCCCTCTGCAGTTCACAGCATCAGGGGTGGGGTTCCCATCATGATAGTGTCTCAGTCTCTCCATCTCTCCTCTTCTGTATATGGTTCCTCTGTCCTCTGTTATGCAGGAATTGTTTAGTCTTCTCTCACTTCTTCTTTAGGAGAAATTGTTCTATAATTGTTCTCTCTCTCTCTCTCTCTCTCTCTCTCTCTATCTGATGTGTGTGTAAGGGAAGTACATTCAGGGTCTTCCTATACTGCCATATTGGACCCTCCCTCAAGCTGAACTTACATTTTTAAAGAGCAACCTGTAACTAATATTACACTGTATGTTAACTAACTGGAATTTAAATTTTAAAAAGTATTATTAAATGCTTATTTAAAAAAAAAAAATGCAACCTGTTTAAATATCAATGCCACCTTTGAGAAAGCACACAACTGCGGTGAGAGGCAGAGGGAGAAGCAGACTCCCCACTGAGCAGGGAGCGTGATGTGGGGCTTGATACCAGGACCAGGGGATCATGACCTGAGCCAAAGGCAGATGCTTAACTGACTGAGCCACCCAGGCACCCCTCAATGCCACCTTTGAAGATACATTGCATAGGGAATAATGCTATTACTATTGTTACACTTTTGTTTTCAAACACTGTTTTGCTGTCTGTCTGTAAAATGATTTAAAAAGGAAATTCTTAAAAAAAAGAGAGAAGACATTCTTCCTTAATCACTGGCACAGTGGCCTGTTTCACACAGGTCTCACAGGGAGTGGAGTGAGACTGGATCCCTTTTCTGTGTAAGGAGGGATAATTAATTTGACAATTACTGTATTTGTAGAGTAAGCATTGTTAAAGAAAGCAGAAGCAAACATAAAATAGGGGAAAGAGGAAAAGAAAGGCAACTGAATTTCCGTTTTTCCTATATGGAGGTGTCAAAGCTTGAAAATTTAAGGATATTATTTAATGACATGGAAGTAAATTTTTTTTTTTTTTTCAGCTAAAAGAATGAAAGTAGTTTTCTCTTGGAAGTAGAAGAAGGGAGAAAGGACCAGGAGACTGCTGTTATCCATATGTTGCATATAACTCATTGACTATACACTGTGAATTTACACTTTGGGTAAAAGTTTAAAAAATATTAAAGTGAAACTAAAACTAAAAACATTGAATTTACATTGAGAACCTTAAAAACATTGAAGCTTAGTTACTAAACCAGAATCAAAATATTTACATGCATTTGCTATGCCTGTTCATGAAGATCTTTAAAAATAAAGGAGATTTGAGAGACTTTTAGGTGTAAAGTACCATTTTTGAGTCTTGGTTATCTTTGGTCCCCTAAATTTTTTCAGTAACATTTTATACAAATTAATGCTTATATTCTTAAAGGAAATTTATTTTTTTCATAATTAATTTTCATACGTTTATACCTATGTAATACTAAGCCTGCAAAAAAAATGATAGCAATAATTTGTTCCAAATATTAGTCCATTTGTTTTATATTTCAATATATGAAGTTGTACTATTTTAAAATACTGTGCAAAAAAGCTGTATTTCACAATGAATTAGTGTATTAATTATGAGACAAATCAGGTCAGCCAGTGTTTTTTCTTTGGTTTCCTTGAAATTTCAACAAATGTAATTTTACTCTAAGCTAAAGAATATTTCACACATCAAATAATGAGTAAATGTCTTAATTATGTGTAATAAATACACTTTATTGAAATTTGAATGTCTACTCTTGCCAGTTGCTCTCAAAATGTTTTATACCATTGAATTGTATGTTTCCCATGTATATTCCAATTAATAATACATTTTTCTTCTTAGTAATTTATAAATAACATATATGGATGATTAAATGTTATTTGAGGGATAATACTGTATAAGAACACACAATCAAATATATCGAAAGCCAGTGGAAACATGTAACATAATTCTGACCTCAGTAAAACATATCTATAAAGTCCCTGCTCATAAACATTCTCAAAGTTCTAAATTTAAATTCCTATGTCTTGAAGAATAGACATGCAAATAAATACAAGAAATTCTATATTTTATTTACATTTTATTCTCATTATTTAAAGTCACTGCCAAATCTAAATTAGTGAATATTGAATTATTGACATTAGGGAAAATACAATTGACTGCATCATTTTTGTCAATTGATCAAAACATAACTGTTTATATGTTTATCTGTTTAAGACACCTTGTTTAAATATATTGCTATTTCATTAATATTGAATTCATGGACAGCAGCACTATAACTCCTGGCTGAACAAAGCTTATTTAACATATATATTTTCTCTATAAGGCATATCACAGTTTTCTTAGCTGGTAAGGACACTAGACAGCACTATGCTTGGGGCCATTTTATTTATTTATTTAGTTAGTTAAAGTTTCCTTTTTTAAAAATTATTATTATGTTATGTTAATCACCGTACATCCTTAGTTTTTTATGTTATGTTAATCACCATACATTACATCATTAGTTTTTGATGTAGTGTTCCATGATTCATTGTTTACATATAATACCCAGTGCTCCATGCAGAACGTGCCCTCTTTAATACCCATCACTAGGCTAACCCATCCCCCCATTCCCCTCCCCTCTAGAACCCTCAGTTTGTTTTTGAGAGTCCATCGTCTCTCATGGTTCGTTTCCCCCTCCGATTTCCCCTCCTTCATTCCTCCCCTCCTGCTATTTTTTTTTTTTAACATATAATGTTATTATTTGTTTCAGAGGTACAGATCTGTGATTCAGCAGTCTTGCACAATTCACCGTGCTCACCATAGCACATACCCTCCCCAATGTCTATCACCCAGCCACCCCATCCCTCCCACCCCCCACCATTTTAAATAATGAAATCACCACCAAAAAAATATGCCACTTAATAGACCATGGAAAGTACATTTGTTTACAGTATGAGACCTGAAACAAGAAGACAGAGTATTGCCTTATGCCACCTCAGCTGGGAACTTGGGAGTCTGGCCATATAACTGTTTTTTTGTTCTGAACTTTTCCAGGAAAACGCCAATGTTTATTGATTTGGGGGTCACAAACAAAGCATAGTGAATAGATAAATTTATAAAAAACATAATTAATGAAAACTGATCAGTTGTACTTTTATTAAGTTATCATCTGTATGACAGTAACTATAAAACAGATATGACCTGTTGAAATGTTGACTGGAAAAAAAAAAAAAAAAGAAATGTTGACTGAGTCCTCATCCAGACCATCAACTCCTTGAATGTTCCCACTTAAATATATTAAAGGAATGACCATTCCAACATGCCCCAGACTGAATTATTCTTCTTAATCAGCAACATCTAAAATTCTGTATTCTGAAAATATTAACTTAAAAATTATTTATCATACCCAGTTTGAAGCTGTGTTTACAGGCTTGTTACAGTTCTGAATCTTTTCTTATTTGTTTTTAATAGTTCTGTATCTTTAATATGAGCCTCTAAGATCTGCCTCATCTTCCAGTCTTCCTCCCTCACTCTCTGAACCCTGGCCATTAGAATGCATTTCATTTCCTCAGTGTTCTTTCTTGTTTCTGGGTCATTAAAAATTTGGTTTTCTCTGTATTTGGAACACCTTTCACCCTTAACCCCTTTAGGTACTTACCATTCTGCCTTTAGGAATCATTTTAAACATCATTTCTTTAGAGAGATCTTTCTTGCCTCTACAGACTAGTTAAGTCTCCCTTGTTATACCCTAATCTTTGACTTTGACAATACTCATTATACTTGTAATTTATTATATAGCAGATTTAATTTTCATTGTTACACACTCAGGGATAAAACAAATGTGTCTGTATTTACTAATATGTTCAGTTATAGTTAATACATTCTGCTTTTTTACTGTAAGCCTGATAGCACTCAATTTATTTCTTTCACTTTTAATAAGATCAGCCACACTAAGATGATATTAATTATATTAATTTAATTTAGCATACTTTAAGTTCATCCAAAATATGGAGATTTTAATAACATAGGAGTAAATTATCTCTCATAAACCACTCAGAAATCTAGGCTTACAGTTCAGCTCTACTCAGAGAGGTAATCCTGGCACCCAGGTTCCTTCTATGCTGCAGCTGCGACATTTCTTTTTTTTTTTTTTTTTTCTTTTAGCTGTGACATTTCTAAGTACATCATTCTGAACTGCGTGTTTGAAGCTAAGTTACTTCCATATTTACATTGCAACCTATGAGAGGAGAAAAAAAATTCTAGGGAGAAAACCTTGGAGATAGTCTGGAGTGACAGCCATAATTTGTACTATGTCAGACTGGATTCTTGTTCACAGCTCTTCTTCCCTTTAACAGGGTTATATGTCCACACCTTTTGCTACATGGTTTTGCAGTATCTACACTATATTAAGTAGGGAAGATATGCCTGCTTCATTGATACAGGGCTTGGCTACTTAACTACTGGAATGTGAATGGAAATGACAGTGTTGGATGGAATGCTAGTTCTAGTCAGAGACTTTAAAAGGTTTTTTGTTTCTTTTTATCTTTCTTCAGCTTCTATCTTTCTACAAGAAACAAACAAACACACAGTGGCTGCTCCCTGAGGATTCCCCAAATAAAAAGGTATTATGACCCATTGTATAGATACACCATATTGTTAATCCATTTGTCAGTTGATGGGCACTGACCTGTTTCTATTTTTTGGCTATTATGGATAATGGATACTGCTACTTTTGTGTAAAACTTCTTGTGTGGGCATAGGTTTCATTTATCTTAGGTTTACACTTAGTAGGAAAATTGCTGGGTCAAATGGTAACTCTGTTTAATTGTTTGATAAACTGCCAGACTGTTCCAAAGTGACTGTATTATTTTATATTCCTACCAGCAGTTAATGAAGGTATCCAGTTTCCTCAAATCCTTGTTAACTCTTATTATTATCTGACTTTTTGGTTCAAGTCACCCTAGTGGGTGTGAAGTGGTACCTCATTGTGGGTCTCTTGCAATTCCATATGTGTTTTAGAGTCAGTTTGTCAATTTCTACAAAGAAGTCAGGTAGAATACTAATTGGATTGCACTGAGTCTCAGTTTGGAGTTATTGCCATTTAACAATGTTATATTTCCTGATCCATGAAACAGATGCTTTTTAAATTATTTGTCTATTTAACTTATATCAGCAATGTTTTCTGTTTTTTAAATAATGAGTTTTGCATTTCTTTTGTTAAATTTATTTTATGAGTATTATTTTGAAGATATTTTAAGTGGAACTGTTTTCTTAATTTCACATTCAGAATGTTTGCCACAATTGTGTAGAAAAGCAACTGATTCTTGTATAATGGATCTTGTATTCTGCCAAAGTGCTGATTCATTTATTATTTCGAATAGTTTTTTTTAATGGATTCCTTAGGATACACAGGATCATGTCATCTGTGGGTAGAGTTATTTTTACTTCTTCCTTTCCAAATTGGATGATTTTGTTTCTTTTTCTTACCTAATTGCCCTGGATAGAGTTCCCAAAATAATGTTGAATAGAAGTGGTGAAAGTGAACATTCTTTATGTTGTTCCTGATCTTAGGAAGAAAGAATTCAGTCTTTTACTATTAAATATGTTATAGGTCATATTTTTTTGTTTTTGTTTTTTTGTTTTGTTTTGTAGACATTCTTTTATGGGTTCAGGAAGTTTCTTTCTATGCCCAGTTTGTTGAGTGTTTTCACCATGAAAGATTGTTGGGTTTTTATTAAATGATGTTTCTGCGTCTTTTGAAAACTTCACGTGATTTTAATTTTTTTATTCTTTTGATATGTATTGCATTAATTGATATCAGATGTTGAAACATCCTTGAATTCCTGGCATAAATCCAGTTTGGTCATGTTGTGTAATTATTTTTATTTTGTTGGATTCAGTGTACTTTGTATTTGGTATTTTGTGGAACATTTTTTGCATACATATTTATGAGAGATACTTGTCCGCAGTTTGCTGTGATTTCTTTGGTTTTGGCCTGAAGGTAATGGTGGCTTCACAGAATGAGTTGGGAAGTGTTTTCTCACCTATTGGAGGAAGATTTTATAAAGATTTGGTATTAGTTCTTTAAATGCTTCACAGAAGTGTATCCTTTAGATAATACATAATTGGAACATGTATTTAATTCATTTACATTTAATGTTGTTATTTATATAGTTGGATTTATGTCTGCCATTTCACTTTTAAAATTTTTCTGTTTCATGACTTTTTTGTTCCTCTAATTTTTTTACTTTATTTTTCATTAAGTAAATATTTTATAATGTAATAGTTCATTGATTAATGATATTTTCAGCATATAAGTTACATTATTACTATTGCTTTAGGGTTTACCATATACATTTTAACTCATCTGAATTACTTTCTGATTCCTAATTGTTTAATTCCAATGATATATAGACATGTTACTCCTATATAACTCTATTCCTATTCCCCTTTTTGCAGTATTATAATTATACATATTGTATTTATTAATGTTTTAAGCCCAACAATATATAACTATTGCATTTTTATTTGTTGTCATTTCCTTAACCCAATACAGTTTTGCTCTATTCACCTCTTTTGTGCTATTGTTGATAAATATATTACATATATATTGCATTTATTTATTTTATAGGTCCAATGATATAAACACATTATTTTATGCAGTTGCTTAAATCAGCAGAGAAGAAAGAGGAAAAAATATGAAATCTTTTGTCTTATAAATTACATAATTACTCTTGCTGATGCTTTTGCTTTTTTCATATGAATACAAATTACCATCTGGGGTCACTTGCTTTTAGCCTGAAGAACTCCTTAAGTATTTCTTGTAAGGCAGATCTAGTTGCAGCAATTTCTCTCAGTTTATTTTTGTTTGGTTTTGTTTTTGTCCTTGTTTTAATCTAGGAGAGTCCTTTCTTAGCCTTTGCTTATGAAAGAGCTTTTCTAGACACAGGATTCTTGGTTGAAGTTTTATTCTTTGACCACTTTGTGTTATCCTCCTGTTTTCTGACCTCCATTGTTTCTGCTGAGAAGTCAACTTTTAATCTTACTGAGTTTCTTTTGTAAGTAATGAGTCATTTATCTCCTCTGCTTTTGAGATTTTCTTCTTGTCTTTGACTTTTAACATTTTTAGTATGATGTGCCTGTGAATGTTTTTGTCTTTATCCTACTTGGAATTCACTGAGCTTCCTGAATTTTAGTTTAATGTTTTTTATCAAATTAAGGTAGTTTTTTAAGGCATTTATGTTTCTTTCTCTCTTCCATCTCTCTCTAGTGCTTTCATTAAATCTCTTTGGGTGTGCTTAATAGTTCTCCACATTTCTCTGAGGCTCTTTTCATTTTTCTTCATGATTTTTCTCTATGTTTTTAGGCTTACATGATCTCTATATCAATCTATCTTCAAGTTACCTTATTCTTTCTTCTACAATTTCAAATCTGTTATTGAGCCCCTCTAGTGAATTTTTTATTTCAGATAATATACTTTTTAAATCTATGATTTCTGCTTGGTTCTTGTTTATACATCTCTTTATCAAATTCTCTCTTGATGTGACATTCTCACCATATCATCATTTATTTCTTTAATCATGGTTTCCTTTAAATCTGTAAACATGTTTATAATGGTTATTTTAAAATCTGATAAATCAGATAACTGGGTCTTTCATAGGAGTGTGTGTGTGTATGTGTATGTGTGTGTGTGTATGTTTATGTGCTTTTATTCTGGTATATGATTTGTATTTTCCTCTTTCTTTTCATGCCCAAATAATTTTTTGTTAGAAACTGGACATGTTAGATAATATATTATGCCAACTCTGGATACTGGATCCATCTTCTCTTTGAGCTTCTTATTGTTATTTGTTTATTTATGTGTTTAGTGACTGACTTAGATGATTATTTAGTGGAGTGTACCCCCTTCTATCCCTTATGCATAAACATATGCACACACACACACACACATGTTCAGTCTTGAGTGTTGTTTCTAGTCACCCAGAGATGACAGTGTTTTAGATAAGACTCTCTTACTTGACCATACCAAGGTGTTAAAATGACCTAGCTGATTACTCAATTATTTTTAATAATTCTGTAGGGCATAACTTAAATCAAATAAATTCGACAAGCAAATCCAATTAAGTGCTGGCTCCTTTCAATAGCTGAGGTTACTATTTTATTTTTGTTCTGACACCAACTCCTCTTAATTTTCTACTTTCAGGTTTATGGAAATAGCTGAACACTAGCTAATCTACAGTTTAGTTTGCATTTTTGGATCTCCTCTTAAATTTGTTTCACTACAACCTCCGTTGTTCTTGATAATGACTTTAGGTGTGAACATCTTCACTCTCTGCTACAAATGAAGTTAATTCCTTTGGGAAGAAATTAGGGGCTGTTTTAATGGCTCTTTCTCTTTCCATACACCTGGGAAAATTTCTGAGCCTGGACTTTGGAGCTAAGAGTGAGGATATATACTAAGTTTTTCTGAGAATGGCACCCATACCTTAGAGGCTCAGCATTTGTTGAGGAGGACAGGAGCCTGGAGTCCTTTGGACTTGCCTCTCCTGTCTCAGAAGCTAAAGCAAAAGTGATCGGGGCATCAGTATTCTCAACATGCCATGCCCAAGGCAGATCTTCCATTTCACAAGTAGGTGTTAGGGGGAAGAAGAGGTTTCTTACCTCTCTACTTAACGTTTTCTGGGGCTTTGCTACAGCAACATGTAGCTGGGACAGGATGAGAAATGGTGACATCTTGTTTCTCCCAGAAAGAAAGTTTTCAATCTGGGTGCTGAAGTGGAAAGAAGCCCAGTATTGAGTGTAATAATCTGGAGTGGAGTTTCTGATCTGGGGGAAGAAAGGGAGGGAAAAGTTTTGGTTCAAAGTACAAACTCTCACCTTTCTTTGCTGAATTTGTATAGGTTTATGGATGTTTCTTCATTTGTCATCACCCCTTAGGACTATTTCTGGAAGCTTTAAGTTATTTATATATAGTTTGATCAGTTTCCCATGGAACTATATCAGAGGAACTTTTCACACTTTCATATTGGAAGCAAATATGTTGAGTTAAAATGTTTTAAAGTTGACTTCTACCTTAAGTGGTTAATCTAATCTTCTGAGACACCATGCAACACAATTATTTTGTCTTTTTTCTTTGTTCCTTATATTATTTTTAGTTTAATGTATCAGATTTAAAGTTTAATGACCAAGCATTGCTTCCAAATTATTCACATCTTTTTTACTTAAAAGGAACTCTACTGTACTGACTTGCTCAAAAATGGTAAACACTTCCTCCATTTTATAGAAACATGTAAACAACAAGTTAAGGCTCAGAAAATTAACTGGAATAAATGTGATCATTCTTCTCGCCTAGCTATCATGTTGAAATTTATATGATGTATTAGTTATGCATAGCTTATAAATATAAATAATGTCATATGATGTACCACAGTACATGCAAATTTTTATAAAAATAGTGAGGTATCTCCTAAGATAAACATTATGCAATTGTCAGACACTAAATACAAAGACCATGGTAAAGCCCACCTATTTGATTAGTCCTTAACACAAAGAAATTGACTGCATTATTGACCAAATATCAAAAACCTCAAACCTGTGTCTATACATAATGCTCTCAATTCATAGGTAGATTTTAAGAATGACTCAGAATTATTACAAAATCTAAGATTAATAAAAAGTAAATCATAATGGCTCAACAGTCAATTTACATGCCACTTTAGAAATACACATTAATTTTATTTAACATCTTTCCAGAAGACAGATGGTTATTAGCTAGGCTTTAAAATGAAAATTGTATACTAAGCAACTAACAAGGAAAATGCCCAAGACTACATTGGCATAATTTGACAACTGCAATTATTGGGCAAGGCAGTATGTGAAATTAATGATCTCTACATGTAGAGCTTCTAAATATATACTATAGTGATTGGAAGAGGTGTGTTAGTCTGGATCCATGGTAATATCTAATAGACTCTGTCCCCAAGTTACTAATTTAATCTCTGGTGTAAAATGAGGGTATTTCACTTCAGGAGTTAAGAAAGTCACTATGTACCTCATTTTCTACTAAGATTTTTAATCACAGGGAGATTAAGTTTGTAAGATAATGGACATTCTGGTTTTCTGTTTGAAAACACAATAATAATCACATAAACTGTCTAACTCTTAATTGTTAAGCAATGTCATTGTGACACTGGCATTGACTTTAGAAATTTTTTTCCATGAGAAACTGAAATTGGATGGATATTTACAAGTATGACTCATATAGATCATCTTTTGAAAAGCAATTTTTTTTTGTACGTAAGCACTGCTCTGTTATAATTGCAAAATCACAATATAATATGAAAATAATACTAGTTGGCATTTAAAAGGTTATATCTTTCTACTGCATTTTAAGTGATTTACAAATATAATTTTTTAGTCTTCACATCATATTTCTCATCTTAACCTGTTAAGAAAACTATTCTACTTGGAGAAGATAATATCTGTATTTCAATTTTAGTAGATTATCTTAATATCATGGAACTCAGTATCCAAGTAAAAGTCCTGTTTTTCATACCTAATGAATGCCCCCTGGAAGCTGATGGCAGAATATTACCATTATTCAAATTTATATGATCAGCCTATCCTATCTAGACTCATTTGTGGTGATAGATAGATTAATAAGACTTCCCTGTACTTGTGTTCTTTTTTATACTTTTTAAAGCAAAATAACAATGCCTTGAATCTTCTGAAGATTTGAAAGTATGAGCCAATAAATTATTTTGGTTCATTCTGAAATGACAACCATGTTCTTAGCTCCCACCAGAAACTGTCAGTATCTCCAGACTAAAAAACAGAATATAACTTCAAAGTCAAATTAGACTTAGAGGAAGGAAAAAATAACTGAATATGAGACAAATAGCCTAAGGCAGCAGAGAAAAAAACTAAAACATAATAAAATGTGAAATCCATTAATTATTATAAAGAAACTATTAAGCATAATTGTAAAGCAATAATTATTAGTAGGTTATATAAAAACTAGGAAATGGTTATTGCACTTATATCTTAACATAAGTATAATTATTACAGGAGTTAATAGAAGAGAACATCATGGGGTTAATTCCCCACATGGTCCCATGAAAAGACAAATTTGTAGGCAGAAAGTTAATGAACAAAATAATGGCAAAGAAGAATGACAAAAAAAAAAAAAAAAAAGAATGACACACAAGGATGCTTGAATAATGGGGTTAAGATGGGATACACTGGTACCTCAAAGGTTTGGTGCTTTTGAAAGCTGTGGAAATAGGAATCTATTCAGGGTGTTGCTTTATGACCCAAGGCACTTGCAGCATTGATAATACTGGGAGTAAGAGGTGTTTCTTTCTGTGACTTCATGGACTGCAGGCATCTGTGAGTAGACTAGAAAAGTACATTATTCATGAGTGTAGGTGGGTACCCTGATATAACCAACAGTGATATTCTTGGATGGCAAACAATCTTTGTCATATATGATTTAGAGATGTGTCTTTTAAAAATATTTATTTATTTATTTATTTATTTGAGAGAGAGAGAGAGAGAGAAACTGAGCAAGCGCGGGGAGGGGCAGAGGGAGAGGGAGAGAGAAACCCTAGCAGTCTCTGCTCTGAGTGAGAAGCCAGACGAGGGGCTGATCCCAAGACCCAGAGATCATGACCTGAGGCAAAACCAAGAGTTGGAGGCCCAAACAACTGCACCATCCAGGGTCCTTAGATGTGTCTTTTTTGAGAATTAAATCTAAGGGCAATCATTATGCTCATATGTGATGAAGTATGAGGATATCTAAGTTTTGATAAAGTATAAGTTTAAAAATATAATATCGAAAAGCATAATCTATTTGAAAGGGGATGGATCATGGAATACTAATTATAGTATGTCTGGGAGTTACTTAAATCAGTTCTGCTTTCATTCTATTGGGCAGAGGTGTATGACTTGAACCAACTAACTGCAAAGTGAAAAGGCAAATGGACTGAAGCACACATCCTAAGACATACACTGACAGAAAATTAAGATATCAATGTTCAACAAAAAACAGTTACTAAGCATATAAAGATGTTCACATTCACTAATAAACTAAAAAAAAATGTTAAGACAAAATATGTTATAGAAATTACTCTCATTCACTATTAGTAGACTTGTATGAAATTCAGTTTAAGAAAACAATTTTGACATTTTGATTCAAGAGTCTTAAAAAATATTTTAATATTGTTACTTGTTCTCAATAACTCTTCACAAAATAATAAAAACATAGGCAAATATTTATGAGTAAATATTCCATTGCAATATCATTTGAAATACCATATATATTGAATTTTTTCACATTTTTTCTTAGTTATTTAGTATTTTCTTTTTTTAATTTTATTTAATTTTATTATGTTATGTTAGTCCCCATACAGTACATCATTAGTTTTTGATGTAGTGTTCCATGATTCACTGTTTTCGAATACCACCCAGTGCTCCATGCAGTATGTGACCTCCTTAATACCCATCACTGGGCTTACCCACCCCCCCACCTCCCTCCTCCCTAAAACCCTGTTTGTTTTCGGAGTCCATAGTCTCTCATGTTTCGTCTCCCCCTCCACTTTTCCCCCTTCATTTTTCCCTTCTTTCTCCTAATGTACTCCATGCTATTCCTTATGATCCACAATAAGTCAAACCATATGATAATTGACTTTCTCTGCTTGACTTCAGTTAGCATAATCTCCTCCAGTCCCACCCATGTTGATGTAAAAGTTGGGTATCCATCCTTTCTGATAGCTGAGTAATATTCCACTGTATATGTGGACCACATCTTCTTTATCCATTCATCTGTTGAAGGGCATCTCAGCTCTTTCTATAGTTTGGGTATTGTGGACATTGCTGCTATGAACATTGGGGTGCATACGGCTTTTCTTTTCACTACATCTGTGTCTTTGGGGTAAATACCCAGGAGGGCAATTGCTGGGTCTTAGGGTAGCTTTATTTTTAAATTTTTGAGGCACATCTACACTGTTTTCAAAGTGGCTGTACCAACTTGCATTCCCACCAGCAGTGTAAGAGGGTCCCCCTTACTCCACAACCTCTCCAACATTTGTTGCTTCTTGCCTTGTCAATGTTTGCCATTCTAACTGGTGTAAGGTGGTATCTCAGTGTGGTTTGGATATGAATTTCCCTGATGGCTAATGATGATGAACATTTTTTCATGTGTCTGTTAGCCATTTGTATGTCTTCTTTGGAGAAGTGTCTGTTCATGTCTTCTGCCCAGTTTTTGACTTGATTATTTGTTTTATGGGTGTTGAGTTTGAGAAGTTCTTTATAGATCTTGGATACCAGCCTTTTACCTGTAGTGTCATTTACAAATATCTTTTCCCATTCTGTGGGTTGCCTCTTTGTTTTGTTGCCTGTTTCCTTTGCTGTGCAGAAGCTTTTTATCTTGATGAAGTCCCAAAAGTTCATTTTTGCTTTTGTTTCACTAGCCTTTGGAGATGAATCTTGAAAGAAATTGCTGTGGCCAATGTCAAAGAGGTTACTGCCTATGTTCTCCTCTAGGATTTGGATGGATTCCTGTCTCACATTGAGGTCTTTCATCCATTTTGAGTTTATCTTTGTGTATGGTGTTAGAGAATGGTCGAGTTTCATTCTTCTGTATGTAGCTGTCCAGTTTTCCTGAAGAGACTGTCTTTTTTTCATTGCATATTTTTTCCTGCTTTGTCAAAGATTATTTGACTATAGAGTTGAGGGTCCATATCTGGGCTCTCTATTCTGTTCCATTGGTCTATATGTCTGTTTCTGTGCCAGTACCATGCTGTGTTGATGATCACTGCTTTGTAGTATAGCTTGGAATCAGGCAGCGTGATGCCCCCAGCTTTGTTTTTCTTTTTCAACATTTCCTTGGCGATTTGGGGTCTTTTCTGATTCCATACAAATTTTAGGATTCTTGTTCCATCACTTTGAAAAATGTCATTGGAATTTTGATCGGGATGACTTTGAAGGTATAGATTGTTCTGGGCAGCACAGACATTTTAACAATGTTTATTCTTCCAATCCATGAGCATGGAATGTTTTTCCATCATTTTGTTTTTTCTTCAATTTCTCTCATGAGTGTTCTATAGTTCCTAGAGTATAGATCTTTTACCTCTTTGGTTAGGTTTATTCTGAGTAATTTATGGGTTTTGGTGCTATTGTAAATGGAATTGATTCTCTAATTTCTCTTTCTACAGTTGCATTGTTAGTGTATAAGAAAGCAACTGATTTCTGTGCATTGATTTTGTATCCTGCCACAGTACTGAATTGCTGGATGAGTTCTAGTAATTTGGGGGTGGAGTCTTTTGGATTTTCCACATGAAGTATCATGTCATCTGCGAAGAGAGAGCATTTGACTCCTTCGTTGCCTATTTGAATACCTTTTATTTCTTTTTGTTGTCTGATTGCTGTTGCTAGGACTTTCTAGTACTATGTTGAACAATAGTGGCAAGAGTGGGCATCCTTGACGTGTTCCTGATCTTAAGGGAAAGGCTCTCAGCTTTTCCTCATTGAGGATGACTTTTGCTGTGGGTTTTTCATAGATGGATTTTATGAACTTGAGGAATGTTCCCTCTATCCCTCTACTCTGAAGAGTTTTAATCAGGAAAGGATGCTGTATTTTGTCAAACACTTTTTCTGAATCAATTGAGAGGACCATATGGTTCCTCTCTCTCCTCTTATTAATGTGTTCTATCACATTGATTGATTTGCAAATGTTGAACCACATCCTGGGGATAAATTTCACTTGGTTGTGGTGGATGATCCTTTTAATGTATTGTTGGATACTATTAGCTAGGATTTTGTTGAGAGTTTTGGAATCCATATTCATCAGGGATATCAGTCTGAAATTCTCCTTTTTGATGGGGTCTTTGCCCAGTTTGGGGATTAAGGTAATGCTGGCCTCATAGAATGAGTTTGGAAGCTTTCCTTCTGTTTCTATTTTTTGAAACAGCTTCAGGAGAATAGGTATTATTTCTTTTTGAATGTTTGGTAGAATTCCCCAGGGAGTCCCTCAGGCCCTGGATTCTTGTTTTGGGGGAGATTTTTGATCACTACTTCAATCTCGTTACTGGTTATTGGCCTATTCAGGTTGTCAATTTCTTCCCGTTTCAGTCTTGGTAGTTTATAGGTTTCCAGGAAGTCTTCCATTTCTTCCAGGTTGCTTAATTTATTGGCATATAGTGCTTGATAGTAATTTCTAATAATTGTTTCTATTTCCTTGGTGTTAGTCATGATCTCTCCCCTTTCATTCATAATTTTATTAATTTGGGTCCTTTCTCTTTTCTTTTGGATAAGTCTGGCCAGTGGTTTACTGATCTTATTAAGTCTTTCAAAGAACCGGTTTCTAGTTTTGTTGATCTGATCTACTGTGTTTCTGGTTTCTAATTCATTGATTTCTGCTCTAATTTTAATTATTTCTCTTCTAATGTGTGGCTTAGGCATTATTTATTGTTTTTTCTCTAGTTCTTTAAGGTGTAAAGTTAGTTGGTGGATTAGGAATTTTTCTATTTCTTTGAGTGAGGCTCAGATGGCTATGTATTTCCCCCTTAGGGCTGCCTTTGCAGTATCCCATAGGGTTTGGACCAATGTGTTTTCATTCTCATTGGTTTCCATGAATTGTTTAAGTTTTTCTTTGATTCCCTGGTTGACCCAAACCTTCTTGAGCAGAGTGATCTTTAGCATCCAAGTGTTTGAATTTCTTCCAAATTCTTTCTTGTGATTGAGTTCCAGCTTTAAAGCATTATGGTCTAAGAATATGCAGGGAATAATCTCAATCTTTTGGTATCAGTTGAAACCTGATTTGTGACCCAGTATGTGGTCTGTTCTGGAGAAAGTTCCATGTGTGCTCAAAAAGAATGAGTATTCTGTTGTATTAGGGTAGAATGTTCTGTATATATCTGTGAGTTCCATCTGATCCAGTGTGTCATTCCAAGCTCTTGTTTCTTTGTTGATTTTCTGCTTAGATGATCTGTCTGTTGCTGAGAGTGGAGTATGTGGGTATCCTACAATTACGTCTTGTTATAAATAGGATTTTTTATTTTAGTTAACAGTTGGCTTATGTATTTGGCTGCTCCCATGTTGGGGACATAGATACTTACAATTGTTAGATCTTCTTGTTGGATAGGCCCTTTAAGAATGATATAGTGTCCTTCTGTGTCTCTAACTACAGTCTTTAGCTTAAAATCTAATTTGTCTGTTAGAAGAATTGCTACCCCAGCTTTCTTTTGATGTCCTTCACTTTCAGTCTGGATGTATCTTTAGGTTCAAAATGAGTCTTTTGTAGACAGCATATGGATGGGTCCTGTCTTTTTATCCAATCTGCAACCCTGTGCTGTTTTATGGGAGCATTTAGGCCATTTACATTGACAGTGATTATTGAAAGATATGAACTTATTGTCATCATGTTACCTGTGCAGACCTCGTTTTTATAGATTGTCTCTGTAAATTTCTGTTCTGTATCACTCTTGGGGTCTTTCTCCTTTTATAGAACCCCCCTTAATATTTCTTACAGGGTCGGCTTAGTGGTCACATATTGTTTCAGTTTCTGCCAGTCTTGGAAGCTCTGCATCTCTCCATCCATTCTAAATGAGAGCCTTGCTGGATAAGTATTCGTGGCTGCATGTTCTTCTCATTTAGTACCCTGAATGTGTCTTGCCAACCCTTCTAGCTTGCCAGGTCTCTGTGGATAGGTCTGACATTATTCTGATGTTCCTCCCTCTGTAGGTAAGGAATCTCTTCCCCCTAACTGCCCTTAAGATGGTTTCCTTGGTTCTAAGATTTGCGAGTTTTACTATTCATGCTGTGGCATTAGTCTGTTTTCCTTGATCTTGGGAGGGGTGCTCTCTGTCTCTAGGACACAATCTAAGTCACAATCTCTGAGTCTTTCCTATTTTGGGGGTTCCTTCCCCTAGTCATTCTGTTGATGTGTTGTTGAGGGAATGTACAGAGTCCAAATTATTGACTACAACCCAAGCATGATGCACCTTTTGTATGGACGTTAGTGTTGTCGGCCTCTTGTTCTCCCAGCCTGTCTTCTGGGGAAGGGTCCTGCTGAGCTGTTACTCATACAGCCCTGTTTGAGCATGGTTGCCCTGCCCCCTTTGGGGGGGGATGGGCTCAGTGAAAACCAGTTTTTTGGGGCTTTTGTTCTCTGGCAGCTTTCCCTGGCAGCTCTCTGTGTCTCTTCTGAGAGTCAGAGCAGAAGAGACCATTTCCAACCCTCTGCCTCAGAGCAAAGAGATCTCAGTCTGTTCTTCAGTGAGCTCTCCAGGCCACACTATCTCTGTTTCTGTCTGTGGTGCTAAAAACTGCAGTGTCCTGGATTGTGTGCCCCTCACCTTCCAGGTCAAGGCACGTCTCTGCCCTTTGTGCTTTTAAAACCGCCAGCCATCCGCAGTTCCCATGGGTGGCCCCACCTCCTGGTTTCAGTCTGGGGGGCTGCCCTAAAGTCCTTTTCCTACCGCTACAAGTCTGTGAGTCTGTGCCTTATCCGCATAGCGGGAGGCTTTCTCCCACTCATGATGTAGGATCCTGAAGGCTCCCTCCCCCTTTGGTTTATCTTCCAATATGTGCTCACGGAATCGTGGCTCTCCACTTCATAGACTGAAACCAACCACCTGTAATATTCTGTTAGTAAAGATCCAGCTCTATCTTCTTACATCTCAGGCTGATTTCGTGGGTGTTCAGAGTGGTCTGGGTAGATACCCCGCTCAAGTCAGGGGACCAGTTAGAATATGGTCCCCTACCCCTCTGCCACCTTTTTTCTCCTCCTATATTGAATTTTTAGTAGTTATTTATAGATGTTTAAATTATGGTAACTTTGTTCTTTTTTCTACTTTTGTATGTTTTGCAAATTCAGTAATATTAGATTATGTCATTTTGACATATTTTTAAAGAACAAATAAAAAAGAATTGCATCATACAAGTTAGGTTCCATTTAGAGGTTTGTTTTTTTTTTTTTTTTAAAGATACTCAAAATAAAAATAATTTCAGCACAGCAGAAATTGTGTTCTCAGAGAAAAGTTAGGAGAAAAGTACTCAGGACTAATAGGGTAGCTCAGTTCCATTAGAATCACAATCTATCATACCATTTCACGGTGCATCTAATGTGAACTTTATTTTCATGGTGTCATTACATCCATATTTGAGAGAAAAAATAAAAAAGATAGCATTAGGTGAAAATTCTTCATAGTCTGGCACTTCTGCATATGTTCTGAGGCCAGAAGCCAATTTATGAATGATTATATAAAGCAGGAATCCCTGGAAAGTTTAGGTAGCCACTTCCTCCAGAGACATCCTTCCTCTTTGAAGATCTCTCCCCTCCCCAGAGACATTCCAGGATAGAAAAGTGTTTGTTTGTTTGTTTATTTGTTTTAATTTACAAGAGAAATTTGCTTATATTCAGGATAATTAGGAATGTTTTCCTCTTGGATGAATGTTGGGTAGGTTTACAGACAACTCCCTGATAAGATATGAGTTTTCACAAGCTCAGTGTTCCTCAGCTGTGAAACAGACCTGTGCACATAGCATCTATCTAGGTCTGTTCTGCATTGCCCTCACAGACTTGAGGTTAGGACAAGGAACACTGATATAAATGTGAAGCTCATGATGCCTGCTCTGCCCTGAGTGCAGCCCAACTGTCTAAATCCATTAGGAATTATTTTTTCCCTGCCATCTAAATTTATGAAAGTGTGGCAAGTCAGCCTAGGAGCTATGCCACTGCTTAGGAACTGACTGACTTCTTGATGTAACAGATGAAAATAAAGAAAAAAAAGGGGGAGGCAAACCACACTTAAGAGCTGTCTTGTAAAGAGGGTTCCTAGAACCTACCATGGATTACTTGGTAAGAATTAGCCAAGGAACTATACAAATTTCCAAGGATGGCTGGGAATTGTAGTCTTTATTGTTACTATGTGTCTGGAAAAGTTATCAGCAGTTCTATTATAGAAGTGAAGTAAATATTATGGGACAACAAGCTGTTGTCTTATTGCAGTAATTATGCTAAAAAAGGAAATAGACAATTGGCAAGAAAATGAAGAGGGAAATAAAACTCTTTAATAAATAAAAGTTTTTACTCTATATTCTTACACAATCAAAAGTTAAGATATCTGAATAATAATATCTGAATAAGGGGTGCTTGGGTAGCTCAGTTGTTAAGCGTCTGCCTTTGGCTCAGGTCATGATCCTTGGGTCCTGGGATCGAGTCCTGCATTGGGCTCCCTGCTCAGCTGGAAGCCTGCTTCTCCCTCTCCCACTCCCCCTGCTTGTGTTCCCTCTCTTGCTATCTCTCTCTGTGTCAATTAAATAAATAAAATATTTAAAAATAATAATATCTGAATAATTTAAAAATTTGGTTAGGTATCTGCTGACCAAAATGAACAATCAACATAGGATATTAAGTTGAATGTTTCGAATAATGTATTTAAACTTCAACCAGATTTTAGGAGAATTTTTTGAAATAAAGAATTAAGATAAATGCTGACAGATAGTTTAACAGCAAGAGATAAAAGAAGGTAAATTTCCATCCAGTATGTCCTCTGGGAAATATCCAGTTGACAGTCAGGATAGACGGACTGTCAGAATATACATTAACAGGATATAAGAAAGAAAATGTGTTAGGAATCTGAAGGTATTAAGGCACTACATAAAAGCTTCAATCTCTAGTTTAATCCTATTGATTAAAATCGAATAGTAATGAAAAGTCCATTTAGATATCTAGATAGCAAGAAATAAGTCAGGATCACATGAAATGAATGACTTTTCCCATCTGAAGTTATTGTGATTTTAAATCTCTGATGCAGGAGAGAGAGAGAGAGAGATCTTTAGCTCACCAAAAGATACACTTAAATACTCTAAGCAATTTCTCAGTTGATTTTGAAGAGAAAGTAAAATAAGTACTAAAACTGTCAAGTATCAGATTTAGACCTTTGGTGATAGTGATTTTGTTTTATTTTCTGTAATTAAAACTGTTTACTCATTTTCTGGGATTTTTTTTTTTTTTTTTAGCAGGTATAAAGTGGTTTAAGAAAACCTAATTGTATTGAATAATTTTGGAATAATGTGGTCTTGTTATTAAATGCCATTCATTTGTTTTATTTGCTTATCATAATGGCCTTATCTATTTTCCAATTAGTTCACCCTGTTTTTAGATATCAAGTGATTCTAACAGAAAACTCCCAATGAATTTTATTATAGGTTTGGTAAAAATGTCCGATCTAGCAGATAATTACACATTCCAAGACACTTTTATTGGCTTTTATTTCATAGCCCATGAAGCTCAATATTCCGGGAACTTTATATTCCATGAAATAAAGAGCTGGTGTAGCAATAAGTTAAACCATTTAGGTTTCAAAAATGAATGTTAATTCTGAGATTCATTATGCTATAGGCCAATTGTCTAATGAATTTTAGAGTAATTTTATTTTTATATATTTAGAGCAGACTCCTTATCACATAAACAAATTTTTACTGAAGAAAAAGTGTGTGATCAAAGAAGTCAGGCAAAATGAGGAATAGATTTCCATCTGTGATTTCAATAACAATGTAGATAGACACATTTCTGTGCCCTCCAGGGTTCTTTTTAGAACTACAAGACATGTGGTGAGCTTTGAAGAAAATCTTTAACTGCTATCAAATACAGACAAATGCAAGGACATATCAAAAGTAAAGGTAATAAAAAGCACTAATTTAAGTCTATGAAATCATGGAGTATTCATTCTTAGAATGGCTCTTACTTTGAATGAAGCTCAACTATTTCTTCTAACCTGTGTGAAAGGAATGAGTTTCTGCAGGAAATGAACATTTATTTTAACGTTGACACAGGTATTACAATGCTTCCCATGGCCTAAACGAGTATATCTCAATGTGCGTTCCATGGAGCACTAGTTTTGTTAGGAGTTAGAAGAGAATTCTAATTACTTCTCTGCAAATTCTGATGAATTCAGGGCGCCTGGGTGGCTCAGTTGGTTAAGTGACTGCCTTCGGCTCAGGTCATGATCCTGGAGTCCCAGGATCGAGTCCTGCATCGGGCTCCCTGCTCGGCAAGGAGTCTGCTTCTTCCTCTGACCCTCCTCCCTCTCATGCTCTCTGTCTCTCATTCTCTCTCTCGCAAATAAATAAATAAAATCTTAAAAAAAAAAATTCTGATGAATTCAGTAAAAGAGAATTCTGATGGTTAAAAAAAAAACAGTGAAACAATGCATTAAACCAAATTAATTTTGTTTTGTTTTGTTTTGTTTTTTGAGGAAGGATTTCTGAGAGATCTAAATGTACAGCGTGCAGGGTAAGACTCCAAGAAGATGAGAAGCATAAGACTCATTCTTCATAGAGCTTCACCTAAGAGTAGTTTTCCATAGAACACATTAATTTAAATGTGGATTCAGTGAATCCACTCACTTTCTGATTGTTCAGACAAGAATACTTCACAGATAAAAAAATGATCCTCTCTTAGCCTAGTTATAATTTAGATTTAAAGGAGTAATTTGGGCATATGTTAAGGAAGGCTTTTTTTTTCCCTGCCCCTCTGCCTCCTATTTGATCAGTTCATTATTAAAAAAATATATATTATATGTTGTATACATAGAAGTGTACTAGGTGCTCAGAAAAAGAATGTTTTTCAGGTTTTTTTTTTTTTTTTAGCACTCATTATGTCTTTTATCAAAGTTTTAGTACCTCTGGTATCAGCCATCTGAACCCCTCCAAGTGCACCAACAGAATTAGGCCAGGCCCTGAACACCCCCTGAGATGGCTTTATGTACCTAGGTTCATTTAAAATTACCAGTTGCCATAAAAAGTCCTCTAAATATCCTGCTCTACAATGAGAGAGCAAAATCATAGGAGTCGCAGAGCAAGGAAATGGCAAAGTATGGATTAAAACCCAGGTTTCTGATTCAAGTTCTGCCTTCTTACTACCATCTTTCCATTTGTAAATGGTTCTATAAACTGTAGAGTTAGTCAGGAACTGGGACTGAAATTAGCAATTTAGGCTTCACATGTTTTTCCATTTGATAATTGTGTTATTGTGTGCATATTACTTAATTTCACTTGGTTCAGGTCATTCATCTATATAATCATGTTAATTTTATACTTTTTTATATGTCTTTCTCATAAGATAGTAGAAATGGGTATTCTTGTTTCTGAACTCTGGGGAAAACTATTCACTCTTTTACTATATAACACTAGCTATGGGTTTTCATAGATGTCCTTTATCTGGGTAGGGAATTTCCCTTGTATTCCTGTTTTGCTGAAAGTTTTTTTTTTTTTTTAATTATGAATAGATGTTATAACTTATCAAATGCTTTTTATATGCCTATTGAGATTATCACATTTTTATTATTTTTTATTTTGTAAATATAGTGAATTCCAATGGTTGATTTTTGAATGTTAAGCCAACATGCTTTCTTGGAATCAGTCACACTTGATCATGACTATTCTCTATATGTTTTGTTGTATTTGATTTGCTAAATTTATGTTTAGAATTTCTACACATATGTTATTGAGGGACATTGGTTTGTACTTGTATTTACTTGTAATTTTTAAATTTACTTGTAATTACTTGTAATATCTATCTAGTTTTGTTGTAAGAGTAGAACCAGCTTTATCAAATGATTTGGAATGTATTCTCTCATCAGTTTTCTGTAAGAGGTTGTGTTGACATATTAATTCTTAAATGTTTACTAGAATTCTCCAGTGAACCTATTTTTTCCTTGAGTTTTCTTTATGTGAAGGTTTCAACTACAAAGTCAATGTTTTTAATAGATATAGGATTATTCATGTTATCTCTTTCTTCTTGTTTGAGCTTTGGCAGTTTGTTTCTTTCAAGGAATTTGTCCATTTTGTATTACTAGCCAAATTTATTGGATAGATATATTGATAAGATTATTTATAATATTTCTCTAATATGCATTTAAATTCTGTAGTGATTTGGTAACTTGTGTTCTTTATTATTTTTCTTGATCTGTTTAACTTGATAGATTGATGAACTTTTGGTTTCACAGTTTGGTAGTCAGCCAGTGATCTGTCAAAAGACTTCCTTAAGTGTGTTGACAGTATGTATACCACCTTTTGGCATGGAGATCTGCTTGTGAATAGTCACCTTGAAATTTTAGGAAGTTTATAAATCAGCCTTAACTTTTATTCTGCTTTTTGGAGGTCCTCAAGGTAAGCTCAAAGTGTTTTGGACCCTCTCCTTTCCAAGCCCTTCCTGTGTGTGAACACAATCCTGTGTGTGCACCCATCTTTCATTCCGACATGAAATGTTGGAGCTTTTCATAGTCTGCTGTTTGTGGTCTAATTCACTAAGTATCCCCTTCTCATTTTGACTAGACTCTTGTTTGTTCCATCTGAAATCATAGCCTTAAGCACCTGTGATGTTATTGATTCAGGTAGATTGCTGTTGTTTTTGAAAACACCTTAGGAATAGCACTATTTTCGGGGTGTCTGAAAAACAGCTGACTGTGCTCTGGGTATGAAACTATTAACAGGGCTTCAAAAGACATCATCTCCCACCATTAGCTTTAGGGCTGCTGGCTTTTCCTGGCTACCACATCGTGGAGCTGAAGATATAGGTGAGAAGTGTAGCTCCAAGCTGAAGTGTCACAGACCTGTAGTCCTCACAAGGTTTAGTAGTTTTCTTGAATAAACGCTTTCAGCTTGTTCTTTGCCTTTGATTAATTTCCAGAGTTTGGAAATGGCTCATTTAAGTAATTTTGCCAGTAATTTTGTTGCTTTTGTCAGAGAAAATTTGCTGAGGTTCTGTGAGTCCCTTCTCCACAAATCCATATTTACTGACCACTTCTAGTTTGTGTGTGTGTGTGTGTATGTGTGGTTTCTTTTTCTTCATTTGGGGATTAAGACTTAGAGTGGGCTTGTCTATAATTTTCTTTTGATAGTTTTGTTCACTACCTGGTACCTCAAGAGTTAATAATGTGTTGTCTTAAGACAATTTTCTTAAAAGGTACCCCTGGCGCAGAGTTGGACTGGAAGGTGGACATAGTGAAGATAAATGTTATACTCACCAACAGCTCACAATTAAAGTCTTCAAGTAAGAGCTGGATCCAAAGGATCATCCACATTCATTTGATATTTTAAGGGATATTTAATGTTACTGATGATTTTTTCCAATTTGATCTGATTTTTTAAAGGAAATTTAATATTACTTGGGGCGCCTGGGTGGCTCAGTTGGTTAAGCGACTGCCTTCAGTTCAGGTCATGATCTCAGGGTCCTGGGATCAAGCCCCGCACCCGGCTCCCTGCTCGGCGGGAAGCCTGCTCCTCCCTCTGACCCTCCTCCTGCTTGTGTTCCCTCTCTCTCTCTCTCTCTCTCTCTCTGTCAATTAAATAAATAAATAAAATCTTAAAAAAAAAAAAAGTCTTCAGGTAAGAGCTGGATCCAAAGGATCATCCACATTCATTTGATATTCTAAGGGATATTTAATGTTACTGATGATTTTGTTCAATTTGATCTGATTTTTTAAAGGAAATTTAATATTACTGATTTTTCTTCCTGTGAGGACATTGATTATTCAGAAAATATTTTCATAGTTGTGTGTTGTGTGTGTGTGTGTGTGAGAGAGAGAGAGAGAGAGAGAGAGAGAGATTCAGAAAAACTTTAAATGGGAACATTATAGGATAATAATAATTCATTGATATTTACCAATGTTTGATGCAATGAGTACTTCAATTTTTCCAGTATACCCAGGAGATAAGTACAATTATTGTACCCATTTAACAGCTAAAGATATTTACCTCTAAATGGATTATATGACTTAAATAGCTAGGGAAACTTTGAATGAACAATGGATCCCAGGCAGTCTTGTTAAAATAAATTTAATTGGATTTCATAGAAACAAAATTAAATAAAGAGAGGAAAAGAATGTCAAGACCCCAACCTTTTTATGTCAGCACAATATTATATGTAAAATATAATACATATACACACACCTCACATCTTCTATATCCATTCATCTATCAAAGAACACTAGGCTGCTTTATTGATCATATGGCATTTCTACTTTTAATTTTTGGAAGAACCTTCATACTGTTTTCCACAGTGGCTATACCAATTTGAATTCTCACCAATAGTGCATAGGGATTCCTTTTTCTCCACATCCTCACCAACAGTTAATTCTTATCTTTTTTATTCTCATCATTCTTACAGGTGTGAAATGAAATCTCATTCTGGTTTTGATTTCCATTTCCTTTATGATTAGTGATGTTGAGTATCTTTTCCTGTGTCTGTTGACCATCTCAATGTCTTCTTAGGAAAAATGTCTATTCCTGTCTTCTGCCCAGTTTTTAATCAGATTTTTGTTTTTTGGTTTTGAGATGTATAAGTTCTTTATATATTTTGGATATTCATTTCTTATCAGATATATCAGTTGCAAATATTTTCTCCCATTCAGTACATCGCCTTTTTGTTTTGTTTTTCCTTCAGTATGCAGTCCCAATAGTTTCTTTTGCTTTTGTTTCCCTTGCCTTAGAAGACATATCTAGAAAAATGTTGCTGTGGCTGATGTCAGAGAAAGGATGGACCTAGGGGGTATTATGCTAACTGAAATAAGTCAAAGAAAAACAAATACCATATGATTTCACTTATATGTGGATCTAAAAAACATACAAATTAATAAAAAGTGGAGTCAGACCTATAAATACAGAGAAAAATCAGGTGATTGCCAGAGGAGAAGGGGGTAAAGGGTTGGGCAAAATGGTTGAAGGGGAGTAGGAGATAAGGGTTTCCAGTTATGGAATTGAAAAGTCACAGAAATGAAAGGTGTAGCAAAGGGAATATAGTCTATGATATTGTAATAGCATTTCATGGTAACAGAAGGTACATAAACTTGTGGTGAGCATAGCACAATCTTTAGAGTTGTTGAATCAGTATGTTGTACACCTGAAACTAATGAAACTTTGTGTCAACTATATTCAAATAAAAAAGAGAAAGGAGATAGGAAAAGAGTTGGGGGGGGGGGTAAGCAATCCCAAAGGATATGAAATGTGAAATCAGTAAATAAGAACAAGTGATTGAATTGGTTAAGCCTGTCAAGACAAGGTGTTAGGTAGATCACAAATGGCATACCTGTATTAAGAAGCAGGATTAAAAAAAAAAAAAAAGGTAGAAGAGGCAGTATTTGAAAAGAGAAGCAAGCATTCAGAATTAGGTTGTCCAGCTGAAGTTGGAAATTTAGAAATACAGATCATGTCATTAGTTTGTAATTAATTTCATTTTGTCCTCAAATTCACCCACTTTGTCTTACATTATTTATAGTATCACTAAGACAAAGATAATCAATGGGCTATAATTTCTAACACAAATAATTACTTGCACACTGGACAGGTTGAAGTGATCACTACAGGTAAAAATACATTTAATTTTAAAATTATCCTTAAATTAAATGTCCTATGTATGAGAAAATTGATAATAAATAATTTGGACAATTAATTATGGGACTGAAAATAAACTCAACATTTTACTGGAAGTATTGCTATCCATTTTACTTCAAAGAGGTCTCTCTTTTTTCAAGATACCCATAGGAGACCTTAATCAAAACTTGAATGACCATATTAATTGCATAACTTACCCAGATATACATTTTTAAGTGTAATATATGAATAAATGATTTTTACATTTAAAAATAATTTCTAATATATGCACACACTGAAGAAAATATTTGGTTATCAGATACCTTTGCACTAAATATTTGGGGAAATTATCAATTTTAACAAAACTGATTTTGAATTAAAAATATATTTTGAAGACCTTGCAAAATCAACATGTTATACATGTAAAAACATGAAAATCAACAAATTTCTAAGCACAGTTGTAAACATAATTTTGCTAACTAAAATTAAAAATTTTATTATTCAAATGATGGGAAAACGAGACACACTATTTTCTCTTTAAATTCTTGAACAGATTGTTACCATGGTAACTAATAGGCACATCAGGAGTAAATCATTCAAGTATATATTCTTGCAGGTGACTCCCACTCTCACAGTCTTTCTTTCAGCTGTCTCCATACTTATTATTGAAACCAAAACAAATATTAGTGGGGAAAAAAAAGAATTTCATTTGAAAAGCATTGCTTTCCAAGTAGCACTGACTTGCTAAATTACAGATAGCTAAAATAGTAAATATGCATTTAGTCTTTAGTCTGTAATGTCAGTTCCTGCCTATTTAATTGTAATGGAACAATATTCTTTAGTTAGCATATCTACTATGAAAAGTAGTTCTTTCTAGTCTTCAGTTCGAATACATACAGGCTTATGTAGGGTGTGTGTATGTGGAAGTTCTTAGAGAAGTAAATCCAGAAGACTAAGTGTTGATTGAGGTTATCATTAAAACTAATGTACATATCTATCTATCATCTATCTATCTATCTATCTATCTATCTATCTATCTATCTATCTATCATCTATCTATATCTATCTATCTATCATCTATGTATCTATCTATCATCTATCTATCTTTCAATAAAGAGCATGTAAAAAGATTATATTTTATCTGTAATATTAATCACTGCTGTTTATTTGGACTTATACTATATTATAGAATTATACTTAAGTCAACAAACCTCTGAATTAGATATTTTATACACATTTCCTTGATGACAGCATAGCTGCTCAGAAACATTAAGTAACTTGACAGCTATTTACAGCTAATAATCAGTGGGACTGGAGTGCCAAACCATGTCTATTTATAAAACTGAAGACCTTCCACTGAAATGTACTGTCACTTTCTTACTGCACAAAGAGGCCAGATCGTAGTTTGGAAATATATCAGGCAAAGAAGCTATGGCTGAATTGGTAATTTTTTTTTTCCAATACCCATCCTCTTCCTCCATATGGAAATATAAATACCACTCCACCCTATTTTAGCTAGGCACATGGCTGGTCCTTACCATTTATCAGCTTTCCTTATAGTATGAGTTGTAACATGGTTAAATTAAGAGAAATGGGAAATAAGCAGAAATGATACATGCAATTTCTGAGATTGCTCTTTAAAAAGGATAATACTTTCCAAGAGCTTCCTATGTTTTCTTCTTTTTTATTGGCTCACAAACAGATGTAAAGAGAGAGTAGTTTCAACCATGCAGAATTGCAACCAAAAGAATGTGGGTCCCCAAGGTGTCAGGAACCCAGATGCCGGAATGACCCTGTAGTGTGAAGCAACCTTGCCAGTCTTGGATTGTTCATGAATGGACTCCCCAGAGAGAGAAATGAACTTCCTTCCAGTTAGTTCCTTCCAGTTAGTATACTCTGGGGCCTTTTTCTTAAAATAACTTGAGTTGCACCCTAAATACTACAGATGCTCATTGAAAGCCTATTCAGTTAGGTCTTTTCTAGTTATCTGATACATACAAAAATGTATCCACATAATAAACTTTAAAGAAATATTACTGACTTAAATTATTTTTGTATCCTGGTTAAAATAGAAAGAGAAGAAATAATAAAAGTGGCAAAGTTACTCTCATAGTTATCAAAATAGAAAGGATAACAGAAACAATGGCAGCTAAAAACAAATTCAGAATTCCATCGCAACCAAAGCTAAAAGTGAGGCAATATGGGTTCCTTAGCTCTTCTTGTCCAGTAAAACAAGCCATAACAGTGCATCCTCAATAACAAACTTTTTCTTAGCTTAGAATTTTAGAAAATTTTATTGCACTAGTTTTTATGCCAGAGATAATTAAAAATACAGTTGATGATTCCCAGCATGGCATTTTTACAAAATGCTGGGATATTGGATGTGTGGTCATTTCTTATTTTGACTTTAGGAGGCAAAATGTTAAGACACATTTGTGTAAAGTGTCCAATTTTACACTGTCCTCTAAATGTATGCATCCTCCAGAGAATGGCCATTTTTATGTTTTGTACTCTTGTTATAACCAAATAAACTGATTACCTTCAAGTAATTAATATATTTTCTGCATAAGGAAATTAATTTATATCTACATTTTCTCTTGTTTGAAAATCAGTACTCTCATAGGCTCAAATAACATTGAAAGCAGTAACATCAGAGTTTAAATATAGTATATGTGTTGAAGAAGTCAAGAGGTTAACAAAAACCCTGCTGTAGATTATTTGATGTTAAAATACATACCTTAACAAATATATACTTTATAAGGATTTTATGTAGGCAGTAATGTAAAAGCTGATGGTAATTAGAATTAAATATGAAATTCATTATCTCTACTGAAGAAAAAATCACCTGGCTTTAGGTAATCTATCCAGATGGCTCTTCTTACCTTTAGTCTATTTCTTCTAGAATAATTTTGTTTCACTTTAAAGTTTGACAATAATAATGGAAGAATGGTGGTTTAGAAAACCAATGGCTTGTATCTTCAGAGTGCTAATATTTAGGATGTCCACAAATTAGTAACTACAATTAAATTCCTAAGACCATTTATGCTTAGATAACTTTCACATAATGTATAAGAATTATGAATTTAGAAAGGCCCATTTTCCACCCAGTGCATTTTCACCTCTCTTACCATGCTAAAGGATACATTTAGCTATAAGTATCTTTTCTTCTGAAGCTCATCAATCATCCCCCAAATAATCTATGAAAATATCTTTTGGATTTACATTTGTAAAAGTATCTTCACCCTTAGTAAGGATTTTGGTATATATTAAAATTGCCTTTGCTTTTGTTTGTTGATAATTTTTTTAAACTTCAATAGGATATATATTTTTTTATCATTCCAGGGACAGATACCTGTGACTTTTACCTAAGGTCTTCATGATTTTATAGATTATAAGCATACTTGTTTTTATTCTAGTTTCTGCCAGGTTAAAAATTCATATGCATTGGGGCACCTGGGTGGCTCAGTCATTAAGCGTCTGTCTTGGGCTAAGGTCATGATCTTGGGGTCCTGGGATCGAGCCCCGCATCAGGCTCCCGGCTCGGCGAGAAGCCTGCTTCTCCCTCTCCCACTCCCCCTGCTTATGTTCCCTCTCTTGCTGTCTTTCTCTCTCTGTCAAATAAATAAATAAATAAAAATCTTAAAAAAAATTCATATGTATTCTACTTTTCCTTCATTTTTGCTTCATTTCTTTGGCTCTGATCTCTGTCAATCTGCTTCTAAATCTTTTTTTTTTTTCCTCTTTATATATTTACTATATATTTTCTTTAGAAAATATGAAGTTTATCCTGGCTTCTTCCCAAAAGTAAGTTAATATTTTGTTTGGGGTTTTGACTTTTTTCATCAGCTATTTCATTGACCTTTTAATTATAGCAGCATAATGTCCATTGAAGATGACTACTGTGACTTCCAAATCTCTTGTATGGGTTTTAAGAGACAGTGTGAAGTCAACCATCTTATATAAAGTTTGGATTACTTTTTATCTGAATGCAGTTCCTTGCTATCATTTATATAGAAGCTGATTTGTCAATGCATGTCTATTTTTATTCTTTCATTCCTCCTGGGTAGCCTATCCCTTACCAGTTTTGAGGAATAAATGATGACTTTCAGTTTTCCCCTTCATAATTTTCTCCCTAGAGAACTGTTGTCATTGTCACCAGCAATCATCAGTTTTCAGAGTCTATTTAAGAGTTCCACAAGTTACAAACTGAAGCACTGACCTGCCTTCCCTATTTTTGTGAATCAAAGTGCATTTTGGCACTGGCCAGAACATCTAACTGAGATCTATTTCACCCTTCAATCCTCCAAATTCTGTCCCTTCTCAGATGGTCACCATACATATATCTAAGTTTAAATGATTGCTGCTTATATGGAAATGGCACAGAAGTTCATTGCTCAAATCAGTCACTTTTGTCAAATTGCTATGCATTTATATAATTTGGAATTTATTATGAATTCTATGATGCTCTCAGTCTATGTTGTTCTGTGTCCCTATTTCCATGGTATGTGTTCTACATTTCAGTATGCAAACTACATAAATGTACACTTTGTAGTTATGGAGAGTCTGGATATAGTGGAAAGTAGAAATGTTTTGAATCCATTACGCTAGGTTTAATTCCTGTTGCTAAAACTTAATAGTTCTTGTTAATTTTAGCAAGTTACTTATATCCTTGGAGCCTCAATTTCTTTGTGTATAAGTCCTGCCATTATATTTCCACTCAGTTGTTTTAAGGATTGCAGATTAAGCAAGCATCTACTCATCACTTATAGTCAAGAAATTCTAGCTGTTATTATTATTATAATTGCCCACTGAGAGTGTAGTAAAACAGCTAGTAATCCATCTTTTTTTTTAAGATTTTATTTATTTATTTGAGAGAGAGAATGAGAGAGAGAGAGCACATGAGGGGGGAGGGTCAGAGGGAGAAGCAGACTCCCTGCTGAACAGGGAGCCCGATACGGGACTCAATCCCGGGACTCCAGGATCATGAACTGAGCTGAAGGCAGTCGCTTAACCAACTGAGCCACCCAGGCGCCCAGCTAGTAATCCATCTTATAGTCTCCTGAGAATATCAGCTAGGATTTGACCTTTGATCATTTTTAAATGGCAATGCTTAGTTTATAAATAAAGGGACTATGCCTAGTGGCATAACTATTTCCCAGCATTACTTTTTAAAGGAATACAGTGTATTCTTATCACCTTAAACATCCAGATAGTGGAAAAAAAAAGTCAAACAAATATTTTGGTCTCTATCAATGGAAATGCTCTTCATGGAACACAGGTAATTAAGCAGTTAATAGTTTCTATCTTAAAAATTATAAAAAATTTCCTGTTCATATAATTTTTAAAAATATTCTACATTCCTCTATCCTTCCTAGAGTTTGAATTATTAACACAGGATTATCTTGAGTATGAAATACTTTCTCAGAAACTTTAACTAGACTTTAAAAAATATTATTAAAACCTGTTTTCTACATAATACCTCATGATAGCACAATCTTGAGAAATGGCCTGGAAAGTGTCACAGTTAATAATGCTAGTTAAATATTATTACACTTCTAAGTCATGATGCTCACAGGTGCACATAGTGCTCAATAAATATTTTTGAGTGGCTAATTGAATGCTTGTCATTTTATCTGTATCCATCCATCTACCTATTCATCTTTCTGTATTTGATTATTTTCAAATTCACTAGACAAACCATAGATTAAGCATGCAGAATAAAAAAAAAGTTGTAACTGTTTCATGATTCAATCTTATCATGAAATATCCATGATTAACAATTTTTGCATACACCTTCTCTTAGTTTTTATCATTTTGCAATTTTTCTTTATTCTTAACCATTTCCTTTTAAATATATGAACTCTGATTTAACATATATTATGTTGTATTTATTATGTTTTCAATTTGTTGTAAAATACTGTTTAGGTGCTAGGTTTCATAATATAATTAGCCTATCTTAGTGAATTTCTTTAAGTTTTAGTAAGTATGTATGCTTCAATTTGTGTTCAGGTTGCAGGAAAGGAGAAAGGGCAAAAAGATGTAGTTTTACACAACATTTAACAAGACTATGTTTCATTACAGAAACAGAGGAACTGACCTCTGTATTAGGTTCTCTGTGGAATACTGAAAGAAAAAGAAGCACATTAATATTAAAGACTTTATACAGTTTTCAAACAGCCGCAAAAGGTCTAAATACCTGTTTCTTTCTTTGCTGAAGGAGTTGGGATAGTAGATTTGTGACCTTCACTATTTACAACAAAGATTACTTCTTTCTTATTACAAAAAGATTCCTTCTTCTACAACTGACTGAATTTACCAAAAAGTCATAAACTTGGGGCGCCTGGGTGGCTCAGTCGGTTAAGCGGCTGCCTTTGGCTCAGGTCATGATCCCAGGGTCCTGGGATCGAGCCCCACGTCAGGCTCCCTGCTCAGTGGAGAGCTTGCTTCTTCCTCTCCCTCTCCCTGCTGTTCTGCCTACTTGTGCTCTCTCTCTCTCTGTCAAATAAATAAAAAATCTTAAAAAAAAAAAAAGTCATAAACTTGTGCTAACCAGATCCAAGTCCTTTCTAAATAAATTAATTAACCACAATTTAATAAATAGCAAAGCTAATATAAAATGTTTTATTTGGAAGAAATAGTCTCTCATATAGAAGAAAATGTTAGAAATAAAGTTAAATGGAAGTGATGTGATTCAGTACACTTCTATCTTATATTCAATACAATTCTAAGAATTTATAATCTCTATTGATGTGCCAAGTTATATTTTAGAAGCCTCGTAATCAGTGGAATAAACAAATTTGAGGTAGGAAATATACTCAAGACATTTAAAGTCTGTTTTTCTCCAACAGAAATATGTATAAACTATTTCATAAACATTTGTTGGTCATTTTCAACTTGCAACAAAATGCTTTTGGAAAAAATAGGGCAATTTAATTTGCTTTCAGATGTAACATTTTGACTTTTACATAACCAAGGCACATATTCATAGAATGATGTAATTGTCTGCAAGTATTCCTTTAATAAAGAATTTAGGCTCTGGGAGGACATAATAATGAGATATACTTGGGTGTAATTGAGTCATCCACTAACAATGCTTTCCCCGGAATCCTGTGTGTGTGTGTGTGTGTGTGTACGCATGTGTATAATCTGTATGTTTTGTACAGTATTTTTCAAAAATGTTTGCATTATTTCTAAAATGATATAATGTCCACATTTTTCCTTGTGATATCCATACTATAGATAGAACAAATATTGTACATTTACTTTTATATAAAATGTAAATTCTGAGTAGATTAATTTTAAGTAACAAATGAATTTAGAGATTATGCATTTACAACAACTATGATGAAACTTTAGCATTCCAAAATATTAAGCATAAAAAGCATATTTTCCTTTAAAGGTATGTACTTATAATGTTGTTGATTGCTTTCCCCAAAATGGAAAGTTTGTTGGAGCATTTGAACATACAAATGGAGGGGCACCTGGGTGGCTCAATTGGTTAAACATGCAACTCTTGATTTCAGCTCAGGTCATAATCTCATGGGTCGTGGGATCAAGCCCCCTGTGGGGTTCTGTACACAATGGGGAGTCTCCTTCTCTCCTTCTCCCTCTGCCCTTCCTCTCTCTCTCTCTAAAATAAATAAATCTTTAAAAAATCTCTATGAACATGCAAATGGAAAATCATATAAAATATTTACTCATTATTTCAAAAAGATGTAATCAAATCTCTGAGAATAACAAAAGAGAAAATATCTAATTTTTTAATAATCTTTGTGTATTCATAATTTATAGACCAAAAGAAATATTTTATCTCTGGCTTTAAAAATATACTCTAAAGGGGGCGCCTGGGTGGCTCAGTCGTTAAGCGTCTGCCTTCGGCTCAGGTCATGATCCCAGGGTCCTGGGATCGAGCCCCGCATCGGGCTCCCTGCTCGGCGGGAAGCCTGCTTCTCCCTCTCCCACTCCCCCTGCTTGTGTTCCCTCTCTCGCTGTGTCTCTCTCTGTCAAATAAATAAATAAAATCTTTAAAATATATATATATATATATATATATATATATATATATATATATATATATACTCTAAAAGAAGTTATTTAACTGCAGACTCAATTTAACAAGGATACAGTTGTTGATTAAGATGGTAAACGAAAGCAATGGCTAACATATGCAGTAAAATCTGAAGGGATTTTTGAGAGAAAGGTCAGTTTACACCAAGACAGTTCATTAAATATTCAAAATAAAGTTATCTAGGAAGATAAATCTGATTTATTATAACCAAAAACAAATAATAAAAGATTAAGGAGGATGATGGTTCCAGGAAAAACAAAACCCAGTCAAACCTGTATGTATTCTGAGTGAGAGCAAAAGTAAGAGCCTAGCTGCAATGTGCATGTATGTGAAGAAATTGGAATATTTTCACAAATAATACTTCTCCCAAACTAATAAAGACTAGACACATCAAGTTGTTATATGATGTATTTCTAATCATAAGCCTCATTTTTTAATGGTGCTCTCTCAGTGCAATTTTCCCTGGTGATTTTGAGCCATTGGTTCACCATTCCTCTCCACTGAAATAGTTTCCCTGGACCTATCTACTAAGAGATACGCAGTGGTCCAACACTCTCCTCCCTTGCTTGTCTCCTATTCTCCTATTGTCCAATTATCTATATCCCCCATCTCACATGTATAGGCTCAATGTGTTAAGCCTAATAACATAGTTATATTCAAAAGGAATACTAATAATAAACTTTCTGCAAATACAGTATTTTCAACCAAAATGAACAAGACAAATATTGTGGAAATTGCTAGCAATTTGAGAAATAGTGAAGATAAAGAAGTCATTTGAAGGTATTTCCTAGGTTCCAGGCCTACCCTCAAATATTCAGGTCAAGGAGATCTTTTGTGATTTTTTAGTATCATAATCTGTACTCATCAACCATTAAGAAAGCAGTCTTTTGATGAGAACTCTCTTCTGAACATTTGAGTGGATATTCTTTAAAAGCAGTTCATTTAAGATTTTTTATTAGATTAATTTGGACTTAATGTTTTATTGAGATTCATTAACTATGTTTACCCACAGTGATTCCCAATGCTCAATAATATCTACTTCATTTGTTAATCCTGATTTCATAGTTTATAAGATGTACTAGAAATTTTTTAATTGAACAGAATGAAGATATAATTCAACATCAAATTCTGAGACTGATGAATAAATATCAAAATGTTATAAATGATAATAATGTCTTAAAGACATTTGGTAAAGTTTTTAAAAACTCTCTCGTTATTTGTGTTGACTTCTGGAATTGGGTGAGGTGTTTTTGTTGTTCTTTTTGCTTTGTTTTGTTTTGTTCCTGCTAACATTTTAACAGCTTCGCCAAATCTCTAAAAGTCCTTTGTTCCCAGGGGAAAAAAAAGCATATTTACCATATTTCAGCAGCATATTCAGGAAAAAATTAAAATGTAATTTACTTTCAAAGATAATTTATTTTTGTTTTATAACTGAGAGAATCAAAATGATCTTTCCTTTTTTATATCCACTAGGGACAGGGCAAAAATGTCCTTAGTTTATAATTATTTGGCAGAAAATTTAGCTTTCCCTTAAGAAATTCATTGAGAAGAGTCACTTTGCTCCAAGTGGCTGAATGTTATGTCTCAGAAGGCTACCCAGAGAAGCAGATGTTTTTCATCTTCACCCACGCCTGAAGTGCTATCATTAACACCCTTACTGTACATTATAAGCATGCTCCATCTAGTTCAATTTTGGATGGGTATTTTAATTTAAAAAAATGATATTCTGCACGGTTTTTAATTTTACCTGTGCCCTGTAGGACCACTGTCCTTTGCGTGCATGTGACTTTCCCATGATCATAAATGAAATGTAGCTATGAGCATCAATAAATAAATGGGATAGAGATAGATAGATGAATATACTCATAAAGTGTTTGCTAAGCTATTTTTAAAGTGTTAGTGGAAAGAATATTATACATACATAGTTATTTTCTCCCTTAGGCTATTTGACCACCACTGGAACTAGTATTAGAATATGTTTTGGAGATCTTTTTTTATTATGATCTTGAAGCTTGACAGTTTCAAAGCATATTTGTAAAATAAAACATAGGACTAACGTGCAAATGTCAATTATATCTCAATAAAGCTAAGGAAAAATGCAAAGAAGAAAAGGAGAATCACCACTGGATTATTCCTTGAGTCCTGAGATCCCAACCCAATTTCCCTCTGTCCACTTTTCATAGTCTTCTTATCCTTATTTTATATATCATATTCAGCGTTTTTAGTTGTACTTAGCAGGAGGAATGGGAAAAACATGTCTATTACATCGTCCCAGAAGCAGAAATCTGCCCTCTTGTTTTATAACCTGTTTTTTCAAAGGAACTTTTCATGCAAATAAATATATCTCACAGTACCATTAACAAAAATAGACCTGCTGATGTGAGAGGATTATACATTAATACCCTCTGAGTATTTTAAAACATTTACAAAAGTCTTAAAATTGTATATAGTTAAGTTATGTCTGTCAGCCAGGTCCAAGCATCTCAATTCTACCCTCTGATTTGAGTAGTCAGTATCAGCCTTCTTTGGAGATGTAAAATGTGGTGGGTAGGAAGATGAAAAATTAGTGAATTGAAAGATAAAGTAAATTACTGAAATCACAAAGCTGTAATTCAGAGTTGAGATCATCTGATTCTAAGCCAGGTCTTTTTAAATTTAGTTGGGATAAAAGAACAAACACATCAAGAAATGAATAATTTTTAAATAAGAGCATAAAAAAGCTAGCAATCTACATGAAAAATATAATTTAGGATACATGTAGAAAAAGTTAATAGGAATAAATGCCTTCCAATTATTTGAGATATTAATGCATGATTTTTTCAGAATCAGGCATTAATTGTAATTTCCAAAATAAGATCTCATTTTATGATAGTAAATTGTTACTATACAAATGGGAGTTAGTGATTTGGTAATAATTTGTATTCCTCACTACTCCAATCCTCAGGATGAAGCCTTCCTAATTATGGTGGATATTTCTTATTTTGTCTTCTACAAATACTTCTTTTAATAATTATCTTCATTTATTTTTTATTCTTTTTTTTAAACTGTCATTTGACAAGTTTATACATTATACTACGTTCACTACAAGTATAGCTAGGCTACCATCTGTCCTATTGCATCTGTATTATAATATCATTGACTGTATTTTTTATGCTCTGCTTCTTATTCTAGTGACTTACTCCTATATCTTCATTAAACATAGAATTGTAGATGTTGGTGGGAAGCATGTCATTCCATTCCACGGCCATATGAACAGTTAATAATGTCAGTCATTGTACAGAGTTCCTGTTGCAAGGATATATTCACAATTCAAACCAGGTAATCAGGGTAATTTATTTGTAACTTCAGATGTGTCAAAAAGGTGACACTGAAGATGTTGAAGATGTTGAGGGCCAGGTTTCCAATCATTGAAAAGTTGATGGGAGAGAATGATGCTGATAATTTTGAGAGTATTTGAGATGAAAGCAAGAATGATAGCACTTCTGTCATTGCTTCTATCCATCTCTAAGGCCAGTTCCACCTGCTTCACAAACTGTCTGTTTTCACTTTATTAACTATTTCAAGGAGTGTTGATCTGCCTGCTCAAAGACCTCATATATTAGAAGCACTAAAGTTTTATAACATGTTATGAGTACATTATAGAATTTATCTATTATGTGCTTCATACCACTGGTTACTACTTCAAGCAGATTTATTAGAGTGAAATTTACATATTAATTCACATTGAATATTACTAATAATATTACTAATAAGTATTATTAATACATTACTGAATTATTACTGATATATTACTAAAATTATTACTAATGGAGCTTATATATTGCCTGCTTTCTTTATCATCCTCATCAGAATCTCTCATCTTTCATCTTTCATCTCTTATATTTGTCATTGTGGTGGCCATGGTCCTTGGATTCAGACATTTAAAGGAAATCTGAAAATATATTGCATCATAATATTGAAATAAAAGATGATGCTTAAAATTATCTCTCAGTAAAATTTGTATTTTAAGAGTAGACTTCAGGGGCACCTGGTTGGCTCAGTCAGTTGAGCACCCAACTCTTGATCTCAGCTCAGGTCTTGATCTCAAGGTCGTGAGTTCAAGCCCCGTGCTGGGCTCCATGCTGGGCATGGAACCTACTTAAAAAAAAAAAAAAAAAAAGAGTAGACTTCAAACCTAAACACTAAGACTTGTATACTAAAGATCACATTTCTGACACCATTGTACACTGGATGTGTGAGATATTTTGAGCACTAGAAATTACAAAGCTATTCATTCCCATGCACCAGGTTACAAGAAGCTTAAAGCTTTTGTGTATATCTCGGATAAAATTAAACAGAGTCCAAGATTATTGACTATATTCTCTATGCTGTACTTTTTATTTGCATGACTTATTTATTCCATAAGTGGAAGCCTGTATCTCTCACTCCTCTTTACCCATTTTGCCCATCCCCCGATCTTCTCCCATCTATCTGGCAACCATTAGCTTGTACACTGTATTTATAGGTCTGATTCTGCTTTCTGTTTATTCATTTGTTTTTTAGATCCCACATATTAGTGCGGTCATATGGTATTTGTTATTCTCCGTCTTATTTCACTCAGCGTAATACCGTTTGGTACATTTACATTGTTGGAAATGGCAAGATTTTATTCTTTTTTGGCTGCATAATATTCCATTGTGTGTGTATGTATACACTGCTGTTGGCACCAAGCTACCTCTCTGAGCTACTGGATTGGAGTTTGTAGAGGCCTCAACACTGTTTGTAGGGGCAAGTGACTAAAGGGGAAACGTTCATAGTGATTGCACAGTTAATATCAACTGAAAAAGGAAAAGCAATCATAAGTATACAGAGCTTAATGCTAAATGCATTTTTTTCTAAAAGTGAACAGTCTGATAAATATCTTTCAAACATGAAGTGAACTAGTATTAGTCTAAACCAATCATGGTGGATAAAAGAGAGCAGTAGAAAGAAACATGGTCCTTGATAACATATTTTGAGTTGCTGAATCAAGAAATTTGAGACCTGCTATACCTCTGAATTCTTACCTGAAATGATAAATATTTTTACTTTTAAAACTAGTTTAATTCAGGTATCTTTTGCCTGTAGTGGAAAGCATATTTACAAGATCACTAACATAATTATACCTTTGTATATTGATATTTCTGGCTGAAACCTCTTTACTGCTGGGACTGCCAATTTTTTTCTATTTCTTCAAAATCCTATGAAACTTCTTCTTTAGCTCTCCTACATTCCCTGAGCCTTTTGAGTAAAAGCTTCTCTGTTACTAACTCTCCAGTAAAATGCTCCATTTGGACCTCACTCCAGTGTGTATTGTGATTATTCATATGTGAGCCCTGCTTCTGTCTCTTAGACTGTGAGTTTCCCACAAGGCACAGATCACTTCTTATTCATCATCATCACATCAATTTTCAGCAGGGTGCTTGACTCAAGACATATTCTCAATAGCTGGTTAAGTGAATGAGTTGTGTAATTATAATTAGACTTAAAGTCATCACCCACATTTAATATACCAGCATAGAATTTGAGGCTTTGGAATTATAATATGTCTAATATTTTATGTGGAATAGAATGGTGTGAGTGTGCATAGCAACATTGGCTAGGATCATGTCAGGAGAGACTTTATAAAACTATAAGAGAGCTCATGAAGAAAATGCTATTTCCTAATATCTACATTTTTCACATTCTTGGAGCATCAGATGGTCCTAAAGTTTATCTGACTGACCTTGATCACTTTATTGCCATCTAGAAAGAAGAGAAGGGATGACGCAGGTGAAAAGTAGCATAAACCCCTATGCATTTGTCCATTGACTTGCCAATTCAATTTACCAAATATTTCTAACTCAGCCTATATACCAGACTCTTTGTTAAGCAATACAGAATATAATGTAAAAGAAAGTCATAGCATTTACTCCAAAGTGATTCACATTTACCAAGTAAATTAATAAATTAATGAATACATTAAGAAAATAATAAGCAGTAGAGTTCGATAAATCCAAAGATTAAAAAGGTATAAAAACAATAATTATAAGTTGCTATATGTCAAATGATATTTTACATATGCTGAATAAAGTAGAGAAGGTCTTTTATCTGGTAGCATGAGGCTGAGAGTGGTGGGTCAAAAAAAGGACAGTATGGAGGAGGTGTTTGAGAAGGCAGAGAAATGAATATAAACAGAAGCATGGAAATAATATAATCTGTGGTATGCCCAGAAAACAGTAAATTATTTACTTTGAACAGTGTGTTCATATAAGGAAGAAGTGCCAGTTAAAACTAGGCAGATAGATACAAATCATACTGCAGTGGCTGAATATTAGCAAAGACCTTTAATTAACGTCATATGAAATGGGAGCTGCTACAAGTTTTTGAGAAAGACTGAGGTTTGGAAAATGTGGTGTAGAACTTCTTGCAGAATAGATTGAGGTGGGAAAGGAAAAGGGTGGGAGAATTCCCATAAAGCATTTATAACTACAATCTAGGGAAGATTTAGCAGGAACAATAGTAAACAGGGAGAACATAAATTCTTTGAGTTCTGTTGATTTTTTTTTTTTCAGAAGTATATATATGTTTCTGTTCTTAGCTTACTAAAATAATGGCTGATTCTTTCTCTGTGGCTCTGGAGAGACAATGAAAATGGATATCCTAGCAGCTGTCCTTTCTACATTGAATGCATATGTTGCATGGTCTCTGGCAATCATCCAAATATCATCATGTCAGGAAGAAATAAATTATATGTCAAAAATGAGTCTCAGGTTGTGCTATAGAAATTATCACAGGGCCTTTCCCCTCACTGTATAGGACTTGTTTTCGCAGTGTGATAATTTAAGAGCAACCCAGTACAAGAGCAATTTATTGAAAAAAGAGTGATTGTCTTATGATCCATGATGCTATGGTCCACCTGGGACTGGCCAGTTCTTTAATGCACAGCTGCCTAAAAATCTGCCTCAGCATTGCTAATATTCACTGTCCCTCATGCTTCTTGACTGTCTTCAAAAAAGAATTCAATATGAAATAAAATGTTTTTCCAATATTTCCAAGTTAAGATAAACTGAAGATTTATGGTTCAATGCCAAAACTCTTTTGACCTGTTTTTTTTAAATTTTATTTATTTATTTGACAGACAGACAGAGAGAGAGCACAAGCGGGGGGAGTGGCAGGCAGAGGCAGAGGCAGAGGGAGAAGCAGGCTCCCTGCAGAGCAGGGGGAGCCCGATGCGGGACTCGATCCCAGGACCCTGGGATCATGACCTGAGCTGAAGGCAGTCACTTAACCAACTGAGCCACCCAGGCACCCTCTTTTGACCTGTTTTATCCCAGAATTTTTATTATAAGAAACATTCTATACTACTTGGTCCAGTGGTGTTAATACAAAGAATTGGTGGGTTAGTAATATTTTTTTAAGAACTTATTAACATTTTAATATTTTTGGTCCGTAATAATATTTCATGGTAAGAAGATTTTGTCTTAGCCCCATGGACTCTCTTTGAATTCGGTGACTAAATCCTTTTCTTTATTTTGCCTCCAAACACCAGATTATCACAGTACTTTTTGGATCATAATGTTTGCCTCTATCTCTTACTTTTCTTAGCCCTCTGGCTTGACTTTTTTCCCCCTCATTTGAAATTTTATTATGTTCTTTCTATGTGATTTTCTCCAGCTTCCCAGTTTCTATGACAAAATGACCATTCTTATATATATTTATTAACTCAGTTCATCATTTACAGGAAATAAACCTGATCATGATGAGGCATGTATCATCTTTAAATCTAAGAAGACTAGTTTAAATCAAAGGCAGATTTGATAATGTTTTAGAGTAAAGCAAGGGATTGTGAAACGTTGGTGATCTTTTGGAGCCCCGTGGCAGTAAATATGTGACTACACACACCTTCTAGATGGCCAGTAAGTCCTCCAGCCTGTCAATCTGAGAGAACATAAACAGCAATGCTGTGCATGAGTGGTCTTCGTACTAACTCAGTGTTTTTCAAACCTTATTTTTTTTCCATTATCACTCTCTAAGGGAAAGTTTTTGACTTTTAATCAACACCCAAGACATTTTAATACCACAGACATGTTGTATATCTGATATGTACTGCGGTTTATACTAAGAGTAATATCATTTTCATCCCTAAAACCAATATTTGCCCCTGTGATGATGACATTTCTTCCAATCAGAATTCATGTTCGAATGTAACCTTAAGATATGATATAAAGTATATCTCCAAATCTAGAGATGATACAGAGTCAGAGAGGTGTGTTAAAGCATGCATATATGGGCTGTGGGAAGTGTAACAATCACTCAGGTGAGAGAGGCAGATGGTGCTGTAAGAACTAACAGGCCATGGCACTCACCTTACGAAGTATAGGAAGACAGTTAAAAAGATCAACAAAATTAATCTCAGTATAAATCTTACCGGACAATAAGACACATGAGTAATTCTCTGTAGACATTTTTTTTCTTTTAATAAAGGAAAACTTTAAGGCATCTCTGAGTGTACTAATTAAATTATTTCAGCAAGAAGAAAATAATGAAATTTTCAATCTATGAACATGCAAATATATGCATGATTATTGAACTTTATTGCACAAGGGTTAAGTGGAGATCAGATCTTGACAAAGTATAATTTCAGCATCTTGAATAGGGACTGGGAAATACTGACTAAGATGGAGGCTGGAAAGCCAAGTTGGCCCGACTTCACAAACATTTATCTATTTTGTATTTACCCTTTTATGAGCAGGGGCGTGGTTAGGGAAATCTTACACAGTTAGCCAGAGAGTCTGTCAAGATGTAGAGAACTACTCTCTCAAACCTAGAGTTTCATTGAGAGATAGGAAAGACAATGCCACTTGCAGGAAAAACAGTACTGAGTTAAAGGAACACTGTGCAGGAAAACTCAGATGAATCATGCCTCTCAGTTGAAGGGAAATTCCCAGAATTTTTAGTCTATTTGACTCATTCCATTTCTCCTAATTTAGTTTGATAATGACAATGTGCTGTTGTTAATGAAAAGTCATTGAACAGCAGACATTAGTTATTTCCTATTAAGAAAAAAAATTAAAATCTTAGTTCAGAGGTTTTTTGGATGTAGCCATCTGGGAATTAAAGCATTTCATTGTCTAATTAAAAGGTGTGTTCTTCTATTAAGGAGAAGGCAAAAGTTTGCATGCCAGTCATTATTTGATCAGAAGGGAAATGGACCAAATAACATTATTCTGCATTTTTCTCACTATGAGAAAAGTTGTGAGCATTACGTATATATTAAATAAATATATTAACCTCCCATTACTTTAGTGTCTGAGTGATAATAAATAAATGAGCCTAACTACTTTGTCAAAATTATTTTGAGAATTTTTTTAATTGCGAGTATAATCTTTGGCATATTTCTACTTTTTTCTGGTAATTACTTCCTATATGTTCTTTAGTTCATGTATACTTCTTTTTTTTTTAAGATTTTTTTTTCTTATTTAGTTATGTGTCAGAGAAAGAGAGAGCACAAGCAGGGGGAGTGGCAGGCAGAGGGAGAAGCAGGCTCCCTGCTGAGCAAGGAGCCCGATGTGGGACTCGATCCCAGGGTCCTGGGATCATGACCTGATCCAAAGGCAGAAGCTTAACCGACTGAGCCACCCAGGCGTCCCTCAATGTATACTTCTTTTTGTAACTTATACAATTTGAAATAATAGATGTCTGAAACAAATAATGAGTTACTACTGAAATATAAATGTGAATATGAAGGAAGATAGGATTAAATGTAATTAAATAATATAAATTTAGCTTTAAGCTTTTTATTTTAGAAAAATCAGTACCTAAAAATAAAAAGATATAAAAATTAGACACTGAAGAACATGTAATACTTTCTTTTAAAGCTATGACTCACTTCAATTTCTCTACAGTCGAAAATATAACTTCTGATATACCATAACATTTTGTGGAATTGATTATCAAGATTTACTGCAATACATAATATAGGATAGTCAACAAAATTTTTAAGAATTTATGCTGAGTATTTTATGGCAGAAACTTTTGTTTTTTCTATTCATATGTGTGTGTGTACATATCCTAGATAAAAGAGTAGAAAATTGAAAATGTAATAAATTTTATTTGAATCTAGAGAGAGAAATTAGATTACTCTTCCAGTTTAATCATAGAATGTTTTACCAATCTTTGAACTTCGTATGAACCGTAGTGATCTTGATAAGTTCAGGTGACAAGATTGAAAACGTATATATATTTAGATGGGTTAAAATATGATAAATAGTTGATGGGTAAACAGATAAAGAACTACCCAGAAAACAAAAGTAATTAGCCAAAAGTAGAAAATTAGTGTTTTAGAAATTTATACTGTTTTTCACTGAAGACTGTTAAGTCTGTTTTGATATCTAGGGATGGTGCTCTGTTCACCATCAGCCTCCTACATGCTTTTGGCAGTCTAACTCAATCATTCATTCCAGATTCTTACTTCACTTTCTCTCCCTGACATGCTCACTCTAGTTTACCTCTTTTTATGAATAAATAGTTCCTAATGCATTTTTGTCAAGAATGCTATAAAATGACATTTCTGATTGTGGTATTAGGCTAAGCCAATAACTCTCTAAGAACAAAGAGGTCTAAGGTCATAAATGAAGACTTTGGTTGTGAGTTTGGTCATCTGTCAGAGGGGAATAGAAGGCCAAGGGAAACACAAATCCCTAGTTTGCTTCGGTGAGGATGAAGAACATTAAGTTTTTGAGAAGAAGAAGAAAAAAAAAAACTTAGAACTACTACTAACTATAGAAATGTCAGGTGTGCTGGATCTATATTAGGTTCTTTTAATTGCATACAGATAGCTTAAATTCAGTGGTCAAACATACAAATAAATTGTGGTTCTGAATTAGAAATTAATTTTTAATGTCATTTAAAGTGTGACATTGTCATACAATTTGCTATGTAGAGACTTAAAATGAGGTTTAAAAGTGATTAAATATACAAATATGAAAACTATATAATATAAGATAAAATAGGTATTCTTTTGGGTAACAAAATATTTTATAAAATTATATCAAAATTATGAAATAATTTGTAATGTGCCATATTTATATTTTTATATGAGTAAATGGATTGCTGAAATAGGAAATTCATTAAAAATTATCTGATCTCTAGCTTTAAAATTCCATGTTTCCCCTTTTTGTCCTTTCAGTTATACCCTGGTGTTTAGAACAATTGTACAAAAAATGTGCTCAGTAACTTTTTGACCATCTGTTATTGGTCTGTTTTGTCTCTCTCTTTTTTTTTTTTTTTGAAATTATAACTGTCATGAATTCTGAAATGGAGTATTTTTCTGGCCTTCTGGTCAAGATCATTCATACATCTGCTCCCAGGAAAACTGATATGAATGTGGCATAGAATGAGCTCTGTCATCTACTGTGGCTCATTTATTTTTAAATGTTATGACTAAAGTGTACCTGAAATCTTGGTGACATAAAAGTGCTCTAAAGATAGTCCTTGATTTGAGTGTACAATATTAATGACACTCCTCTTCACATGTGACTGACCAGGAAGAATTGATTCTCCTTTTCACAATCTTCAATCATTGATACTTGTATTTTGCCTTCTCCCACATCCTCCATCAGTTAGAAATACTAGCAAAATCACCCTTTACTCTTTAAAGACTAGGTGCAAAAGTTACTTCTCTAGGGAACTTGTAAGAGCTCCCTGGTATTTCCCTTTTTTTTCTTAGCAAAAAGACAATTGCTTTAAAGGTCAAGGATTTGGGTATGAATATTGCTTTGTTACTAAGAACCTTTTACTAAGGGCATAAGTAAATAAACTAACAAAATTATGATAATTCTGATAAATATATCCCATCAGTTTTTAATGACTAAGGTACGTGTTTTTGCAAGCAACTTCATCTTATATAGTGCTAAATTTCTGGATTTGGAAGTAAGCAACGTGTGACAAAATCATTTGACTTTGTCAAGGTTCCAAGCCACTATCATAATAGAACTGTTGCCATACACCAGAAATAAATTGTAGTTTAATGGTGACAATATGGGCTAGAACCTGAGTGCACAGAACATTGACTTTTCTCAATTCCTTAATGTTCACCTGTCAACATGTTCTGTGATCTGGAAAAATTGGGGTTTGATGAGGATTGTTGACTAAACCAGGATGTTAATATACATTTGCATTGTTTACCATTGTTTCTTCATTCCAGAAAGTTTTCATGTGCTTCTTTGCAGTCAACATTTTCTTTAGCCCCTCTATAGGAAAGCATTGATCTGATTTCCATCACTATACATCAATTTTGTTGCTTCTAGAATTCTGTATACATGGTGTCATATGCTATGTGCACTTTGTTTCCAGCATAGGAGCTTCTGTTGCTCAGCATAAACTATTTGAGAGTCTTCTGTGTTGTCTGTATCAGTAGTTTATTGGGTTTAATGCTAAATAATATTCCATTGTTTTATTTTGCATTTCTTTGATGAATAATAACGTTAATCATGTTTTTGTCATTTCTACGTATATTTTGTGAGATACCTGTTACAGGTTTTGATCATTTTTTATTGGAATGTTTATCCTTTTATTGAGTTAGAAGAGTTGTTTATATATCCTGGATACAAGTTTTTTGACAGATGTTTTTTACTACAAACACCTTCCTCCTACTCCTTGTCTCTTAATTTTCTTCAAGTTGTATTTTGAAGAGAAAAATTCTTAATATTCATGAAGTCCAATTTTACCACATATTCCACAACATAACCTTTTAAAGATGAGTGGGTTTCTGTGTATGTATGTATGTATATGTATGTGTATTGTATGAGAAATAACTGCTTTCTTATGAAAATATCCTATGGTTTTTTTAAAGAAATTTTAAGACTTTAGATTTAGCATTTATATTTATGAGTATGTTGATATATGCTGTGAGGTAGGGGTGTATTAGCTTACAGATCTTTTAAATGGTTTATGGAAGAAAAAATCATTTCTCCGATGAATTATATTTGTAGAAAATTAAATGGCGTGTGTGTGTGTGTGTGTATTTTCTACTGCTCTAATAACTATATTTCACTAAATTGTATGTGTTTCTTAAACCAGTGCCACACTTTCTTCATTAATAGTAGTTTTGAAGTCAAATAGTTTATCCTTCAAATCACTCTTTATCTCTCTCTGTTTCACTCTCTGTGTCTCTCTTCCTCTCTCTCAATCACTCTCTCTGTCTCCTTCTAGCTGTTCTAGATTCTTTACATTGCAGTATAAATTTTAGAAACATCTTATTACTTGGGATTTTGCAAATGGATTCTGGGGACTCTACAGACTCTACAGACTATGAATTTGAGGAACATCTTTCAATATACGTCTCTTCTAATCTGTTAACATGACATATGTCCACAATTATTTATCTTCTTCATTTTTTTCCTCCATTTATTTTGTAGTTTTCTCTGTAGATGTCTTACAAATTCTTTATTAAGTGCAATTTCTTATATTTCATCTTTTAATTCTATACTAAATGGTATTTTAAAATATTTTCCAAATTTTGGCTATTAATTTATTGATGTTATAAAGTCTTGCTGGAGGGCAGGGTGTGGAAGGATGGGGTAACTGGGTGATGGACATTAAGGAGGGCATGTGATATAATGAGCACTGGGTATTATATAAGAGTGATGAATCACAGACCTGTACCTTTTAAACCAATAACATATTATATGTTAATTAAAAAAAATAAAATGAATAAGTAAAAAAAAATAAAGAAGGCATAAATTAAAGTTTTGCTATATTCACTCATCAATTCTAATTTTTCGGGTAAATTCTATGTGATTTTTTTAGGCAAAATTATTCTCTGCAAATATGAACATTCTTTTCATTGCCCTTTTTATGACTCTTGTTTTATATTACATTGGCTAGGAATTTAGTACAATATTGAGTAAAAATGAGGTCAATCATCCTTGAATTGTTGCTATTTTTAGAAATAAAGCTATTATTCTTTGGTCATTAACTCTGATGTTAGCTGTAGGGGTTCAGTAGATGTTATTTATATTGTTGAGGAAGGTTAACTCTACTCCAAGTTTGTTGAAGGTGTTTATTGTGAAAATGTGGTGTTATTTCTACTCTTTCTATTGAGACAATTATGAGTTTTTCCTCTTTTTTTTTTTTTTTCTTGTTAATATGGTAAATTGTGTTGACTGGTTTTTGATTGTTAAATGAACATTTCATTCCTGGGGTAAATCTAATGGATAATGATAGACTATCATTTTAATATACTGCTGGCTTCAACTTACTAATATTTTTTGAATATATTTGTATATATGCTTCACTAAGATAAATATATTTAAACATCTTTGTCAGGATATTATATCAGGGATATACTAGCCTTCTAAAGTAAATTGGGATAAAGTTCCCTTTACTGAAAGAATATCTAAACTTGGTGTACTTATTTCCTTAGAATTTGTATAGAATTCACTAGTATAAACATCTGGGCCTGATATTTGTCAGATGTATTTTGATTATGAATTCAAATAATAATTTACTATTAATTGAATAGTAACTAGGTCTTCAGATTTCTATGATCCTATATGAGAAGTTATGACAAGTCATCTCAAACTACCATCTATATTATAAATTTTATTGGTATGAAATTCTTAATATTCTATATACATATTTTTATATATTATAGTATATAAAATATATATTTAATATATTTTAATTTTAATTCCAGTATAGTTAACATGCAATGTTATATTAGTTTCAGGGGTATAATATAGTGAATCAACAATTCTATACATTACTCAGTGCTCATCACAATAATTTACTCTTCTTAAACCCCTTCAACTTATTTCACCCCTCTTTCTTCTACACACCTTGCCTCTGGTAACTATCAGTTTGTTCTCTGTAGTTAAGTCTTTTTTATTTCTCTTTTTTTCTTTGTTCATTTGTTTCTTAAATTCCACATAAGAGTGAAATGACATGGTGCTTGTCTTTCTCTCATCGACTTATTTCACTTAGCATTATACTCTTTAGATCAATCCATGTTGTTGAAAATGGCAAGATTTCATTCTTTTTATGTCTGAGTAATATTCCATTGTATACATTATAACCTATCTTAATCTATTCACCAGTGTTGAACATTTGGGCTGCTTCCATAGTTTTAATTAAGGTAAATAATGCTGCAATAAACATAGGCGTCCATGTATCTTTTTGAAATAGTCTTTTCCTATTTGGTTAAATTCCTAGTAGTGGAATTACTAGATCATATGGTATTTCCATTTTTCAGTTTTTGAGCAACTTCCATACTGTTTTCCACAGTGGCTGCACCAATTTGCCTTCCCACCAACAGAACAGGAGGGTTCCTTTTTCTCCATACCCTTGACAGTATTTGTTTGTTTCTTATCTCTGATTTTAGCCATTCTGACAGATGAGGTGATATCTCATTGTGGTTTTGATTTGCATTTCCCTGATGATGAGTGATGTTGAGCATCAATTTATTGGATATGACATTTGCAAATATCTTCTCCTATTTCATAGGTTGTCTTTTAGCTTTGTTCACTGTTTCCTTTGCAGTGCAGAAACATTTTATTTTGATGTAGTCCCAATGGTTTACTTTTGCTTTTGTTTCCCTTTCCTCAGGAGATATATCTAGAAGGAAGTTACTACGGTTGATATTAAGGAAATTACTACCTGTGCTCTCTTCTAGGGGGTTTATGGTTTCAGGTCTCACATTTAGGCCTTTAATCCATTTTGACTTCATTTTTGTGTATAGGGAAGGGAAGTGGTCCAGTTTCATTCTTTTGCATATAGCTGTCCAGTTTTCCCAACACCATTTATTAAAGAGACGGTCTTTTTCCCATTGGATATTCTTTTTTAAAAAAATATTTCATTTATTTATTCATGAGAGTCAGAGAGAGAGAGAGAGAGGCAGAGGCAGAGGGAGAAGCAGGCTCCCTGCCTAGCAGGGAGCCCGATGCGGAACTCCATCCCAGGACCCTGGGATCATGACCTGAGCCGAAGGCAGACACTTAACCATCTGAGCCACCCAGGCGCCCCATTCCCATTGGATATTCTTGCCTCCTTTGTTGAAAATTAGTTAACCATATAATTGTGTTTCTTTCTTGGCTCTCTCTTCTGTTCTATTGATCTATTGGTCTGTTTTTGTGCCAGTACCATATAGTTTTGCTTACCAAAGCTTTGTAGTTTATCTTGATACCTGGGATTATGATATGTCCAGTTTTGTTCTTCTTTTTCAAGATTGCTATAGCTGTTGGGGGTCTTTTGTGGTTCCGTATAAATTTCAAGATTATTTTTTCTAGTTCTTTGAAAAATGATGTTGGTATTTTGATAGGGATGGAAAAAGTCTGTAGATTTCTTTGGGTAGTATGGGCATTTTAACAATATTCTTCCAATCCATGAGCATGGAATATGTTTCCATTTGTTTGCATCATCTTCAATTTCTTTCATCAGTATTATATAGTTTTCAGAGTACAGGTTTTTCACCTTCTTGGTTAAATTTATTCCTAGGTATTTTATTCTTATTGGTGCAATTTAAATAGGATTATTTTCTTAATTTATCTTTCTGATGCTTCGTTATTAGTGAATAGAAATGCAACTGATTTCTGTTACATAGATTTTGTATCCTGTAATCTTACCGTATTTATTAGATTTAGTAATTTTTTTTTGGTGGAATCTTTCGGGTTTTCTATACATAGTATTATGTCATCTGGAAAATAGTGAAATTTTACTTTTTCCTTACCAATTTGGTAAGGAAGACTTTGTCTTTTTTTAAAATTTTATTATGTTATGTTAATCACCATACATTACATCATTAGTTTTTGATGTAGTGTTTCATGATTCATTGTTTGCGTATAACACCCAGTGCTCCATTCAATACGTGCCCTCTTTAATACCCATCACCAGGCTAACCCATCCCCCCACCCCTCTCCCCTCTAGAACCCTCAGTTTTTTGTCTTTTTCTTCTCCGATCACTACAGAGAGGACTTCGACTGCTGTGTTGAAGAGGAGTCATAAGAGTGGACATCTTTGTCTCATTCCTGATCTTGGGAGAAAAAGCTCTGTTTTTCACCTTTGAGGATGATGTTAGCTGTGGGTTTTTCCAGATAATGGCCTTTATTATGTTAAAGTATATTCCCTCTGAGCCACTTTGTTGAGGGTTTTTATCATGAATGGGTGTTGTACTTTGTCAAATGCTTTTTCTTCCTCTAAATGCTTTTTCTGCTTTGAAATGCTCATATGTTTTTATCCTTTCTCTTATTAATGTGATTTATCATGTTGACTGATTTTTGAATATTAAACAATGCTTGCATCCAGGAATAAATCCCTCTTAATCCTAGTGAATGATTTTTTTAATGTACTGTTGGATTCAGTTTGCTAATATTTTGTTGAGTATTTTTTCATCTATGTTCATCAGGCCTATATTTCTTCTTTTTGTGGTGTCTTCATCTGGTTTTGTATCAGGGTAATGCTGGCCTCATAGAATAAATTTGGAAACTTCTCTTCCTTTTCTATTTTTTGGAATAGTTTGTGAAGAATAGGTATTAACTCTGTTTTAAATGTTTGGCAGATTTCACCTGTGTTGCCGTCTCGTCCTGGACTTTTGTTTATTATAAGTTTTGTGAATACTAATTCAATTTCATTGCTGGTAATTAGTGTGTTCAAATTTTCTATTTCTTCCTGGCTCAGTTTTGGGAGGTTATATGTTTCTAGGAATTTATCCATTTCTTCTAGGTTGTCCAATTTATTGGCAAATATTTTTTCATAATATTCTCTTTTAATCTTTTGCATTTTTATGGTGTCAGTTGTTATTTTTCCTTTTTCATTTCTGATTTTGAGTTTTTTTTCTTTTATGACTCTGGCTAAAGGTCCATCAATTTTGTTGAACTTTTTAAAGAACCAGTCCATGGTTTCATTAATCTATTTCTTTAATTTCTATTTGTGCATTTCTGCTCTAGTCTTTATTATTTCCTTCCTTCTGCTGGTTTTGCATTTTGTTTGTTCTCTTTCTAGCTCCTTCGGGTGTAGGTTAGGTTATTTATTTAAGGTTTTTTTTTGTTTTTTTTTTTTTCCTCTTCAGGTAGGCCTGTATTGCTAGAAACTTTTCCTTCAAACAGATTTTGCTGCATTCTAAAAATTTTGGACTGTTGTATTTTCATTTTCATTTGTCTCCATGCATTTTTTTTTAATTTCCTCTTTGATTTCTTGGTTGACCCATTCATTGTTTTGTAGCATGTTATTTAACTTCCATGCATTTGTGCTCTTTCCCAATTTTTCTTGTGGCTGATTTATATTTTCATGGCATTGTGGTTAGAAAAGATACATGGTACAACTTTTTTTTTCTTTTGTTGAGATTTGTTTCATGGCTTAACATGTGATCTATTCTGGAGAATGTCCCATGTGCACTTGAAAAGAATATGTATTCTGCTGTTTAGGATGGAATGTTCTGAATATATCAGTTAGATCCACCTGATCCAGTGTCTCATTCCAAGCCACTGTTTCCTTGCTTATTTTCTGTAAGATGATCTCTCCACTGATGAAAGTGGGGTATTAAATTCCCCTACTATTATTGTATTACTATCAATTACTTTCTATGTTTGTTATTAGCTGCTTTATGTATTTGGATGCTCCCAAGTTGGGTGCATAAATATTTACAATTGTTATATCTTCTTGTTAGGTTGTTCCCTTTATTATTATATAGTGTCCTTTTTTGTCTCTTGTTACAGTCTTTGTTTTAAAGTCTATTTTATCTAAGTATTGCTACTCCAGCTTTCTTTCGTCTTCCATGTGCATGATAAATGTTTTTCCTTTCTTCTGATGGTTTTGTATTTTGTTTGTTCTCTTTCTAGTTCCTCCAGATGTAAGTTAGGTTGTTTACTTGAAGTTTTTGTCGTTGTTGTTGTTTGTTTTGTTCTTTGTTTTTCCTCTTGAGGTAGACCTGGATTGCTATAAACTTAGTAAGGTAAATCTCATGTAGGACTTACAGGAGTGTGGCCTTTGACTGTAATATGAGACATTTTTCATGTCTCAGCTGGATTCTCAAAATGCTAATAATGACTTGTTAATTTTGTATCTGCACTATGGGTTATGGGTGGACTGGAATTCTACTCTTTCCCACACTTCTTGATTTCCATTCTATTCTGCTTAAATTCTGTAGTACTCTTTGGTAAACCACGTATACTCTACTCTACGTGTACATAGTCCAGGCCTCAGCCAAGAACTAATGGCAATCTTCAGCACAAAACTATATGAATCCTGTCTGTACAGCTCCTTCTTTTTCAGAGCTGCATTCCATAAATTCCAACAGATTCAGCTGCTCTGAACTCAGATCTCTATTACCTCAAACCTAATGTAATTCCATATTCTGATTGGTCTCTGGCCCCTGTGCCATGAACAAGAAATTGTCATTTGAAACTTCCTTACCAAGTTTCTATTCTCTCAATGCTGCCGTATTTGTTTCTTTGATTATACTTGAAAACATTGCTTTATGTTTTTGTCCATTTTATGATTTTTTTAAGGCAGGAGGATTGGCTTGGTGCCAGCTACTCAATCATAACTGGAAGCAGAAGTCTTAAATAATTTTAAGTCTCTGTGACTACAATCACACCTCATCTTCAGGCTCCTATAGTAATATCTCAAAAGATAAAGATCTTAAAATCCAAATTTTTTTACTGAACCACTGTAAATAGGTCAGTAAAAGAAAAGTTGGCATTTTTCTCTTTGACGTATTCCCTATGATCATGTGGAAAACAGATGGGAAGTAACTGAACCCTTCTGAGATTTTTTTTTTTTATCTGTAGAATCGGTCTCAAAATTCTAACGTTACAGTTTCATTCTTTAAGTTATACACACATGAACACATACACATACATTAAAAGGTAGTAAAGTCTTGATATATATTAGACATTCAATAAAAAGAATCTCTTTTTTAGAAGCAGAATGCTAAGCCAGGGGATCCCTTGAAATTTGTAACATTCCCCAAAATAATGATAAATCATTATTTTATAAGAATTGATGTTTTCAAAAAAAAAAATTGATGTTTTCTAAGTGTTATAATATTGCCACATAATTTTATGCAGTTTTATAATGTAAATATTGTTTTACCCACTACAAAACTTATGAAATACTCAGAGTTTAAGAAATTTGTCCAAAATTTAACACCAAAAAAGTAACTGCCCAATACCAAAGTCAAGTTGCTTAGATTACTAATGTCTTTCTACACCTTCTTCCAGACATAAAATTCTAATATCAAGGGAGTAGAGTTGCTGAATATTTCCTAACACAAAATACATGGTTTACTATCAGATGGAATAATAAACGTAAACGTTTTCCTGGTTGTAATGTGGACTTTCTCCTTAATTCAGAGAGTAGTACAAACGTAACCTCCTTTACCCTGAATGGAGGAAATTAAAAGCATCTCAAACTATCCTCCTTTTGAAGTTAAAAAGTCAGCTGGCTACTCTCTTAAATAGTCAAAAATGGTATTTTAAAGAAAAATATAAATCAAAGACCTGCTAGTCAGTGACACAAATCTCTCTGAACGCAATTTCTAAAGCATGATATTTGTTTCTTCTTCTATAGTATCATTAACTCTGATTGATTCAGCAATGCTAGAGCCTAGAAAAGTATTGTCATTTTCATGTATATCTCTGAAGAAAATTTCTTCCTCAAGCACATAATTCCATATGACAATAAATTGAGGAAATATGATTTTGTTTTTAAAAACCACCCCAGTTTATCCAAGCATGTAGTAACATTTTTGGAATAAGAGTGTTCAATGCTAACCTCCTAAAATATTTATTTTATTTTTATTTTTTTATTTTATTCTAATTCTGCTGTCTAAAGTTGGATACAAAATGGAATATAAAGTTGTTAAATTGCTTGACATGTAAAACCAACATTTAACACCAATGGAGACCAATTAATTGGAAATTATCAGAATACCTATTAAAATGTACACTCTAAAAATTCATAAGATAAATAAATTTGAATACTGATTGGACATAGGCTGGATTGAGAATTTACTTCAATATAAGTGGTTAGGATAAGTAGTGAGTGGAGGTAAAGATGAAACATGAGTTGATTATTGTTGACTCTGGGTTATAAATCCATTGTTGATTGCAGGATTCTTTTCATATGTCTTTACTTTCAATAATAAAAGTCTGTTACTTTCAATAATAAAAGTTACCAAGTTGTAGTATGATAGCTTATATCCCTCTCTATAGCTACTTGTGCTAAAACCCAGGAGATAAAGTCTTATTGGGGAATGAATATAGAAGTCTAAGTAAAATATAGCTAAGGATGGATAGGATAAGTAGTAACATGAGGATAATCAAAGCTAAGCCAGACACATAAAAAATATCCATATAAGACCAAAGGGAGGAAAATAGAACAAAGAAAAGTAGCAATTTAAAGCTGGTTGAAAGGAGAGTAAATAAAATTCAAACAGGTATAAGCAAGCGTACTAATGGTTTAGTGTAGAACACAGAGTATTAGTCTAAACTCCTGCTGAGACCATTTGGTTGAAACTCAAAACCATGAAATCCAGACTGATGGGATCATTTCCTCATTGAGGCAGGTTGCAGGTGGCAGGGCAGGCAGACTTAGTCTGCCTGTGATAGGCTCATATTTGGACAGGGTAGGGGGTAAAAATAAAGCTTCCTGTTGGAGTTGGTGTTAATCCATTTTATGACAGTCTCTATTACAGTGCATCTCTTTCTCTCATTTAATCTCCTATGTACTGTCATTCCATGTATCCTTGGCATTCATGCCCTCCAAATATTTTCTCCCCATTGAATATTATATTTTGATCATTTCTTGTTTCTGTGCATTTTCTCAAACATTGACTTTGCTGAATCACATTTTCTTTAAAAAGCTTATTTTTAACCACATGGGATGGCTGGATATTACTTATTTGTCCTTGCTAATTTCTCCTTCTCATTTTCTATATTTATATTTTTATATTATACAACTTTGTCCTTCAGAAACTCAAATGTACTTGGTAATGCTTACCTTTTCATGAATCACTGCCAAGTCCCATGGGTTTGAGTTTGACTTGTTCAAGGGACTAAATAATGTAGAAAATGATTCCTCATTGTGCCAGACAAATAGTGCTTTTATCAACCAGTTCTATAAAACATGATTAGAATTAAACAAAATATGGCATTCGTAGTTTTCTAATTAGTTTTCCTAATTGAATTACACAAGGTAAACATTTGCTAATACTGTTGACTGCACCTTTTTCTGTGGGCTTTACAGGAAAAAACACAAAATACATTTTTTTAAAGCCTGGGGTTTCAGACATTTTTATATTAATATATTCTTATATACAGTTTTAGCATGCACTTACAAGCTCTTAGAATTTTTAAACCATATTTAATGTATCAAAATATCAGGTTTGTTTCAGACCACTCATATTCTCTCACTTTTTGTAGCTGAATATGGTAAACTTTAGTCTCCCTGAAAACTAACTGGGTCAGAGAAAATAAACATGCCTCAACAACTAAGCAGAACCATATTAAAATTAATGTTGAACTAACTAACTTACAGGCAGTATTTCCATAAGCTACCACTAAAATGATTTTGTAGCACCTTGTAAAAATATTCACACACACACACACACACCATGGCAATTCTACAAGCAAAAATTTTAAATTATATCATGTTTTAAAAGCTATTCAACTCTATATTGGTATTCTCACTTGTGAAGGTCTTCTCTGCTTCCCAGACTGGAAAACTCTTGGAGCGGTGACAATACAGGAAAATTTATTCTTTCCATTGCACTTAAAATATAATTCTCTGAGAGGTGTAAAAAAAAAAAAAAAAAAAAAAAAAAAACCTTAGAATTTGGAACTTTTCGATACCTCATGTGGTAGAAATAATATTTTTGTATTAATCAACAGGAGAAATATACATTGACTTTGGGGATGGCATAATCACAATATATTTTGGTTCAAACTCTTAGAATAATTTCCCATCAGAATCTTAAGGTGAAAAAAGCCTCAAAAACACTCCAATGTTAAAAATGCAACATTAAATGTGAAACTTTAATAACCACATTATTTTTATTACTTTTGTTCCATACTTTACCCTTCTTATGTAAATATGGATTATTTCTGTGGCTCATTGGCTATTATCATTTGCCATTTGTAGGGGTTGAATAAAGCAAATAGTCTTTTCATTTTTGCTGAAGAAGAAACAGAAAAAATAAAAGTAGAAAAATATTATTTGGGATAAGTCTAAGACTAGGGAACTTGACTTGTAGGTAGACAATAACTGTTCTTCTTAAAACAAAGAAATAATAAAACTGTTGGTAAAGCATCCTAACTGGATAGCCTATGCTTTGCGTAATTTCTCCTTGTTAGATGAAGCAAAAGGATTCAAGTTACAAGGGGAAAAATTTTGAGAATTTTAATCAGTCACTATAATTTATTTCTCATTCTTCTGTTTAGAGGTTGTACAACTGTGAATAAGAGGTAAATAGAAATAGATAGCCAAACGGCAATTATTTATGGTTTGGGGTTATTATTTGATGTGAAAATTTCTGTTATGAAAATTAATAGGAGCAAAAAACTCCTGACAGTGTTTCTCAAGATGTAATGGGAAAAGGGACTGGATGCAAGACAGTCAAATGTGACTATGTGTCTATTTTTTGGTGAGTGAGGAATCAGAGATAAAAACAAAGAACATCCACTAAGGAAGCAATTACTATGTGTCTACATGATAGAACAGTCTAACAGATATTGATAATGGTCAATGCTGTACATATGCATTTGTGGGATTTATGCTTATAGTTTATGGTCACGTGTTCTCTTTGTACAACATGAGAAAAAGAGCATCTCAAGATTACTCCTTCAAGAGATGAAAAGTATGCAAACATCCCTTGAGGAAGTTGTCATAGAGTTAGAAGTGTGGTATCTTCTATTTACCTACTTCAATTATTTTACAAGCACATATGGCCATAAATGTTCACACACTAGAATTTTATGGATAAATTAATTTCCCTTTGAAATAGAAACTTGTCATCATATAGTAATCCTACATAATTGAACTTTAATATTTTTCTTACACTCCAAAACTTTATTAAAACATGCAAAAAGGAAATAAACAATTAAGATATAATCATCTTGCTTTTTTCAGTATCCTATTGAGAACCAGATGATAAATCATCATCTATAGTCATTTCTCTATCAGTACAAAATATCATCTATTATGAACATTAACAATTCATTCATTAATCATAACAGCAGAGTTCTCATTTGAAGTGATCAGTTACTAATGATTTCAAAATTCAGAAACTCTGGGTTTCCTCTAAATATTAAGAGAATGATTGCATTCTGATGAAATCCCATGCACAAGTATAAACTTGGCATATTATCCTAAAGGAATAATGTTTCTAAAGTAATTTGCTATTTAAATATTTAATAACATAATAACAGGAAAGATTTAAATATTGTCATACAGGTATTCCTAAGTATTTTTGCATAAACATTTGCTGACATAGGCCTTAAATAAACTTTAACTTAAAAAATCCATATCAAAAACATCAACTATTTCAGGGGCGCCTGGGTAGCTCAGTTGGTTAAGCATCACACTCTTGGTTTCACTCAGGTCATAATTTCAGGGTCGTGAAATCAAGCTCTGCAGGGGATCAGTGCTAGTGGGGAGTCTGCTTGAGATTCTTTCTCTCTCCTCTCCCTCTCCTATCCCCTCTGTCCCTGTCCACATGCTCTCTCTTTCTCTCTCTAAATTAAATAAATCTTTAAAAAATCAACATTTCAAAACAAAACACAAATTTGGTTAAGATAGGCATTTTAATTACCTTAGTAATAAAGTAGAATTTGTACATTTTTATTTCACCTTTGGAGTTTATTTTATTAAAGCACATTACATCTGGAATTTTTTTCTTATTATCTTATATCAAACATCTGGAAAATAGCACTGTAAGATTATTTAGAACATACTATACTTTGTTCCTCTTTGTCACTAGCAGAGTATCGAAGAAATGGAATTAGAATTTTTTTTTTTTTAGTGGCAGTATACAGAGGCACTGAAAAAATAGAGATGAAAGACAGCCCAATCTGTCTAGAGCTGCCAGATAATTAGTTTTTAGTTTTTGGAAGTTCAGATACTTTTTTGATGTCATATAATTTTAAGCCATAACTTTTGAAATAATTCTGTTTATCAGACCATGGTTACCTTTTTAACATTCCCTTTCAACTGTCTGTCTTTTTTTTCTCATTCTAAATTCTTAGCCAATTTATTGGAAATCTTGATTTCAGCTACCATGTGTTTTAAGATGACTTCCCACTCTTAGAATTTCACTTTCTCTAAAATTAGGTAATAAACATGATGAAATAAGCACAGTGCCTTTGACACAGTTTCCTCTTCATATTCCCTCTACCAAAGGTGTTCTAACTCAAACTTCAGCTTTGATTAATTCTTCAACACTAAATATTTTATATTTTACCCACTTAGGATTGTTCTACATTTCAACACTGTATCCAATAATTAAAACACCTATTACCACATCTTCTCTTCCGAGAAGAATCTGCATAAACTTCTGTAAACTTGAATTTTTATATATGTGTGTACTAACCGGGGGGTGACACAAAACTTTCCCAGTGTCTCTGAGGATTATTCTCTAATAATATCATTGCTGAACTCCAAGGAGAAGGAACTTCTACAACAGAGGGATTAATGCATCCCTCAGAAGTCCTCAGTTTTCAGTTATTTGGCGCTGCTTCCAGTGCCATATTTACAAACTTCTGGACACATCTTAATGTACTATTATCAAATGTCAAACTAGATATTCATGTTAATGAATAGTTGTTAAACTTGTGTTGAATATTTCTAGTTAATGTGACATAACAATTTTTGGGGTACAGAAACTAATTTTGTTTAAAAGTCATATAAAGATTTACAACTTAAACTTGAAGCATAAATAACAATATATCAGGTATAGAAAGTGGACATTGGAAAGTTATATTGATTTGTTCTTTATAGATGTTAATGCATTCTCATAAGAATTTTATGGGCTAAATATCATCAAAGCTTCACAGATGGAAAAAAAAAACAATATTATAAAAAGTAAATTCTTCAAGATAACACGGCTAGTAAAGATCATAATTTGAGTGGAAGCCAAGGTCTTTTTGACTCTCTTTAAGAAACCAGTGCTACAAAAGCAGAGATGAAGGTCTAAACAGTCTATCTTCTTGTGTTTTAGAAGGTCTTATTATGGGTAAATCTTTCACCACAGCCACAATAAGCACCAGGGTGTCATGACATTTATTCATGGGGATGACATAAAAGAAAAGGTAGAGAAATCAAGTAAGTAGATATGCTCTAATGATAAAAAGTTCCCCTGTTCCAAAGATGTAATTGATGTGTTCACCTTACCAAAACAAATGAAACAACTGAGACTCTTCATGGGGACCTTCCTTTTCCACCTGGCCAACTAGTTACAGAATTTACCTTTGTTCTCAAGTTTTATCTGAGGAAATTAATCAGTTAAGTGTTTGCACTGGGTGAGGATGCTGCTTTCCTTTTAGAATTAGGGAGACTATAAGTTGTAAATGCATTCTAAGCTTATAAAGATCAAATGGAATGTTTTCCATTTGCATTTTTAAGTTAGGAAAATGTTTCAGGGTATTTCAACATTTTTATTGTAAGAGGTTGTTTTTAAATGTTTCTGGATTTTTTAATGAAGCTTATGTTAACAATTTTTCTCCAATGAAGTTCCCGAAACTGTAATTTTCCATTCTATGTATGAGGGACACAGTTTCTGGATACAGGATCTTACTGAAGGTAAGACTGAACATTTGATCCCCACATGAGCCAGTTGACACTGCAGAGAGCATTGCTCTTGGACAGAGATCGCACTTTTAAATCTGCTAACTGGTTAGCCTCAAGGAAAACTAGATTAAAACAGTAGTTAATGGAGTTCTATTTAATATGGAAAAGACAACTCAAAACACAAGTTACATTGGTAGTGAAGGAGTAGCAAACTATTCACAAAGAGATGTTTATTTTAATGTTACACAAAATGGGATTTTCAATAATGGTTGTAATGAAATACATTTGACTGTCTCACAATGATTGTGCAGTAAGAGTGAAAAGAATGTTTAAGGCTGTTCAATGAATTAGGTATATAATTCTATAAATCCAGAAGAGTAAGACATAATCTTGTTTTTCACGTGTCAGTTTGAATATTGGAGGAGGCTTCAACTCGGCCACTCTTTCCTTCTAAAGTTACAAAATACTTCTAAGAGAAAGCTTTTATGATAATCACTGTAAGAGATAGTCTTTTTCACATAAATAAGATTTCCAGTGCAACATATTTTCTTAATTAAATGGGCACTATTCCAAATGCGTCAGTAAGTTATTACTATCCTGTACTTTTAAATCAGATGTCCTTTTGGCTCCAATTTTCTCTTGTATATTTACATAGTTTCAGTAAGAACTATTATTTCCACAGTTGCACTTCCATAATATAATGTTGCTTGCTGAAATGTATATGGGAAAACTACTAGCCTCACTTTTACCCTTGGGTGGTGATTAATAATTCCTACTACAATGTAGGAAGATAATTATGTGAAATCATCTAAGCTAATACTCGGACAGTGGTGGACACATAATAATTATTAATTCTTTGCTTATTTATATATAATACTTAACCCTTAAAATATTATATAAATTGAAAAATACCATTTTATATTTAATGTCAGAATATTGATGATTATGAGAAAATAAGACCATTAAGGAAGTTATGTTGAATTATATTTTATCACAAAATATTTTTTATTTAATAGTAAACTATATTAATTAATATGTCCATATCAGTTCATCTATATTTTACTATTTTACCAAGTTGAATAATCTACTTTTAACCAATCTATTTTGTGTCTAAAAAATTACCTGACATTTTGAACAGCTATTCTTCAGCTAATTTATTGGGAAATATTATAATCTTATTTTCTATTTTACATACATGTTTCATTGAAATTTAGCAAAGTTTTCATTTAGTTAACATTTTTTGATTAAATGAGAAAGTTATAATTCTATTTTCTAACTCTAAAGGTGAGAAGACTAGAACTTGAGAAATTAAAATGAAGAAACAGTAACTATTTGAAACTTATAAAAATCAGTGAAAGTGTCATTATGTTTTCCAAGATAAGTAAAATATTTAATAGAAAAAATATTTGATGAAAATGCTTATATGGAAAGCTTAAGAAATAAGGCACTACTTCTACAAAGCTCACTAGATAGCTGTGTATAAATGCCAATTATCTATTGTGTCTCCTTCTTTTATCCTTGGGCTAACTAATTTGGGAATATCTGATAAATCATAATGTATTATTTACTACTGTATATATATATATATATATTACATTTTAATATGGCCTAAATTATTATTTATTTATAGGAATGCTTAATATACCTTTCATAAGAATCCAAAGGCACCTTAATTTCTTTTTAAATAATTAAACAGAACAAATGGGTATAGGAACACCTTTGCAATGAATAGGTGTAACATATGTAAGTATCCAAGCAACAGACCCAGATTCTGAGTACTTTCGTTGATAATCTGTCAGTTGTAATTCTATCTCCTCAAAACTTTCCAATGTCATAGTACTTAAAACATTTAAAGTTATCGATGCAAATTTTCTGAATTCCATTCTAAAAGGTAAGTTTCTTGAAGACAAAGACAACATTTCTTTATATTCTCTGTACCTGCTCAATATCCTACACTTAATAAATGTTGAATGAATGAGTAGATTGAATAAATTAGAACTTGCTTATGGTGTTATATATTAATACTTTGGAATGCCATAACAATTATTTTTTGAAAGAAAAAAAAAATAAAACTGCCAGAGGATTTTTTCAGTTATTTCTACTGACTCAGCATGGAGTTTTCAGTGTTGCAATATTGATGCCCTGATTACAGATAACTAGTCTGTGAACTTTCTGTAAATTCACTTTTTTTGTTTTATCACCAACACAAGAAAACTCTCTAAATCAGTTTAAAAACATTTTGTATGTGCATTTCTATGTATGCTTGCAACCTCAATAACTCAATATCTATTGTTTCATTGCTTAGATCAACAAATATCAAATATTTAGCATAGAATAAGCATTTGATTCCCTAAAGATAACATGTAGGGTGGGTCATCTGTGTAATGGGAACCCATATGGGTTAGAAGAGCAGAAACCTGTCTCCATGGAGTAATTTTAGCACAGAAATGTCTCAGTCACATTAACTAAAATAGAAAGTGGATGAAATTAAAAGAGTTGACATTTCACAGAAAGATTGCAAAATCACATGTGTAACTCCAAAAACTAGCTGCAAAATTACTTGATAAGGGAAAAAATAAAAAGAATCCCACGTGAGAGAAAGACCTGAGAATTTTAATAATCCCAACTTAAAGACGCAGTAGCAGTGGCTATCCCAAAAACATAATTGTAGGAAGCATTGAAGTAAATATGAAATACAAGGATAATATATGTTTTATTGTATATACAATAAATTAGTTTTTGAAATTGAAAACAATAATTGAAAATAGCTAAACAATATAATTGAGTATTTTATTCTAATATATTTTATTCTTCTCTTTTTTCAGTAAAGTGAACTGTTGGCTATATTGATGTTTTTGCTTTTTTCTCCTCATTTTGCAGAAACAAACTTCTTTATGTTCATCAGCCACAAACTCCTTTTTTGTTTAGCTATTAAAATCATTCTGTATATATATAGTAGACTTACAAATATGAGTTTGCATTTTTTTCAAGAGTACACGTTTTACCTTGGCCAAAATTACTCTCCCTTCAATGTTTCATTGACTTATTGAAACATAAATTATATTTCACTTAGCTTTTAGCTTTCAAATATAATTATAATTTGAGAAACTAGATAAATTCCCTGAGAATGATCATAGTTTTGGAAACCATGGATAGACACTTTCAAAGCTTTTGAAATTATTACTTTGTATATTTGAAAAATTATAATCAGTAGAACAAATCATTGATGCTATGTTATTTTGAACAGTTACAGTTATGAATGGCCTACATTAAAAATTTAACATGAATTTTGCATTCCTTTGAGTGCAAATAAGTCTTTTTTTCAGGACAATTTTTAAATCTTGCTTAGTTTTCTATACTTTGCAAAGTGTATATGTTGTCTGTCTTAGTCCATTCAGGCTGCTACAATGAAATACCATAGACTGGGTGGTATACCAACAACAGAAATTTATTTTTCACAGTCTGGAGGGTAGTTGTGAAAGATCAGAGTGCCAGCATGGTTAGGTTCTGGTGAGAGCCCCCTTTTTGGTTGCAGACTTACCACTTGTCTTTGTAACCTTATATGGTGGGAAGAAAGTGAACTGTCTCTCTGTCTTCTTCTTATAAGAACACTATTTTACCATTTGTAAGGGCTCTACCCTCATGACCAAATTACTTCCCAAAGGCCCTACCTTCAACTGCCATCATGTTGGGGATTAAATTTTAGCATATGAACTGGGGGAGACAAGGGGAGATACAAACATTTGGTCCATAATACTGTCCTTAGTACTAATCATAAGTGAAGTTTTAAATACAAAATGTTAATATTCAACCATTTTAAATTATACAATGACAAAAGCAGAATTACCACATATATAGATAAAATATGTATAATTTAAAACATCAACCATGTATAAAGTATAAATATAATTTAGAAATTATCACAAATAATTTAAATATATATTTATAATTTATAATGACAAAAATTCAAATATATATATACATACAAGCTGATTTCCATTATGTTTATAACTGATAAAACGATTTCAATATTAAAACTTGCTTGAAATGTCACAAATAGAATACTTTAAAATTTCTAAAATAAATTTGCATAAAGAACTACCTTTCCTAAACTCTTGCATTAGAAGGCGCATTAACAAAATTATTTTCTAAGTATGAAAAAGTTCTCCCCTAAATATTCCCTGTGATCCTGTCGAAGCCACATAGCTGGATCATTTCCAGGCCAGTTGGAAGCAATGGCAGCCTTGGCAACATTGACCGTTGGCGTAATGCAGGTACCTGCTTCTGAAGAATTCTCACACTGCTCAAGTCACAGTGTGTGGAGGTCTGCCAGATACACTAGATGATTTGGGGGAGAGGGCTGACTAAAGGGAGAGAAAAAAAAAAACAATAACAAAAACCACCACCACTATCATTCGGTTCAATGTATTTTTTTAAATTTCTACCGAGACTTCTTTGACCTATGGATTATTTAGAAGTGTGCTCGCTGGTTTGCAAATATTTGAATTTTTTTCTTTCAACATTTATTACATTCATTTCTAGTTGGATTTCATCACACTGTATAATTTCAATTCTTTCATATTTTTCAACATTTATTTGGGCCTCAGGATCTGATGTATCTTGTTATATGTCTGTGAGCTCTTGAAAATCGTATACTTATTGGTGTTTCTTTGTGGAGTGTTCTATAAATGTCAATTAGAACCTGTTGATAGATGGTGTTGTGGACTTCTATATCTTTGAATCTGTGGGTTACAGCTTTTTGCTAACTTGCAGATATTTTTAGCCATTACTTCTTCAAATACTTTTTTTCAGCCCTGCCCACTTTCTCCTCTCCATCTGAGATTCAGGTGACATTAACATCACATCTTTTTTTTTAAATATCCCAGATCCCTGAGTCTCTGTTAATTTTTATTTTTTTCAGGCTATTTTCAGAATGAGTAATTTCTATTGTTCCCTCTCCAGAGTTAATAGTTTCCTCTGTGTTTTCCATTTTAATGTACTGACAAAGTGACCACTCATTCTTTTCTTGATATATATTTAAGTGACAAGTATTCAAATTCTAAAGTTCAGGAGACCAGACCGAGAGTAGGTCATGTTAGTGGTATTTTCCCTGGAATAATTGAAGAATTCTGGGAAGGAAGCTGATCTATCTCATAAAATATCCTCTTATGTTATTCTCTGGCCTTTTCAGCCCCACTGACCTACCATAGGAAATAACCTCATTCTTTTAATTATAACAGAAAATTATATTATTGGGCTACAATGAAAATTTAATATTTCCAAGGTATGATATTTTAGTTAATTCATTAAGAATATAACGGCACTGAAATTAGACTTCACTTGGCATATGTTAACTAAGAAAAACAGATACATAAAGATTAATAATACTTATCATATAAATGTGGGAATCCAGAATAAGAAAATAGAAATACAAACATGCACACACACATACACAAACACACACACACACACAAACTGCAGAGATCATTAAAAATAAATTTCTCCATGTAATAATTTTGTTTTACAACTAAAATATTAAATGCTACCCTTATATTTGGTGATCTTATGTTAATTACCATAAATTTGGTAAATCAATATAATTTATTAGCAGACCGAACAATAAATCAAATACAGAAAATATACATATATGCACCAGGGTAGTTTTTCTTAATTTTATTATAGTCCTATATAATCTAAAATAGTTAATGCATCTTCCAAAGAAGTCCAACTTTAAGTGACATGAATATTTGGGGATGTAGTCTTCATGAATTTTTCTTTGATTTGTCTGGAATATATGATCAAAAGTACTTAAAACTTTCCAAACATCTAAATATCTGATATCTCAATTCAATTTGTACTCTTTTTAAAACCTGAAATTTATAAAGATTGCAATTATTAGATCTGTTCAATCTGTGTGTTTAACCCCTTATCATAGAACTACATATTTAAAAACAAATCTTACAAAAGAGCAAGGGAGACAACAGGTGGAAAGCAGGTTTTGAAATTTAACATATTGAAGTTCTTACTGTTGCGCCAACTGTAAATAGCAGAGTTGTTTCTCTTCTATTTATGTGTCAATTTATCATTAAGAGCTTGTGATGCTTTGCATTTCATAAAAATTCTCTGCAAGGCATTTTTAATTAGAGGTTGGATTTCAGAAATTAAAAATATTATTTCAAGTTGATCATTTTAAAATATGTTCTATTAACTGGACTCAGATGCCAATGAATACTTTTTTGGAGGGGAGAGATACCTTCATTCTATTACACACAATAACCAAAAAGAGTTCTGTTAAGCTTTATGGTCAGTTCCCTTCAATCATCAGATTATGCCATTGCTGAGTTGTATTATTGCCAATCTGCAAATATATTGACCTTAGCAAATGAGTTTCAATTACTCTGAAAGGCAAACTCCTTGCTTTCTTTATACCACCACCCCTCACTGCACTGCAAACCATCATCAGCCTGATAGAAATGTTTGAGTTGTTTTGTGTCCTTTCTCTTTTCAAAATCACTTTGTGAAAAGCAAGCAATTCTGAAAAACATAGAGAAGAAAGTAAATTATCAGCCAAAATCATTCCATCAGAAATTTCCCTTGCTTTTTTTAATAGTCCACAAATCCATAGAGAGAGATATAAAGTATAAAGCTTTTAGAAGTAGAATAAACTGAAAGATATGATTTTTCACATATGGATGGTACCATAGATGTTACTTTAAAACTAAATCCCCTTCATCTATTTCTCCCATCCGCTCATCCTCCACCCCTCTAGCAATCACTAGTTTGTTTTCTGTATTTTAGAGATTGGGTTTTTTGTTTGTTTCTCCGTTTTTCCCTTGTTCATTTGTTTTGTTTTGTTTTTAAATTCCATGTATGAATAATAAAACCATATGCTATTTGTCTTTCTCTGACTTATCACACTTAATATTATGACCTCTAAGTCCATCCATGTGTTGCAAATAGCAAGATATCATCATTTTATATGGCTAATAGTCCATTATACAGGTATATATTTATACCTGTACCATATATATTTTACACACACACACACACACACATACACACCACAACTTCTTTATCCATTCATCTATTGATGGACACTTGGGTTGCTTCCATAATTTGGCTATTGTAAATAATGCTACAATAAACATAAGGGTGTATATATCTCTTCACATTAGTGTTTTTTTTTTCTCTTTGTGTAAATACCCAATGGTGGTATTACTAGATCATATAGTAGTAGTTTTCTATTTTTTATTTTGGGAGGGGCTTCCATACTGTTTTCCACAGTTTGCATTCTCACCACAGTGCACAAGGATTCCTTTTTCTCCAACACTTGTTATTTTTTCTCTTTTTGATTCTGGTCATTCTGACAAGTATAAGGTGATACCACATTGTGGGTTTGATTTGTGTTTTCCTGATGATTAGCGAGTGATATTGAGCATCTTTTCCTGTGTCTGGAGAAATGTCTATCTATTCAGGTCCTCTGACCATTTTCTAATTGGATTATTTGGGGTTATTTGGGTGCTGAATTGTATAGTTCTTTATATATTTTGGATATTAACCCCTTACCTGATATAGCATTTGCAAATATCTTTTCCCATTCAAGTAGATTGCCTTTCATTTTGTTGATGTTTTCCTTTCCTATGTAAAAGCTTTTTACTTTGGTGTAATTCCAATAGTTTATTTTTGCTCTTGTCTCCCTTGCCTGAGAAACAGATCTAGAAAAAATGTTTTTATGGCCTATGTCAAAGAAATCACTGCCTGTATTCTCTTCTAGGAGTTTTATGATTCCAGGTCTCACTTTTAGGTCTTTAATCCATTTTGAGTTTATTTGAGTATATGGTGTAAGAAAGTAGTCTAATTTCATTCTTTTGCCTGTAGCTGTCTAGTTTTCCCAACATCATTTGTTGAAGAGACTGTCTTTTTCTCATTGTATATTCTTGCCTCCTTTGTCAAAGATTAATTGACCATATAATTGTAGGTTTATTTCTGGGATCTCTATTCTGTTCCATTCATCTACGTGTCTGTTATGGTGCCAGTACCATACCGTTTTGATCACTACAGCTTCGTAGTAGGTCTTGAAATCTGGGATTGTGATATCTTCAGCTTTCCAAAGATTGCTTTGGCGATGCAGGGTCTTTTGTAGTTCCATATAAGTCTTAGAATTATTTGTTCTAGTTCTGTGAAAAATGTTGTTGGTATCCTGATAGGAATTGTATTAAATCTGTACAGTGTTTTAGGTATTATGGACATTTTAACAATATTGGTTCTTCCAATCCAAGAGCATGAAATATATTTTCATTTTCATTGATTCAATTTCTTGTATCAATATTTTATCATTTTATCATTTTTAGAGTATGGGTCTTTCACCTCCTTGGTTAAGTTTATTCCTAGGTATTTTATTCTTTTTGATGCAGTTGTAAATGGAATTCTTTTATTAATTTCTCTTTCTGCTACTTCATTATTGCTGTATAGAAATGCAACATATTTCCATATATTAATTCAGTATCCTTTGACCTTATTGAATTCATTTATCAGTTCCAGTAGTTTTTGTGTCTGTGTTTGTTATTGTTTGTTTGTTTTTTGTTGGAGTCTTAAGGGTTTTCTAAATATGGTATCATGCCATCTGCAAATAGTGACAGTTTCACTTCTTCCTTACCAATTTGGAAGCCTTTTATTTTTTTCTTGTCTGATTGCTGCAGCTAGAACTTCTAGTACTATGTTGAATAAAAGTGAAAAGAGTTAACATCTTTATCTTGTTCCTGATCTTAGAGCTCTCTCTCTTTTTTTTTTTACCATTGTGTATAATGTTAGCTGTGGGATTTTCATGTATAAACTTCATTATGTTGACATATGTTCCCTCTAAACCTACTTTGTTGAAAGTTTTTTTGTTTGTTTGTTTTAAAGATTCTACTCATTTATCCGAGAGAGAGAATGAGAGACAGAGAGCACGAGAGGGAAGAGGGCAGAGGGAGAAGCAGACCCCCCGCCGAGCAGGGAGCCCAACGCGGGACTCGATCCTGGGACTCCAGGACCATGACCCGAGCCGAAGCAGTTGCCCAACCAACTGAGCCACCCAGGCGCCCTGTTGAAAGTTTTTATAATGAAAATAGATGTTGTATTTTGTCAATTTTTCCCCTGTATCTATTGAGATAATCATGTGGTTTTGATCCTTCTTCTTGTTAATGTGATGTATCACATTGATTGATCTGTAAATATGGATCACCCTTGGATCCCTGCTAAATCTCACTTCATTGTGGTGAATGATTTTTTAATGTATTATAAGCTTTGGTTTGCTAACATTTTGTTGATAATTTTTGCATCTGTGTTCATCAAAGATAGTGGTCTATATTTTTCTTTTTCATTATAAGTTTCCTTCCTTCCTCCCTCCCTCTCTCCCTCCCTCCATCCCTTCCTTCCTCCCTTCCTCCCTTCCTCTTTTTCTCCTTTCCTCCTTTCCTCCCTTCCTTGTGTAGTATCTTCGTCTGATTTTGGTATCAGGGTAATATTGGCCTCATAGAATGAATTTGGAAACTTTGTCTTCTCTTCTATTTTTGGAATAGTTTGAGAAGAATAGATATTAACTTGCTTTAAATATTTGGTAGAATTCACTTCTGGTCTTCTAGTGTAGCCATCTAGTCCTGGACTTTTTGGAAGTTTTTTGATTATTGCTAGTAAGTAGTCTGTTCAAATTTTTTATTTTTTCTGATTCAGTTTTGGAATTATATGTTTCTAGGAATTTATCCATTTCTTCTAAGTTGTCCATATATCTGGCATATAATTTTTTCACATTATGACCTTGTAATCCTTTATGTTCCTGTGGTATCAATTTTTAATTTTCCTTCACTTCTGATTTTACTTATCTGAGTCCTCTTTCTTCTTTTCTTTATGAGCCTGGCTAAATGTATAGTAATTTTATTTATCTTTTCAAAGAAGCAGTGTCTGGTTTCTTTGATTTTTTTATTTTTGTAAGTCTCTATTTCATTTATTTTTGCTCTAATCTTTATTATTTCCTTGCTTCTACTGGCTTTGGGCTTTGTTTATTATTCTTTTTTTAGCTACTTTAGATGTAATGTTAAATTTTTATGAGATTTTTTTTCTTTGTTTTTTGAGGTATGCTATAAACTTCCCTCTTAGAACAGCTTTTGCTTTGTCCCAAAGATTTTGAGCTATCATGTTTTCACTTCATCTCCACATACTTTTGATTTCTCCTTTGACTTCTTGGTTGACCCATTGATTATTTAGTACCATGTTATTTAGCCTCCATGTATTTGTGTTCTTTCTCAATGTTCTTAAAATCAACTTAAAAAAAACCTGAGAAATTATATGCAAATAATTAAAACCCATCCATATATGAAGACTTAATAACAGAAAGTAAATATTTCAGCTTCAAATTGTTGAAGACTATTAATACAATAATTGTAATAAAAGGCCTATACAATTTAAGATGTGTGACTCTGTTTTTAATATTTTAGTGAAAATATTTTTATTTACTTATTCATTTATCATTTATATTTAATATTTTTAATGAAAACTGGTAATAATCAGGTCTAAAGTGGCAAGGTAAAGCAGGAACTTTTAAGATCATGTAGTTTAGATAAAAACAAGTAAGTACTAACACTTGCCCTATTGCCACTTAAAACATTTTCTGCTTAACTATTGAGGAAAATAAATCACATTGATATAGCAATGATCTTAATGTCCCTTCTAAAAATAATTTAAATATTCTATTTGATTTTCTAATAAAAATTTTCCTGAATGTTGAAATTAAATAGTTTGCTATGAGTCTTTTTCATGCATTCAGGATATTTATGATGTCATTAAACATGGCAAAAGTATAACTCTTCAACAGAATACCAAAAGAAGTTTTCTAATAATATTAAAAATGCAGATTAAGTTTATAAAGTTAATTTCAAAAGAATCAGAATTGCAAAATCATAAGAGATTATAAAACCAGATTTTTATAAGTATGACTTTTTGATACCATATGTTTAGAACAGCCGATCTTAGAGCCATAAATTATCCTGATTATACATCTTCTTTTACTTTTGATAAATAACTTTAACAAACCAATTTTTCCAAATTTGAGTTCAACAGAAACAGCCAATTATAAAAACATTATAAAAATATTTATGCCTATCAGTTTTCAACCATGTTTGCTAATATTGTCATTAACAGTTTTGAGGGTTATGTTTTTATGCCAGTAGACAATTACCATCAACAGCACCTTATGTGAAAACTACAATAAATATAAAATGTGTTTAAGTATTTTCTTCCAACTATACTGCTTCAGCTTACACAAATTTTATTCTTCAGCAAAGATCACTTTCTTTTATTTTATGGTTTATTTACATTTTGTCTAAAACAAAATATTTACAATCCCCCACAGGCCCACTACCCTTTTAGTATCTTTAATAAGAAAACAGAATTTTACCTTTCCTACCCTCTCCTACACCACACTCTCAGCAACCTCACTTCGATAGTATTGCTGATTTGCAATTTCAGTATTTCACAGTGAGCTATTAAAAAGCAATTATCTGTGAATGATTTTATTTTTTGTATTATTTTTTCAAAAGGTTCAGTCAAGTAACCCTTGTTATTTGGTGTTCCAAGATATTAACAATCAGTTCCTTTTAAAAGTTATCAGTACCTGAGAGTATTAAACATTTTATCCTTTTTGATGCTCTAACAATGCCTTAAATTTCATATGTATTTTATAGCATGTTCCATCCTTTAGAAAAATATTGAAAATATGTGGCAAAATGAGTTGTGTCTAAACAAATGCCCAGCTCTCCTAAATATACCTAATAGTGGCAGAGAAAATGAAAATTTTAGTGCAAATTGATGCCTATAAACACAGCCATACCTACCTTTATTTTGTAACAGTTTTATTGAGATATAATTTATATACTATAATATTCAATCACTTGATGTGTACAACAAAATATTTTTTTACTACACTCACAGAATTGTGCAACCATTACTGCATCAATTTTAGAATATTTCTAATCCCTATCACATCTAATCCTTCATTTTCCCCTCCATGCTAGGTAATTACTAATCTACTTTCTATCTGTATACATTTGCCTATTCTGGACATTTCATATAAATAAAATCATAAAATATAGTCATTTCACTTAGCATAATATTTTCAAGGTTCATCCATGTTGTAGCATATATTATTACTTTATTTTATTACTAATATTCCATTGTGTGGACATACCACATTTTGTTTATACATTCATTGGTTGAAGGGCATTTGGTTGCATCCAACTCTTGGCTATTATGAGTAATATTGTTATGAATATTCATGTATAATTTTTACTGTGGTTGTGTGTTTTCATTTTCAGGTATATACTTAGGAGTGGAATTACTAGATCAAATGGTCACTCTGTGTTTAACATTTTGAGTTACTGACAGACTTTTCTCCCAAGTATCTGAACCATTTTACAACCTCACCTACAATATAATAGTTTTGATTTCTCCACATCTTTGTCCATTTTTATTAATTTTCCACATCCAGCCACTCTGTCTTTTTTATAATAGCCATCCTAGTATCTATGAAGTTGTATGTTATTGCAGTTGGTATACATTTCCCTAATGATTAATGTTGAGCATGTTTTCCTGTGCCTCTCTCATTTGTATATCTATTTATAGAGATGTACATTCAATGCTTTTGCCAAATTTTTAATTGGATTATTTGTCTTTTAATATTGAGTTGTAGGAGTTCATTGTATATGCTAGATAGAAGTCCCTTATCAGCTATGTGATTTGAAAATACTTTTTTGCATTTCATGTGTTGTCTTTTTACTTTCTGGATAATGTCCTTTCGGTCACAAAAGTTGTTTGATTTCAGTGAAGTAAATTTAGTTTTTCAGATAGCTTATGCTTTTCTTGTCATATCTAAGAACACGTTGCCCAATCCAAAGTTGCCCTAATGTTTCTTCTAACAGTTTTATAATTTTAGTTCTCATGCTTTGATAAATTTTGAGTTAATTTCTTTTATATGTTGTGCTGTAGGTATCCAATGTCATTCTTCTGCATGTGGCTATCCAGCTGTCCTAGCCAAAAAAAAAAAAAAAAAAAAAAGGAATGAAATCTTGTCATTTGCAATGACATGGATGGAGCTAGAGCTAAGCAAAATAAGGCAGTTAGAGAAAGACAAATACCATATGATTTCACTCACATGTGGAATATAAGAAACTAAACAAATGAGTAAAGGGAAAGGAAAAAAGAAAGAGAGGCAAACCAAGAAAAAGACTCTAACTATAAGGGAACAAATTGATGGGTTATTAGGGGGGTGAGGGGGTGCATGGGTTAAATAGGTGATGGGGATTAAGGAATGCTCTTGTGATGAGCACCAGGGGTTGTAAGGAATTGTTGAATCACTATATTGTACACCTGAAACTAATATTGCAGTGTATGTCAACTAACTGGAATTTAAATAAAAACTTAATAAAATAATTTGCCCCATTGAATTGTATTGGCACACTTGTTAAAATTCAATTGACCATAAATGTAAGGTTTTCGGGTTTTTTTTTCTGGATTCTCAGTCCTATTCCATTGATCTATATGTTTATCTTTTTTTTTTTTTTTTTTTAAGATTTTATTTATTTGACAGAGAGAGACACAGCAAGAGAGGAAACACAAGCAGGGAGAGTGGGAGAGGGAGAAGCAGGCTTCCCGCTGAGCAGGGAGCCTGATGTGGGGCTCGATCCCAGGACTCTGGGATCATGACCCGAGCTGAAGGTAGACGCTTAACGACTGAGCCACCCAGGCGCCCCTATATGTTTATCTTTATACTAGCACCACACTGTTTGGATTACTACTGCTTTGTGCTAACTTTTAAAATCAGTTGTGTGTCATACAACTTTGTTCTTCAATATTGTTGTCACTCTTCTGGGTGCCTTGAGTAAGTCTATATCATTTTTAGGATCAGCCTGTTGATTTCTACAAAGAAACCAGTTGGGAAAATGACAGATTGCATTGAATTTGTAAATATTTGGAGGATCATTATCATTTAAAATTTTCAATATTATGTCTTCAAATTCATAAACTTTACCAATTTCCTTTAATTACTGTCTTTAATTTACTTCAATGATGTTTTAAAGTTTTCACAAAGTATAAGTTTTATACTTCTTTCATTAGGAATTTAATTCTAAGTATTTTATCCTTTTTGATGTTATTTTAATTGGAATTATTTTCTTATTTTTATATTTGCATTGGTCACTGAAAGTGACTGATTTTTGTGTATTGACTTTGAATGTGTTCAATATGTACTTAAGGTATCCTATATTTCTTTAAGGCCTTTTCCCCCCTCTGTTCTTCAGACTGCATAATCTCTATTGATCTGTGTTGATGTTTTCATGTTTGCTAATTCTTTCTTCTATTGAGCTTCTCTGATAAACATTGTATTTCAATTATTATAACTTTAACTCCAAATTTTCCATTTGGCTTTTTAAAAATATAGTTTCCATATCTTTATTTATATATTTTCTATTTGATGAAATGTTTTCTTCAAAGGTTCATTCATTTCTTTAACCATGATTTCCTTTATTCTTTGAACATACTTAGTATGATGTAGTCTTTTGTGTTAAATTTGATATCTGATTGATTTCCTAGCCTCTTTCCATTGCCTGATTTCCCCCCCTCTATGGGTCATATTTTCCTGATTCTTTACATACTATTTTGTTGAAAACTGGACATTTTATCAAATATATTTTAATACTTTGGATACTACCCTTCCTTCTGTATTGTAATTTTTTGTTTGTTTGTTTAGTGACTGGCTGGATTATTTTAATAAAGTCCCAGTCCCCTGCAATGCAAATTCCCTGCTATTGTTCCTCAGGGTACAGCCTTGGGGATGCGCCATCAGGCAATATGGTAGTGGTTTTAGTAGTGCTCTCTTTGACTGTCTCTTTCCCTGACCACATACAGCTTTATTGTAAAGTTCTACTAATTGTTCACTTATCGCTGCACTGTTTTCAACAATGCCCTGGAGCGTAAATTTTCCCACAGACTGATTCAATTACATTTGGGCTCCTTTACAGGGATCATTCAGGAATTCAATGTTTGAGGTTTTTTTCTGCCCCTAGGAAATCTCTTCTTTGTTGTCTGTTTCCCTGGTTCTTTCTGGTAAACTTATTGGCCTATTATTTAGCTTACATCTCTAATGAAGCTGCAAGTCTTTTCTTAATCACTTTCCCCCAAAAGCATTCATTATTTTTGAGAGCACCCTTAGGCATGAACTTCATTATACTGTTTTTTTTTTTTTTTTTTAAGATTTTATTTATTTATTTGACACACAGAGAGAAAGCACAAGTAGGCAGAAGCAGGCTCTCCACTGAGCAGGGAGCCCGATGCGGGACTTGATCCCGGGACTCCAGGATCATGACCTGAGCCGAAGGCAGTCGCTTAACCAACTGAGCCACCCAGGCGCCCCATTATACTGTTTCAAAGAAAGTCAGTTCCTTCAGGAGAGCTTTGGATCTTTGTGTTGTATAATCTGTCTGTACCCTGAGCAAATCTGTGAGCTTTGACTACAGAGGTAGGGTAGAGGAGTGAGGACAGGGGTACATATCTCCCTGAGTGATATCCTTTTTTTTTAGAAGCCAAGCACTAGGCTGGTGGAGGTAGTCTCTGGTCTTCTTGGCTTTTGTCCTTTAATGTGGAAACTTCATCCTATAAATGGGCAAGGGAGAAAATGATCAGGACCCCAGCATTTTCAGTAGTCCATGATGGCAGGAGAGTCACTGCAACCTCAATTTCTCTACTACATTTCAGGACCTGGCCCCTGAAAAAAGTAATGGGACAGGGAGTGTGAGATGAGAGGATGAGAATTCCTAATACCCAGCGCCTCCTAGGAATATACCATATGTCATAACTAGGAGATCTGGGGATAAGAAGCCCTGCATTCTTAGCTACACAAATTTGCAGTGGAGTTTCCATTACAAGGGCTGGGACGGACAAAGGGATCATAATTACAATGCCTCAGACTATCACTTTTCTTACCATTTTAGCAGATTATCCTGAGTTAGTGTTTCTTCACTTTCTCTATGTCCTTAGAACCATTTCTGGAGACTTTAAGTGGTTGATTTTTTTTGTTGTTGTTCCATTTTCACCAGCTTCTCTGGAGATTTGGCTCCACAGATTTCCCCACAATGTCATTTGAGTCAGGGAACTCACATGAACCTATTTTTTACATCAGTAATGATGATGATGTTAATAATAATTATAATTATTATTCTTATACAAATGAACATCACAACAGATTTTTAAAACATATATATTTTCCCCAGATAATTAAGCATATGATAAAACATATTTAATTGTGGTTCCTCTATGGTTGAGAGTAACCTGTGTGTTTTCAATAAACTGGAAGTATCTATGACACCACACTATTCCGCCTTCCATACATATGTGTGAGTGTGTGTGTTTGGGTTTCTCTTCCCCACAAATTTAGACTTTCTTGAAGAATGATAGTGCTTAATCATCTTTGTGTTGTCTTACACATATCACATAGCCCACATTGTATGTTTTGAATAAGCTAGTTAGTTGATTATTTGGTAGATAACAACTGCCTTGCTAGATATTAGGAAATATAACTAGATTTTGGTTTTGTGTGAACACAGACTATTGCATTTTAACATAATGTAAAATGATGTGGGTGGGAAGTCAAGAGTCTTCTTTTGGTTCATTTTGATTTGGAGGTACACAAAACCCTTTATATACTTTCAGATCTCTTCATCTACTTTTTCTGACTCAAAGTCTGTATAACTATCCTGGTGGTTGAATAATAACTGGAACTGACCTGAAACACCAACAATTTTTAAATCTTTCTACAAGTTCCAGAGGAACACAGAATTCCATGGACATCTTTGCATGTGAAAGAGTTCCTTAGTAAAGAAGTAGGTGGCTGAGGAAATAGGTTGCTCAATTATCAAAACCTTAGTAAGTTGACCTGATTTCTAGAAATAACCTTCTGTGGACTAACACATTTCAGTATATTAGCCTAGCTTTCATATAGATGTTCCTCGACTGACAGCTAGTCTCTTGGAATCACCATTTAATAAAACAAATAAAATAGCAATAAGGTGACTGGAAAAACAACTGTAATCTAGTGGATCGAATGAAAAACTGTTCCAGACTGTAAAGATAAATTTATCTGAGGGAGAATTTTAATAGAATACAGGAATTCCTAGTGCAACAGTAAACTACTGTTTAACAAATACTTATTTGAATGAATGTACTTGATCCAGGTTACAAATGCTGTAAGAAAGTCTCATTCTCCCTTTTTGTGAATATCTGGGAATATTTAGTGGTTTGATGTTTTCAAAATATGTTAATTGTCCTAGAAAATCTATAAGCAAGTCAAGGGTTAGTAAAGAGATAATTTTTAGTAAAGAGATAGCTTTTAGTATAAAATGGGGACAAGTCCCAGGTGGGAGATTTTAATTAAAATCTTATATCAGATAATTAATATTCTTGTTTTTTTAATAGATGTAAGTCTAAATATTTAAGTGTACTATTCAAATTATTGTACAGCACTTTAATACTTGACGTTATTTATTCAGTAACATTTTACTAAGTTTTTGATTGTAATTCTAGTGTAGTTTAATTCCAGTATAATATATACAGTGTTATATCAGTTTCAGGTGTACAATATAGTGATTCAAAAATTCTATACATTACTCAGTGCTCATCATAAGTGTACTCTTTAATCCCCATGACCTATTTCACCCATCTGCCTACCTATTCAGTAATTTTTATAATCATTTAGAAATCTTTCTTGCATTCAGTCACATCCAAATATCATAAGTAAAAACCAAAAAAAAAATATTCTATTTCTTCCAAACATAAACTATATACTATAATACTCCTGTATTAAAATCACAGATAAAATGAAACTTAATTTAAAATTGCATTTAATTTAAATTTCCATATAAAAACAAGTATTTCTTTTTTTTAAGATTTTATTTATTTATTTGAGAGAGAGAGAAACAGCATGAGAGGGGAGAGGGTCTGAGGGAGAAGCAGGCTTCCTGTTGAGCCTGGAGCCCAATGTGGGACTTGATCCCAGGACTCCAGGATCATGACCTGAGCCAAAGGCAGTCACTTAACCAACTGAGCCACCCAGGTGCCCAACAAGTATTTCTTTTGCTCTGTATGTGTGTGTATTCAAACAAGCCCCTTAAAAAAACAAAAACAAAAAAAAACAAACACTGAAATTGTAAAGAAAAAAATTAAAGAGCATATACACCTAAAATCCAACTATGAAACATACACTTACAAAGTCCTACATTAATTTTCCAACTTACTGAACAATCATCTTTTCCTCTAAATTAATACAGAATTAAGTATACCTATATTAAAATACTTTTTCTACTTCAAATTAACCCTGAATATCAGAACAATATGCCCGTATCTAGGCACATATGCAAGCCTAGTGTTGTGCTTATTTGAGAACATCATTTAAATAACATAAGGATCATGTATCTAAAAAAAGGAAATCTTCTAATATTTTAACAGTGGAATTATACCTGTACTTATGTGTTGGAGTGAAAAGTGCATTAAATGATGCTGTATTCTTTGGATGTTTCCTTTTCATGAAAATAAACATAAAGAAAAAAATGACATTTTAATGTATGCCACAGACAAGCAAACAAGAACATTCTGCTTCTAGAGAAAAAACTTCATACTCAAAATTTGAAAATATACTGTTTTCTGAACACACACATTCCAGTACCCAATGCAATATCAATTTACATTTATTGTCCCAATATAATTGTTAACTTTGTCCCTTGTTATTATTAAAGATGTTATGATTTGGACTACAAATTTATATAGTTACCTAACTATAGATTTCCTAGAAATCACATTTATGTATTCGTTCAGTTAAATATTAAAAGAATTTTCGAAGATCCCTTCAAAATCTTCCCCTGGGAGAATAAAAATATTAATCTATTGTATTAACTAATACCAATTACTATTCATTGTTTTCTATTATTTTTTGCATGTTTTAAAAAACTGATATTCTTGCTTAAAACTATATATTTGTGCCATAATTTTTCAATAGCCTTAGTAAGGCATAATCAAAATAAAATTAGTTATTTTCTTTGGGAGAACAATTTGATGGCTATTGGCAATCATATACAGTGATATAACCTCCACCACTACCAAGGAACAGAACAGTTTCATTTACAACATTGCCCATGTGCTGCTTTATAGTCCGTCCAGCCTCTGATTTCTAGCCCCAGGCAGACGCTGGTTTGTTTCCCAGATCTGTAGTTCTGCCTTTTCTAGCATTTCATATGGATACTTGATTTTTGTCATTGAGCATGCTTTTGAGACTCATCCATGTTGTTGTGTGCATGACGACTGTGTTCATTTTTATTGTTGAATGATATTTCAGAATTTGTTTCTCTTTTCATCGGTTGATGGAATCTGAGTCATTTCCTATTTTTTTCTGTTGTTATTCTCTTTTTATTATTTATTTTTGAAAGAGCATACATTACTGATTTTAAACCTTTCTTTTTTCTTTTTTTTATTATGTTAATCACCATACATTACATCATTAGTTTTTGATGTAGTGTTCCATGATTCATTATTGGCGTATAACACCCAGTGCTCCATGCAGAACGTGCCCTTTTTAATACCCATCACCAGGCTAACCCATCCTCCCACCCCCCTCCCCTCTAGAACCCTCAGTTTGTTTTTCAGAGTCCATAGTCTCTCATGGTTCGCCTCCACCTCTTTTTCAGAGTCCATAGTCTCTCATGGCTCCTCTCCCCCTCTAAAAATAGGTTGTTTTGGAATATTCAGGTGTAAATCTTTGCAAAAACATGTTTTCATCATTTAGGGTAAATACAGAGTATGAGAGTGCCAGGTCACATGGTAAATGCATATCACCTTTGGAGATACTGGCACTCTTTAAAAGTGACTGAACTATTCCTACAGCGGTTGGAGGATGTGTTTCTTCATAACCTCAGCAGCACTTGGTATTGCCAGGCATTTTAACTTTAGTCATATCGGTGGGCATGTGGTGGTGTTAACTTGCATTTCACTGATGACAAGAACTGTTGAGCTTCTTTTCACCTGCCTAATTATTATTATTTTCATTTGTGAAATTTGTGTTCAAGGATGCTGTCATTTTTTAATGACTTTTCCGCCATCTTATTTGTGAATTGTAAGAGTTCTTTATGTTCTGAGCATAGCATTTTGATGTTTCTTATGTTTTGCAAATAACTTTTACTAGTATTAAGTGTCCTTCTTCATTTTCTTAGATTTGTCTTTTGAAAAGAAAATTTATACCTTTTATAAAATTACTTTTATAGGTAATTTTATAGATCATTGTGTTTATGTCCCATAGAACAAAACTTTGCCTAGCCCAATGTCACTAAGATTTTAGCCCATCTTCTTCTTAAAAATTAACAAATTTAGCTTTTTCTTGGTTTAGGTATATAATCCACTTGAAGTTAATTTTTGCATATAATATGGAAAAAATGAGGTACTTTTATTTCCATATAAATGCCTAGTTTATATAGCATGTTTTTTTTTTTTTTAATTGTATCTTTTCCCCCATTGAATTACTATGGAACTTCTGTTGAAATGCTAATATGAATTTGGGGCTATTTATGAACTCTCTATTCTGCTCCAATGACTCATATGTCATAGCACAATCCTTTAAAAATTAGAGCCAAAACTTGGTAGCAGAAGTCATCTAGATTTGTAATTTTTCAACTTTTATTTTTCTCCCTATACAGTGTCCTTTGTTTCCTCATATAAATTTTAAAATCAGTTTTCCAAATTTATCATAAAACTTTCTAGTATTATGATTAAGACCACATACATTTAGAAATTAATTTGTAAAAGATTATAATCTTAAAAAAATTGAGTCTTAAACATGAAAATCTCTACCTTTAGTTAGATCTTAATTTCCCTTTTCAGTGTTTGTGGATTTTATAGAGCCATTCCATGTCTCTTTTAAAATTTATTCCTCACTATATTATTACTTATGTAATTTAATTTTTTTTATTGAAGTATAATTAACATACTATGAAATTCATCCTTCTAAGTGTACAATTCAGTGATGTTAGTACATTTGCAGAGTTGTGCACCCGCCATCACGCTCTATTATAGAGCATTTTTATCACCTAAGACACATCTCTTGTGTGTATTTGCAGTTATTTCCTATTGTCACCTTCCATTTCTAGGCAACCACTGATATGCTTTCTGTCTCTCTAACTATGCATTTCTAGACATTTTATTTAAAAGAAATAACACAATATCTATTCTTTATGTCTGACTTCCTTCCTCCTGACTTAGCATAATGTTCTTGAGATTCATCCGTATTATATCATACATCAATATTTTGTTGCTTTTAACTCCTAAATAATATTCCCTACTACTCCACATTTCTGTTTATCCATTCACCAGTGGGGAGATATTTGAATTGTTTTCAGTTTAGGGCTATTATGGATAATGCTGCTATGCACATTCACAAACATGCTTTTTTTTTCTAAGAATGCAAATGCTGAGCTGTATGATGTTTATGTTTTTTTTTTTTTTTAATTTTTAAAGATTTTATTTATTTGACAGAGAGAGACATAGCGAGAGAGGGAACACAAGCAGGGGGAGTGGGAGAGGGAGAAGCAGGCTTCCCGCCAAGCAGGGAACCCGATGTGGGACTCGATCCCAGGACCCTGGGGTCATGACCTGAGCCGAAGGCAGATGCTTAACGACTGAGCCACCCAGGCGCCCTATGATGTTTATGTTTAAAAAAAAAATCCAAACGCCTTCCAAATTGGCTGTATCATTTACATTCCCACTAGCAATATATGATTCCAATTTCTCCACTTCATTGCCAACGCCCCATATTGTCTATATTTTGTCTATATTAAACATCTGTTCTAGTATATGTATAGTAGTATGTTATTGTGACTATAATGTGTGTTTCTCTAATGTCTAATGAAATTTAAAATCTTTTCATGTATATATCTTATTGGTGAAATGTCTTAAAATTTGTTTATCATTATATATTTGGGGTATTAAGTTGTAAGCATTCTTTGTAAACTCAGGATAGAAGTCCTTTATAAAATGTTATTTTTAAGTATTTTCTCACTATCTGTAGTTTTTTTTTCTTTGTATTAATGGCATCATTCAAAGCACACATTCTTTTTAATTTTAATAAAATCCAAATTATATGATTTTTCTTTCTATGCAGTTTACTTTTAATATTGTATCTAAAAACTTGTTGGGGCGCCTGGGTGGCTCAGTCGTTAAGCGTCTGCCTTCGGCTCAGGTCATGATCCCAGGGTCCTGGGATCGAGCCCCGCATCGGGCTCCCTGCTCCGCGGGAGGCCTGCTTCTCCCTCTCCCATTCCCCCTGCTTGTATTCCCTCTCTCGCTGTGTCTCTCTCTGTCAAATAAATAAATAAAATCTTTAAAAAAAAAAATAAATAAAAAAAAAAAAAAAAAAAAAAAACTTGTTGCCCAAGTCAAGCTCCTGACAATTATTCTTTATGCTTTATCCTAGAAATTTTATAATTTTAGCTTTTACAGTTATATAATCTACTTGAGCTAAATTTTATGTATAAAGGAAAGTGTCTAAGTTAAATATTTTTATGTTAATATCCAATCTTTCCAGAATTGTTGAAAAAACTATCCTTTCCCCATTTTGTCTTGGCAACTTTACAAAAATCTTTATTTGAAGACACTCAGTGTCCTTTAATTAAAATATGTTTCTGTCTTGATTACTGTAGCCTTATAGTTTGTTTTTATTCAGGGTAGTATAAGTCCTTTGTACTATTTTCTTTTCAAAATTATTTTACTATTTTAGATCTTTTGGATTTCCATATAAATTTTAGCATAACTTTTCAATTTCTACAACAACAGCAACAACAACAAAAAAGCCCGTGGGATTTTGTTAGAAATTTTGACCCAATTGAGGGAGAATTACCAGCTCGTTAATATTGAGCCTTTCAATCCATGAATATGAAATATCTCTATTTATTTAGATCTTCTTTAATTTCCTTTAGCAAATTTTTCTAATTTTCATTATACATGAATTACATTTCTGTTAAATTTATCTTTGAGAATTATATAGTTTTTGATATTATTACAAATTAAGTTGCTTTATAATTTCATTTTCAGATTGTGACTATATTGAAATAGAATTGATTTTTATATATTCAGTTAATATCCTGAAAGCTTGTTATATTCAGTTATTGGTTCTTTCAATTGTATTGTAGATTTCCCTGGGTTTTCTACATATACAATAATATTATCTGAAAATACAGACACATTTAATTATTCTTATCTGATATGGATATATTTGATTTCTTTCTATTACTATATCAAATATGTGGGCATATAGTTGCTCATTTTTTTATCCTTTATTATCCTTTTAATTTCCATTAGATCTGTAGTTATGTTCCCTCCTTCATTTCTGATATTATTAATTTGGGTCATTTCTTATATTACATAGTTAGCCTGGCTATAGAGTTTTATCAATTTTATTAATCTTTCGAAGAATCAGATTGCAGTTTCATTGATTTTCTCTATTGATCTTTTTTTCAATTTCATTGATTTCTGCATTAATTCTTTTTATTTTTTCTTCTGCTTACCTTGGATTAAATTTGCATTTTTTTTCTAGTTTCCAAAGTTTTTCTAGTTTCTAGTTTCCAAAGTTAATCATGTTTGATCTTCCTTCTTTCCTAATATATGAATTCTTTGCTATAAATTTCCCTCAAGTACTACTTTTACTGCATCCCACAAATTTGATAAGTTGTCCTTATGTTGTTATTTCAAATATATTTTTTTTTAAATTTTATTTATTTGAGACAGAGAGAATGAGAGAGAGAGAGCACATGAGAGGGGGGAGGGTCAGAGAGAGAAGCAAGCTCCTTGCTGAGCAGGGAGCCCGACGCGGGACTCGATCCAGGGACTCCAGGATCATGACCTGAGCCGAAGGCAGTCGCTTAACCAACTGAGCCACCCAGGCGCCCCTTATGTTGTTATTTCAAAAAAATATTTTTCTCTTGAGATTTTCTTTTATATTAATCCACTGTTGTCTGAAAGAAGACATTGTATGATTTCTATGTTTTTGAATTCATTAAAATGTGTTTTATGGCCCAGAGTGTGGTCTATCTTAGTGAATTTTCCATATGAATTTGAGAAGAATGTGAATTCTTTTTTTTTTTTTTTAAGAATTTATTTATTTATTTGACAGAGACACAGTGAGACAGGAAACATAAGCAGGGGGAGTGGGAGAAGGAGAAACAGGTTCCCCACTGAGCAGGGAGCCTGATGTGGGGCTCAATCCCAGGACCCTGGGATAATGACCTGAGCCAAAGGCAGATGCTTAACAACTGAGCCACCCAGGCGCCCCAAGAATGTGAGTTCTATTGTTGGATGAAGTAGGCTACAGATGGCAGTTGCATCTGGTTGCTTAATAGTATTTTTGAGTTCAACTTTATCCTTATTTTCTGGCTGCTAGATATGCCCATTTCTAGTAGAAGGCTGCTATCATTTCCAACTATGATGGTGGATTCATCTATTTCTTTTTGCTGTTCTTTTAGCCTTTCCTTCACATAGTTTGATGCTCTATTGTTAGACACATACAATCTAAGGATTGCTTTGTTTTAGACAAAAGAAGACTGGCAGATAATTGAGTTAAAATATTTTAAAACCTAATATTTACCTGTTGGTGGTATCCATGATAGTAACTAAAGTTTCACCTTGAAGAGAATAACTTATTCAACACTGTAAAGTAAGTAAGGTAATGCCCAAATTGTATTCTTCAGAAGATAAAAATGTGGAGATATTAATAAGTACTCTATGGGAAAAATGTTTTTGCAGGCAACTATGTTCAGGAAACAGCAATATTCAACCCTTACCACTCAGTGCCTTCTTCCTTAAATAACACTGCATTCTAATATACTAAAAGTTCTAAGAGGTCCTGCAATAATGAAGAATATATAACTATCAGTTATATCTTAATAAAGCTGGAAAAAAGAGCAATATGTAACTCTATTCAATAGTTTCCCAAATTAGAATGTGCCCGTAAGTACTTCATTAGCAGCATTCTTATTATTTTTTTTTATTTTTTATTATTATTTTTTTATTTAATAGAGATACAGCGAGAGAGGGAACAAAAGCAGGGGGAGTGGGAGAGGGAGAAGCAGGCTTCCCTCGGAGCAGGGAGCCAGATGCGAGGCTCGATCCCAGGACTCTGGGATCATGACCTGAGCCGAAGGCAGATGCTTAACGACTGAGCCACCCAGGCGCCCCGCATTAGCAGCATTCTTAACATCTCATAAAATTTAGGTATATGACTCGATATATGAATATGCTAATGAATAAAACATTTTTAATTAGCTAATCAACATAGGGATTATTATTCAAATTAACCTGTTAAATTTTTAAATCTATATTATTGTTATCCTGAATATTTACATAAGTTGCTAGAACAAAATAGATTATTTTTTATTTACAGCAAACAATAACTACTGATTTTCTGTTCCATAATTCTTACACATGAGGTGATGTAATAGGACACAAATGTCATGCAACACTTGTGCAATCTATAATGCTGGTAAGGAACCCCAAACAAAATGATTCCAGTCATCTGTTGCATGATGTATTACTCCCATCCAGAGTCTCCTTGGAAAAATAATAGGGAAGATCCTGGCATCTTACTTTAACTCCATGGAATATAAATAAATCTCTCCAGGAGAAAGATAAATAAGTCCATTGTCACCAGATTTACAACCCAGAAAGTCTTCAAGGTCCCAGGTTTCAGCCTACCTTGAAATGCAAATACACACCTCAGGAACTAAATTTCTCTGGGGCTCTCTCTGTCTAATTAGTCATAAATTACCTTTCAAAAACATGGTTTTTGCCCAGACTTCAAGTTTCAGTAAAATTTGTATAGAATATCTTAACTGTGCAGAAACTATCTTCCCTACAGTGTCACACTGCAATGTAGTAATTAAAGCAAATCCAATTAAAATAAAATAATGTTTTTCTTTCAATATACGCAATACATAAACAGTAATTTAGTTAGTGTTGGTAACTCATTATAATTTATAGATATTTTCTTAGTCTTTATAAGAGAGTATCATAGCAACAATGATTATGTATACATAATATATATTGTTGAACAAAATATTTGAAATATTGACTGATTCTCCATGCTAAAAATATCTTGGGGTCAATATTGAACTTTATCAAATGTATGGAACCACTTGAAGCCTACTTTTAGAGATGAGAGGAAAGCACTCCTTAATCTTAAAAGTAGACAAAAGGATCTTTATAAAAAATAGTTAAACTTTAGGGATGTGTGGGTGACTCAGCCAGTTAAGCATCTGCATTTGACTCAGGTCATAATCCCAGGGTCCTGGGATCAAGTCCTGCATTGAGCTTCCTGCTCCACGGGGAGCCTGCTTCTCCCTCTGCCTGCCACTTCCCCACTTGTGCTCTCTCTCTCTCTCCCCTACAAAGAAATAAATAAAATCTTTAAAAAGAAATTAGTTAAACTTTATAAAAAATATTAAAAAACAGCATTTCTCCCCTCTTGTAATATTATATGGAATAATTTCAGCTGATGAAAAAAATCAGTCAAATCACACCTAATTAAACAAGTGTGTGTGTGTGTGTGTGTGTGTGTGGTGATATGTGAATCTATGAGATATGTGAACCTTGAGGTTACTCTCTATGTGTATGGGGCTGTATATTAAACAAATATCAGAAATCAATCTCAAGTTTATTTTTTTAGTTTTTTTTTAAGATTTTATTAATTTATTAGAGAGAGAATGAACACAAGCTGGTGGGAGAGGCAGAGGGAGAGGGAGAAGCAGACTTCCCACTAAGCAGGGACCCCGATATGGGGCTCAATCCATGATATCATGATCTGGGGTGAAGGCAGACACTTAACCGACTGAGCCATCCAGGTGCCCCTCAGTTTCAAGTTTAAATGCAACATTGATTCCCCTGCCTTACTATAACAATACTTTGTGTTCATATACTAACTGCTAGATTGAACATCATTTTACCTTTTCATACAGTATATGAATACATGTCATGAAAATAACTAATATACAGCACTTAAAAACTTTAATAAGCTTCAATATCTTAGAACTATAAGATTTTTATTTGAAAATGAAAATAAAAGATTATTCTTAAGTAATATGTTTATTAAATTATTTTCAACTTTTAGTCTGTGGTTATTGAAATTGATATTTCAAAAAAACTGAAGACACTTTCTAGGTGAATTTCCTTCTGTTATTCATTCATTGGTGGTTTTCTTTTTATGTGTACTAGTAAACACTCAATAGAAGCATAATGGTACAAGACTAATGCAATACACACCCAAATACCTCACAGCAAGCACCGTAAGGGTGTCTCCCTGATTCCATCCCCAGAGGTATCCTTTGAATCTAAATTTTATTTATTTATTTTGGTCACTTCTTTTTTCATTTTTTAAAGATTTTTTTAACAGGTTTCTTCTAACTTTCTAGCAATCTGACATTATCGAATTACCTAGATAGTAGTGTGCATCTAACATCATCATTCTAAATACAAAGGTTTTTTGCATTAACTTAAAACATTTTCACATCTCTACTGTACACTATATTAAGCCTACAGTTTTGATACATACTTGTTTCCAAACTTTTGGCAGCTTTCTGTTATTTAACTATTTTAGTGAAAATTATTTCTTATTATCCTCTCATTGTCTATGTTAATTTATGTGTATTACAATTACTAACATATATTTCATTTTTATTTATTTACTACTTTCTACTTTACTTTTTATTGCCTTTAAAATTTAACAATATCTAATGTAAGTCATTATATTTACCTTCTTTCAGAATACTATGGTCTTAGAATGCTCTAATTCCAGTCACTTCCTTCTGATTCACATCTTAATTTGTGTCACAGTCTGTTTATAATCTTTCAAATTAGATATAATTGTTTTACATAGTCAATGTTTATTTAGATTTAAACAAGTACTTCTCATTTACCTTGCTCATCATTTCTTCTTGCATTTCAAATATTCATTTTGGATTCATTGTCTCTTTTCCCCCAAATTTTCTATTTACATTCAATTAATTAACATATAATGTATTTTTAGCTTCAGAGGTCAAGTTCAGTGATTCATCAGTTTTATATATTACCCAGTGCTCATTACATCACATGCCCTCCTTAATGTCCATCACCCAGTTACCCCTCCCCCCATGCCCCTACACTCCAGCAACACTCAGGTTGTTTCCTAGGCTTAAGAGGAATGTTTTATGGTATGTCTTTTATGGTATGTCTCCCTCTCTGATTTGATCTTGTTTTATTTTTTCCTCTCTTCCCCTATGTCCCTCTGTTTTGTTTGTTAAATTCCACATATGAGTGAGATCATATGATAATTGTCTTTCTCTGATTGACTTATTTTGCTTAACATAACACCTTCTAGTTCCATCCGTGTCATTGCAAATAGCAGGATTTCATTTTTTTCTGATGGCTGCCTAATATTCCATTGTATACATATACCGCATCTTCTTTCCATTCATCTATTGATGGACATCTGGGCTCTTTCCATAGTGTGGCTATTGTGGACATTGCTGCTATAAACATTGTGGTGCAGGTGCCCCTTTAGAGCCCTACATTTTTGTCTTTGGGGTAGATACCCAGTAGTGTAATTGCTGGGTCGTAGTGTAGCTCTATTTTCAACTTTTTGAGGAACCTCCATACTGTTTCCAGAGTGACTGCACCAGCTTGCATTCCCACCAACAGCGTAGGAGTGTTCCTCTTTCTCCACATCCTCACCAACATCTGTCATTTCCTGACTTGTTAATTTTAGCCATTCCGACTGGTGTGAGGTGGTGTCTCATTGTGGTTTTGATTTGTATTTCCCTGATGCCAAGTGATGTGGAGCATTTTTTCATGTGTCTGTTGGCCATTTGGATGTCTTCTTTGGAAAAATGTCTGTTCATGTCTTCTACCCATTTCTTGACTGGATTAGTTATTCTTTGGGTGTTGAGTTTGATAAGTTATTTGTAGATTTTAGATACTAGCCATTTATCTGGTAAGACATTTGCAAATATCTTCTCCTATTCTTTCAGTTTTCTTTTGGTTTTGTTGACTGTTTCCTTTGCTGTGGGACTTTATCTTGATGAAGTCCCAATAGTTCATTTTTGCCTTTGTTTCCCTTGCCTTTGGAGACATGTCTAACAAGAAGTTCCTGTGGCCAAGGTCACAGAGGTGTTGCCTGTGTTCTCCTCTAGGATTTTGATAGATTCCTGTCTCACATTTAGGTCTTTCATCCACTTTGAGGCTATTTCTATGTCTGGTGTGAGGGAATGGTCCAGTTTCATTCTTCTACATGTGGCTGTCCAATTTTCCCAATAGCATTTGTTGAAGAGAGTGTCTTTTTGCATTGGATATTGTTTCCTGCTTTGTCGAAGATTAGTTGACCGTAGAGTTGAGGGTTCATTTCTGGGTTCGCTATTCTGTTCCATTGATCTATGTGTCTGTTTTTAGCCAGTACCAAACTATCTTGATGATTATGGCTTCATAATAGAGATTGAAGTCTGGAATTGTGATGCCACCAGCTTTGGTTTTCTTTTTCAACATTCCTTTGGGTATTCGGGGTCTTTTCTAGTTCCATACAAATTTTAGGATTATTTGTTCCAGTTCTGTGAAAAAAATGGATGGTATTTTGGTAGGGATTGCTTTGAATGTATAGATTGCTCTAGGTAGCATAGACATTTTAAGAACATTCCATGCTCATCCAATCCATGAGCATGGAATGTTTTTCCATTTCTTTGTGTCTTTCTCAATTAATTTCATGAGGGTTCTATAGTTTTCTGAGTACAGATCCTTTGCCACTTTGGTTAGGATTATTCCTAGGCATCTTATGGTTTTTGGTGCAATTGTAAATGAGATCAACTCCTTAATTTCTCTTTCTTCTCTCATTGTTAGTGTGTAGAAATGCAACTGTTTTCTGTGGATTGATTTTATATCCTTCTATGTTGCTGAATTCCTGTATGAGTTCTAACAATTTTAGGGTGGAGTCCATTGGGTTTTCTGGATAGAGTATCATGTCATCTGCAAAGAGTGAGAGTTTGAATTTTTTTTTTCCAATTCAGATGACTTTTATTTCTTTTTGTTGTCTGATTGCTGAGGCTAGGATTTCTAGGACTATGTTAACAACAGTGTTGATAGTGGACATCCCTGTCATTTTTCTGACCTTAGGGGGAAAGCTCTCAGTTTTTCCCCATTGAGAATGATATTCACTGTGGACTTTTTGTAGATGGCTTTTATGATATTGAGGTATGTACCTTCTACCCCTACACTGTGTAATCAAAAAAGGATGCTATACTTTGTCAAATACTTTCTCTGCATCTGTTGAGAGGATCATATGATTCTTGTCCTTTCTTTTATTTATGTAGAGTATCATATTGCTTGATTTGTGGATGCTAAACCACCCTTGCAGCCCAGGAATAAATCCCACTTGGTCATGGTGAATAATCCTTTTAATGTACTGTTGGATCCTACTGGCTAGTATTTTGGTGAGAATTTTTGCATTCATGTTCATTAGAGATATTGGTCTGTTATTCTCCTTTTTGTTGGGGTCTTTGTCTGGCTTTGGGATCAAGGTCATACTGGCCTCATAGAAAAAGTTTGGAAGTTTTCCTTCCATCTCTATTTTTTGAAACAGCTTCAGAAGAGTAGGTGTTAATTCTTCTTTAAATGTTTGGTAGAGGGCGCCTGGGTGGCTTAGTCAGGTAATTGTTTGCCTTCCACTCAGGTCATGGTCCCAGAGTCCTTGGATCGAGTCCCACATCAGGCTCCTTGCTCAGCGGGGAGCCTGCTTCTCCCTCTGCCTGCCACTCCCCCTGCTTGTGCTCTCTCTCTCTGACAAATAAATAAAATATTTAAATAAAATAAAGTAAATGTTTGGTAGAATTGCCCTGGGAGACCATCTGGCCCTGGACTCTTGTTTGTTGGGAGATTTTGATTACTGCTTCAATTTCCTTTCTGGTTATAGATCTGTTCAGGTTTTCTATTTCTTCCTGTTTTAGTAGTTTATAATTTTCTAGGAATATATCCATTTCTTTCAGATTGACTAATTTGTTGGCATATAGTTGTTCATAATATGTTCTTATATTTGTTTGTACTTCTTTGGTGTTCATTGTGATCTCTCCTCTTTCAGTGATTTTATTTATTTGGGTCCTTTCTCTTTTTGGTAAGTCTGGCCAGGGACTTATCAATCTTATTAATTCTTTCAAAGAACCAGCTCCTACTTTTGTTGATCTGTTCTTCTGTTCTTTTGGTTTCTATTTCATTGATTTCTGCTCTAATCTTTATTAATTCTCTTCTCCTGCTGTGTTTAGGCTTTACTTGTTGTTCTTTCTCCCACTCCTTCAGGTGTAAGTTTAGGTTGAATATGTGGGAACCTTCCTGTTTCTTGAGAAAGGCTTGTATAGCTATATACTTCCCTCTTAGGACCACCTTTGCTGCATCCCAAAGATTTTGAATTTTCATTTGTTTCCATGATTTTTTTTTTTAATTCTTATTTAATTTCCTGGTTGACCCATTCATTCTTTAGTAGGATACTCTTTAGCCTCCATGTATTTGAGTTCTTTCCAAATTTCCTCTTGTGATTGAGTTCAAGTTTCAAAGCATTGTGGCCTGAAAATACACAGGGAATATTCCCAATCTTTTGGTACCAATCGAGACCTAATTTGTGACCCAGGATGTGATCTCTTCTGGAGAATGTTCTATGTGCACATGAGAAGAATGTGTATTTTGTTGCTTTCTAGTGGAATGCTCTGAATATATCGGTGAAGTCCATCTGGTTCAGTGTATCATTCAAAGCCCTTATTTCTTTGTTGATCTTCTGCTTAGATGATCTGTCCATTGTAGTGAGGGGAGGTGTTAAAATCCCCTACTATTATTGTATTATTAATGTGTTTAATTTTGTTATTAATTTGTTTTTATAATTGGCTATTCCCATGTTAGGGGCATAAATATTTATAATTGTTAGATCTTCTTATTGGACAGACCCTTTAATTATGACCTAGTGCCCTTCCTCATCTCTTATTCTAGTCTTTGGTTTAAAATCTACTTTGTCTGATATAAGGATTGCTACCCCGGCTTTCTGTTGATGCCCATTAGCATGATAAATGTTTTTCCACCCCTCACTTTCAATCTGGAGGTGTCTTTGGGTCCTAAATGAGTCTCTTGCAGACAGTTTATCAATGGCCCTTATTTTTTTTAATCCAATCTGATACGCTGTGTCTTTTGATTAGGGGCATTTAGCCCAATTATATTCAGAGTAACTATTGAAAGATATGAATTTAATGCCATTGTATTACTTGTAAACTCACTATTTATGTATATTGTCTCTATTCCTTTGGGTCTGTTACTTTTGTGCTCTCTCTTCACTTAAAGGATCCCCTTTGATATTTCTTGCAGGGCTGGTTTAGTGATCATAAATTCTTTTAGTTTCTGTTTGTCCTGGTAGCTTTTTTTCTCTCCTTCTACTTTGAAGGACATTCTTGCTGGATAAAGTATTTGTGGCTGCATATTTTTCTCATTTAACACCCTGAATATATCATGCCATTCCTTTCTGGTCTGCCAGATCTCTGTGGATAGGTCTGCTGCCAGGCTAATGTTTTTTACCCTTGCAGTTTACAGACCTCTTTTCCTGAGCTGCTTTCAGGATTTTCTTTGTTTCTGAGATCTGCCAGTTTCACTATCATATGTTGAGGTATTGACCTATTTTTATGGATTTTGAGGGGGGTTCTCAGTGCCTCCTAGATTTTGATGCCTGTTTCCTTCCCTAGATTAGGGAGGTTCTCCACTATAATGTGCTTCACTATACCTTCTGCTCCTCTCTCCTTTCCTCTTCTTTTGGGATCCCAATTATTCTAATATTGTTTTGCTTTATGGTATCAGCTATCTCTCAAATTCTCTCCTTGTGATCAAGTAGTTGTTTATCTCTCTTTTCTCAGCTTCTTTATTCTCCATCATTTGGTCTTCTGTATCACCAGATCTCTCTCCTGCCTCATTTATCCTCTCAGTAGAGCCTCCATTTTTTATTGCATCTCATTGATAAACTTTTTGATTTTGTGTTGGTTAGATTTTAGTTCTTTTATTTCTTCAGAAAGGGGTTCTCTAGTGTCTTCTATGCTTTTTTCCAGGCCCAGCTAGAATCTTTATAATCATTATTCTGAACTCTAGTTTTGACATCTTACTTATGTCCCTACTGATTAGGTCCCTGGCGGGCAATACTGCCTCTTTCTCTTTTGTTTGAGGTGAGTTTTTCTGTCTTGTCATTCTTGTAATGAGTGGTTACTTTTGTTTGTAGAATTGTGGCTATTCTTTTCTTAGATCTGTTTGGATTTGCAGGTGTTGAGAATGACTTGATAGCTATCTAGCTGAATTCCTGGGACCAGACCAAACTATGGTCTCCTACTCCTCTGCCATCTTGGACTATCTCCCATTGTCTCTCTCCATTAAGCACACTGTTTAGTTGAATATGTGGCAAACTCTTCCTGCCTTTGTTTAGTGGAATAACTTGATTTTATTCCATTTACAAAAGATTGTTTAATTATAAAATATTTGCCATAATTTTAGTCTCAAAACAATTCTAAGATATTACTCTATTGTCTTTTGACATCCAATGTTGACATTAAGAATCAACTGCTGGTTTAACTATACTTTGGTATATGTAAGCCTCCTTTATCTCAGCCTGGTCTTTGTTGTTTCTCAGTTTTAATATAATATGCCTAAGTGTGGATTTCTGGTAATATTCACCTTGGAATTTGTTGTGATTTCTGTGCCTATGACTGACTCATAATTTCTTTGCAGAGCTAGTAATTACCTATGGTTCAGCTCTTACTTCTGTGCCATAAATTAATTAAATCTACAGTAAATATTCCTTAGGGAAAGTTCCCTGTACCTTTTTCAAATTTGAAATATTCTCAGTATTTATGTCTTATAAATTATCTTTCTTCTATTTTCTGATTCACTGATTAGAAATATACTCTCCTTTTTCTTTCTTCCTTCTACTTATCCTCCATTATTATAATTATTTATCTGTCCTTGTCAACCAAAGACAGTCCACTTGAAGTTGGAGTATGTAGATGTTTATTTTTATATCTCTAAGTACCTTTTATTAGAAGCCAAACATTCTAATCTGATTTTTTTAAGTGTGTTTAATATATCCATAAATGTACAGGCTAAGTAGACACAGGCTCTGGAAATCCCTTGGAAGTAGTATAGATTATCTTCACATCTTCACTGTCTGTTCATTTCTATACCATTTTATTTGGTTTATACTGGCATCTGTTTAGAAAATGTTTCCTTAGCATCATTTTCTTGATGAATAGGTATGAGTTTCTTCACTACCTTTGTATCAGTATCACTGAAAATAAACATCTTTGCTATTTATCACAATGCCACATTCACCATTAGGGCACATCTCACTTCTTAAGCCCTCCTCCTATTCTTTGCACAGACATTCACATAAGAAAAGGAAAATTAGAAAATTTGGCACAAGTATAAAAACATGTTTATTAAATGAATGGATAAATAAGTGGACATAGTAAACCAAATATATGAAAAACAAAACTTGTAATAAGTTTCAGAAGAGAGTGCAACCCAAAATTCAAGTATGTCTCCTGACCCTCCCAGTAGAGGTAGACCAAAGTCCATTTTGTATATGTACTCATACATACTCATCTACATGGAAAAACATATACAAACATACATACATATATACACAGAGATATCCTATCTACAATGCCATCTTTGTTTACTACAGTTTTTATGCCCAATACATGTAAGCATAAATAGAGTCAGTGTTCTAGCATGTGTCATAATTTTTGTACTATAGCTTTGAAGGATAAGTCATGCAAAGATGGAGGATAGAACATTTCTAAGTGTTGTTGTCTCTGACTTGGAACAGATTAAAGTGACCTAGTAAGAACTAAAAGGAATTTTTAAAACAATGTTGGCATAATATTACACTGCTAACTTCTCTTGAGGTACAAGTAGAATTCTTCCATGGAATATTACTGTAGGTTTAACTAATTTACTGGGCAAAACTTAGAGCTGAACCATAGGTCATAATTGACTCTGGAAAGAAATTATGAGTCAGTAGTAGGTAAAAGGCACAGTCCATGTATATTCATTTAAACTCTACAATTATTATTCCAAACTGTCTGCTAAGAACTACATTATTGCCACTTTTGTACATCAAAGTTCCAAAAATATTTTTGGTAAGAATATTGTCCAATGTGAAAATCTTGATGTTTACACCACAGGCTATTGTAATCTAAATATTAGGTTAGTAAACCTCAGGTTGCTTTCTTTATCAATGTCCATTTAGTTCTTTACACACAACTTTTAGATAACTCCTGTCTGATTTTATAGAGGTTAATAAATTTGGGACTCTTTCATTTATTCTGCCTTTATGAGTTAAGATAAATTTCTATGTACTTTATATATAGTAAGAGAGAGCATAAGTCCTTTTCTGGAACAATGAGTGATAGCCTAATACATATTGAAATAAAATTATAATTTTTCTTGAAGTACTTTTATGAACTTCTCAGAAGGTATTTAAATAGTCAAGGAAAGTTATATATATTTCCTGGATGAAAAATATTGTGACATTATGCATAAAAATGACTGACCATTTAAAAACTCATAACATAGATGAATGTCTTTAAAATATAAAATGAGAATATTATTTATTATTTATTACTCTGCTACTAGAGCACTAAAATCTGTTCCTTTCTAACATTTGAATTTTGTTAACTATGAAGACTCTACTGAACATCTAAGTCACATTATTTAAAAAAAAAAAAACTACAAAAGAGATTTTAATGAGTATGTATTTAAAGTTAAAAAATAATATACAGAATATCACTTGTTCAAAATTATGCACTGTAGGCTAAATAAAGCATTCATATAACTGAAAGTAACAAGAATCTTTTACCAGTTTTAAAAATTCTATCTGTACCATATCAAACATTTTGCTACCATTTCACCTTATGTTTTTACTCCTACAGGGACTAAAATCTCTAAATTATTCCTGTTTGCTAATACCTCATATTTTTGTACTGTCATCATTGAGAACACAAGCACCATTCTTCTTATTAAGATATTCCATCCTGTTTTTATTTCAATGGCAAAAACCCAAATTCCTTTTATCTGATAAAAGGTGACTAGCAAGGTATTTTCTAATGTTCCTAAATTTTGGATAAGTCACAATGATTTGGTTCATGGACCACATAAGCTAACTCAGATTCTGAGTTACAATCTGAAGTATAATAAATTGTAAGATAACCTCTCTGATTTTCAATTTACTTATTTTTCTAAGTGCATTTCTCTGTAGACTATATAATGATCTGTAGAAACAAACCCCATCTTCTTTATCTATTCATCTTCTTTATTTATCTATTAATGGATAGTAAAGTTGCTTCCATATCTTGTCTGTTATAAATAATGCTGCATTAAATCTAGTGGTGCATATATCTTTCCGAATTAGTGTTTTCATTTTCTTTGGGTAAGTACCCAGAATTATGGGATTGTATATATATATATATATATTTTTTTTTTTTTTTTTGAGTATCCTTCATACTATTTGCCACAGGCATTGCACCGATTTTCATTCCTACTAGCATTACACGAGGGTGGAGCCCTCAGCTTCCTCGCTGATACTTGTTATTTCTTGTCTTTTTGATACTAGACATTCTGATAGGTGTAAGGTGCTATCTCATTGTGGGTTTGATCCTGCATTTTTCTGTTGATTAGTGATCAGCATCTTTCCATGTGCCATCGACCATCTATATGTCTTCTTAGGAAAAATGTCTATTCAGGTCCTCTGCCTATTTTTTAACCAAATTGTGGTTTCGGTGTTGAGTTGTATATGTTATTTTTATATATTGGATCTTAACCCCTTATCAATATAACATTTGCAAATACCTTTTCCCATTTAGTAGATTGCCCTTTCATCCCATTGATGGCTTTCTTTGCTATGCAACATCTTTTTATTTTGTTTTGTCATTTTTTAAGTTTTTATTTAAATTCCAGTTAATTAACATACAGTGTAGTACTAGTTTCAGATGTACAGTAGAGTGATTCAACACTTCCATAAAAACCCAGTGTTCATCAAAAGTGCACTCCTTAATTCTCATCACCTATTTAACCCATCCTCCCACCCACCTGACTTCTGGTAACCATCACTTTGTTCTCTAGAGTTAAGAGTTTTTCTTAATTTGCCCCTCCCCCTTTTTTCCCCCATTGCTCATTTGTTTGGTTTCTTAGATTCTACATATTAGTGAAATCATATAGCACTTACCTTTCTCTGACTTATTTTGCTTAGCACAGTACTCCCTAGTTCCATTCATGTCATTGTAAATGGTAAGATTTCATTTTTTGTGGCTAATATTCCATAACACACATACACACACACACACACACACACACCACATCTTCTTTATCCATTCATCAGTTGATGGACACTTGGACTGTTTCCATAATATGGCTATTGTAGATGATGCAGCTATATACACCAGGGTGCATGATAACTTTGAATTAGTGTTTTTGTATTCTTTGGGTAAATACCTAATAGTGCAATTACTGGATCATAGTGTAGTTCTACTTCTAACTTTTTGAGGAATATCCATACAGTTTTCCACAGTGGCTGTACTATTTTGCATTCTCAATAACATTTGTTCCTCTTTCTCCACAGTCTTACCAACACCTGTTGTTTCTTCTGTTGTTGATTTTAGCCATTCTGACAGGTGTGAGGTTGTTATCTCATTGTAGTTTTGATTTTTATTTTCCTGATGATGAGTGATGTTGAGCATCTTTTAATGTGTCTGTTGCCAATCTGTCTTCTTTGTCTTCTTTGGAGAAATGTCTACTCATGTCTTCTGCCCATTTTTAAATTGGATTATTCATTTTGAGGTGTTGAGTTTTATAAGTTCTTTATAGATTTTGGATACTAATCCTTTATCAAGATATATAAATATCTTCTCCCATTCTGTAGGTTGCCTTTAGTTTTGTTGATTTCCTTTGCTGTGCAGATTTTTATTTTGATGAAGTCCAAATAGTTTATTTTTCTTTTGTTTCCCTAGCCTCAGGAGATATATCTAGAAGGAAGTTGATATAGCCAATGTCAAAGAGGTTACTGCCTGTGTTCTCCTCTAGGACTTTTATGGTTTCATGTCACACATTTAGGTCTTTAATCTATTTTGAATTTACTTTTGTGTTTGGTGTAAAAAAATGGTCCAGTTTCATTCTTCTGCATGTTGCTGTCCAGTTTTCCCAAAACCATTTGTTGAAAAGACTTTTTCCTATTGGATATTCTTGCTCCCTTTGTCGAAGATTAGTTGACCATATAGTTGTGGTTCATTTCTGGGTTTTCTATTCTGTTTCACTGATCTATGTGTCTATTTTTGTGTTAGTATCATACTGTTTTGATCACTAGAGCTTTGTAATAGAACTTGAAGTCTGAAATTGTGATGCCTCCAGCTTTGCTTTGCTTTTTCAAGATTGCTTTGGCTATTTGGGGTCTTTTGTGGTTCCATACAAATTTTAGGATTATTTGTTCTAGCTCTGTGAAAAATACTGTTGGTATTCTGATAGGGATTGCATTAAATATGTAGATTGCTTTGGGTGGTATAGACATTTTAACAATATTTTTTTTTTCCGATCCATGAGCATGCAATATTTTTCCATTTCTTTCTGTCATCTTCAATTTCTTTCTTCAGTGTTTTATAGTTTTCAGAATACAGGTGTTTTACCTCTTTGGTTAGGCTTATTCCTCAGTATCTTATGGGTTTGGGTTCAATTGTAGATAGGACTGATTCCTTAATTTCTCTTTCTTCTGCTTCATTATTGTTATATAAAAAAACAGATCTGTACATTGGTTTTGTATCCTGCAACTTTACTGAATCCATTTATCAGTTCTAGCAGATTTTTGGTGGAGTCTTTTGAGTTTTCTATATATAGCCTCATGTCATCTGCAAATAGTGAAAGTTTTTCTTTCTTTTTGATTTGGATGCCTTTTATTTCTTTTTGTTGTTTGATTGCTGTGGCTAGGACTTCCAGTACTATATTAAATAACAGTGGTGAGAGAGGACATCCCTGTCTTGTTTTGCCCATAAAGGAAACTTTCTTAATTTTTCCCCATTGAGGATGATTATTAGCTGTGGGGTTTTCCTATTTGGCCTTTATTGTGTTGAAGTATGTTCCTTATAAAGCTACTTTCTTGAGGGTTTTTATCATAAATTAATGCTGTACTTTGTCAAATGCTTTTTTGTAATCTGTTGAAATGATCATATGATTCTTATCCTTTCTTTTATTAATGTGGTGTATCATGTTGATTGATTTGCAAATATTGACCCTCACTTGCAACCCAGGAATAAATTCCACTTGATGAGCTGGCTGGTGCCATTTCCTTCCCTGCCCCTTGGCATAAACACAGTCACCTGAGGGAAGCAGCTCAATGTGGACACTGGCTGTCTAGCTTGCTTACACCAAACCCCATCCCCCACTGCTCTGGTGGGACTGCCACTCTCAGTCAAGTTTGCCTTAGTCCCATTATGGCTAGCCCCTCCCCCAGAAAACCAGTACAAACCCCTGCCCAGACTATGTCTCCCAACCAGACAGTTCTACAGAACCTTAGTCCTGGTGGAGTTGGTGTCAGGTTTCATTTCACAAGCAGACCAGAGCACATCTAGTTAAAACTCACCACATTCAGGCCAGTGACCAAAAGCTGTCCAGTGACCAAATGCTGCCCACAGAAGACAAGAAGAGCCTCTGCAGATGACTGGCCTGAAGGATAGAGCAGCGAAAACACAACAACAGAGTACATTCAGTACACACCAGAAGATACTCCCTGAAAGATCAAGCCCTGGACATCACCTGACCTCTTTTCCATGACATCATTACTTCCAAAAGCAGGAGACACAACTGGCTTTTCTAATACAGAAAAGAAGGCAGAAACTTAGACCAAATGCCAAGATGGAGGACTTTATCCCAAATGAAAGAGCAAGATAGGGCCATGGCCAGAGAATTAAGTGAAACTGATATAAGTAACATGTCTGATGGAGAATTGAAAGCAACAATCATAAGGATACTCACTGGACTTAAGAAAAGAACTGAAGACATCAGTGAGAATCTTATCACAGAGATAGAAGAGTGAAAATAGATTCAGAGATGAAGAATGCAATAAAGAAGATTGGAAACACCCTTGATGCAATGAACAGCAGGTTGAAAGAAGCAGGGGAATGAATTAGTGACCTAGAAGACAAGAGAATGGGAAATTAATGAAGCTGAACAAAAGAGAGAAAATATTATGCAACATGAGAATAGACTTAGGGAACTCAGTGACTCCATCAAATGTAATAACATTTGTATTATAGGAGTCTCAGAAGAAGAAGAGACAAAGAAGGTCATTGTATAATCTTAAAGGGGATAATCCAACAAGAAGATGTAATAATTGTAAATATTTATGCACCCAACATGGGAACACCCAAATATACAAAACAATAACATACATAAAGGAGAAGCTTTTTATTTTGGTATGCCTCAATAGTTTTTTTTGTTGTTTTTCTTCAAATCAGAAAAAAACTTTTTAGCTTTTTTCAGTATTTTCTCACTTCTTGAATTATTTTTTCTCTCTTTTTTAAAATTTTTTATTATGTTATGTTAATCACCGTACATTACATCATTAGTTTTTGATGTAGTGTTCCATGATTCATTGTTTGCATATAACACCCAGTGCTCCACACAGAATGTGCCCCATCACCAGGCTAACCCATCCTCCCACCCCTCTCCCCTCTAGAACCCTCAGTTTGTGTTTCAGAGTCCATAGTCTCTCATGGTTCGTCTCCCCCTCTGATGTCTCCCCCCTTATTTTTTAAAATCATTTTCATTACATCAAACTTACTATTATATGGGTATTATCATCTTTCTTCTTAGGTAGTATCTACCTTCCATATTAATGGAATTGCTATTACATTTATTTGAAAGATAACATTTAGAGAAGGCTGACTTAAGTTTGAAATTCTCTACCCTTCCTCAAACCACTTTGTGCCCTTTGCCTCAGTGCATGGAAAATCTTATTTTCAGATATCTGGCTATGGCATGAAAATCATTCAATGCATAGGCTAGAGATATACTTTCCAAACATTCATTATATGTGTCTTTCTATGACTTTGTTCCCAATTAATTGTACAAATCTGAGCAAATTATCTTTTCCAAATACCATAGATATTGAGAGTAGAAGGACAAAAAAGATTTCTTAATTCAGTAATATGTTGATATTGTTCAACAATATAAAAATTACAATAAAGCATTGGTACTGAAATGTTAGAAATGAGAAAAATAGGGGTGCCTGGGTGGCACAGTCAGTTTAAGCATCTGACTCTTGTTTTTGGCTCAGGTCATGATCTCAGGTTTGTGAGATTAAGCCCTGCATCGGGCTCTGTGTTCAGCATGGAGTCTGACTTGAGACTCTCCCTCTCCTGCTGTCCCTCCCGCTCATGCTGTCTCTCTCTCTAAAATAAATAAATAAATCTTTTAAAAAATAAATGAGAAAAATAAGCATAGATATTTTAAAGGCATAAACTTCAGGAATTTGCCTGCAATATTATACAATGAAACTCTTATACAAAAAGTCATCCTTTTCTAGATCTCTAAGTTAAAGGTTTAAGCTGCAGTGCAACACCTGCAAGGAAATCATAGAAATTGCCAAATATTGATAGGCATGTTGAAAACTCAGCCACTCCAGAACATGAGCGAATATCCTATGCTTAGAGATAACACATTTGAATTTATGAAATTGACTGTCCAACATGAAATAATAGGCTCTAATATACTGAGATATACTTTGCAAGATTTTATTTTTATTTTCCTAGTGTGCAAGTTATTACAATTATTATTTGTTGCCTCAATATGCAGAAATGAAGGAAGCATATTTTAGTTTAAAAAATAACCAAGCTTCAAATCACCTTTTTTATTTAAAGATAACATTTTTCACCAATTCAGAAGCTAAATGTAGTTCAAATAAAAAAACAGCTGGTGCAGATGTCAAAGAATTCTGTGTTCCCTGCTAGTCATAGCTGAAGTTTATGTCTACCTTTCCTTGGAGGCTTGGAGGAACATAATGAGTGGCCACCTTGAAAGAAAGGTGACAAATTTTGCATTTTTATTTTTTCACTAGTTAATTTTATGAAAATATACTCTTCTAATACAGCAATGACTATCTTAAATAGACAAAAATCCTGAACCACATCTGTTGTAACCTATCAATACCCCTGAGATGTGATATCATAACCCTGCCTGTGACATTACTATAAAAAGAGAATAGATGGAGAGAGTATTTAAATTCTTGTTGCATATATCTCACCATGAAATATTAAAATATGCAGAAAAATAATGGACATTAACGGATTTCAAAATTCTGTCAACAAATTTCTTTTTCATTACACCAAAGTATTTGCCAATTGTCCACAGGATGAGTCTTGGCTAGAAAACCTGAGGAATGTTTGTATTCTTATGTAGCAGTAGAGACTTCACAAATGTTATGCCTTCTTTAAAAGAATTCTGGTAGATCTTTCTGGATAGTTAGTGATGGAATTCTAGAAAAACAGGTGATATTTAAGAGAGAATATTCTCTGTGGGAGTCTCAAGTTTCTGCCCATCTTGCAAGTAGAGGTACTGACTACCTGTGTTCCAAATGACTTTTTTTTAACAGTTTGTTTTGGCAAAAAACCTTGGAAGATGTAGATAATCTCTGCCTCAGAAGCAAAGGGCAAGTTTTTTTTACTGTCCAGTTTAAGAAAAATAGTATCTGTTTCTGGAGCACAGGTTGGGCAGGCTACAACTCATTGAAAAGATTGGGTTTTTTATTTGTTTGTTTGTTTAACATCAGGGTTCCTCTTTTGTAACACACCTACTCTGTGTGTAATACTCTGTGAGAATTGGGTAGGAACCAAGTTACAGTTGCTGATTTTAGATGTTGATAGACATAGATAAAGATACAGATATAGAAAGATATAAATATAGATACAGATAAAGATACAAGTTACTCAGTAACCTGTAAAACCCCCTCTAGGTTCCATGTTTCCTGCAAATGGCTCTCCTGAGCTGGAGGCTTAACTGTTAAACGGCGTACTACTTAATATTATGCACTAAGCCAGCAGACCACTGGTTCAAACTACTTGAACTGTTTATTGCCACACTCTGTCACTTGTGAAGTTCTGCACAAACCAATGGCAATTTGTCAAATCTGCTATTAAGCAAGATCCAGATTTTATTGATGCCCAGGAGCCTGTTGAAAAATAACTGACCTCACTTATTCAAACTTAAATAAGGCCCAGACCACTTTATATTTATGAGCCATTTTTATACATTGAGCAGCAGGAAGCTCTTTAGCTCTTCAAATCTCTACCAAACTATTTCTTAACATTCTAGATGGTCCAAACTCCAGACTATAATCCTCCATTTAGAGACTAGAATACCCCCCTTTTTCAACAGTGGTTATGACTAGCTAAAAAATGGGACAGCTTCTTGTTTATTGAGGTATAAAATCAATTGATAAAACAAAATTCACGTATCAATGGACAATTTGTTGAATTTTGAGTATCATGTATGACCATGTAACCACCCCCCGGTAATCTATATGTAAGTTCGCTCCCCACTTTTCAACTTTGGTACCACCCATCTGATCGTAAACTACTTTCTGACAACACTCTCCATAGATTATTGCTACCTGATATTTCTTGGAAGTCATATATATGAAATAATACAACACATTTTATATTTTTTCGTATGTATGGATTCTCTTGATTATAATAGTATTTTTGAGCCCATTCATATTAGATCTATCAGTAATTTATCCCTCTTTATTTCTGAATATACAATTGTATGAATATATAATGTGTTTACTTTCCTGTTGATGGACAGCACATTTACATAATTACTATGAATAAGGCTGCTATGGACATATTTGTATGTCTTTCTATGTTTCCAGGTTTTCATTTATTTTAGATAAATACCTAGTAGTGGCATGTTTATCTTTTCACAAAACTCCCCAACAGTCCTACAAGTTGGTTATGCATTTTCCACATCAATCAGCAATCTGTGACGCTCCCTATGATTCAACATTGCCAGAATTTATTTTCAGTCTATTTGATTTTAGTTATTCTGGTAGGGAGACAATGTTATATCAATGTTGTTTTAATTTGCATTTTCTCAATTACTTATGATGTATTTTGCCTTTTCACATGCTTATTTGCCACATACATAACAATATGCCATAAATACTAAATAAATAAATAAATGCATATATATGCACACCTTTTTGAAGTTTTTTTCAAGTCTTTTGCTAATTTTAATTGTTTATATACATATATATTAAAGATTTATTTATTTATTTATTTATTTATTTATTTATTTATTTGAGAGAGAGCACGAGAGGGAGGAGTGTCAGAAGGAGAAGCAGACTCCCCACTGAGTGAGGAGCCTGATGCAGGGCTCAATCCTGAGACTCTGGGATCATGACTTGAGCCAAAGTTAGACTCTTAACTGACTGAGCCGCCCAGGCGCCCCATTTTTTGATATTTTTAATGTTGATTTGTAGAAGTTATTTGCATATTTTACATATTAGTCCACTGCTTGATAAATACTCTTCAACTATTTTTTTGCCTCATCTAGTCTGTGGTTTCCCTACTGATTTTCTCTTTTGATGAAAAGAAATGTTTATTCTTTATTAAGTCAATATTATTAGTTTTTTTCATTTATAGTGATTGCTTTCCTGTCTACTTTCAAATAAATTTTTCTTAATCTAAGGCATGAAGATCCTCTTTGTCCTATCAGGAGATTTATGAGAGTGGTGTTTATGTCTATGATCCTTCTTAAAATAATTTTTGTGATATAATGTTTGATAAAAATGATATAAAGGTGTTTAGAAAAAAAATGTTTTAGAGAGAGAGCACGTGCGAGCTGGGGCGGGAGGGGCAGAGGGAGAGAGTGAATTTTAAGCAGGCTCCATGGTGGGGGACTTGATCTCACAATCTTGAGATCATGACCCAAGCCAAAATCAGCTTAACAGACTGAGCCACCCAGGTGCCCTTAAAAATATTTTTGATATGTATCTAATCAGTTGCAAAACAATTTGTTGAAAAGACATTCCTACCCTTTGACTTGGCCAACATTCCATTGTTTATAAATGCATACATCACTTTTGGGACTCTCTTTTATTATTTTATCTTTCCATCCCTATACCAATACTTATTATTATAATCGTGCTTTAGTCTTGAAGTCAAGTAATGCAAGTTGCAATGTAGTTTTATCTTTTTCAAAGTTTTTTTGTTTTTGCTAATGTATATCTGTTGCATATTTGTATGTTTTAGAATCAATATAACAATTTTTTTTTTTTAAAAGATCACCCTTGTGAGAATAGATATATGAAGAGTACACAGTCTTTCAGTTTCAATGATCATGGTATGTGTCTCCAATTATCTTATCTCTTTTTATTTTTCCATCTCAGTGTTTTGTAGTTAGGGTAAAAAAGTCAAATACATGTCATTCTGTTTAATATTAAGTAATTTATACTGCTCTTGCTATTGTAAGTAGTTTTATTTTTCTTAATTTCACTGTTATTGATTCATTGCTAGAAATTCAGCTTCCTTTTTTATAGTCTTGTATCTTGCAATTTTGCTTAATTCATCTTTTAATGAGTTTTTTTCTAATTTTTTCCTGGTTTTTGTTTTTCTTTTTACAATTTTTATTATAGAAGTATAGTTGATATACAATGCTCTATTAGTTTCAGGTGTACAGCAGAGTGATTCAACAATTATATTAATTCTACAATGCTCACCACAACAAATGAAGTTACTGTCACTATGCAACATTATTAAAATATTGTGAACTATATTTCTTATACTGTACTTTTCATCCCTATGTGTTACTTATTTTATTTTTAAATATTTTATTTATTTATTTGTCAGAGAGAGAAAGAGAGAGAGAACACAAGCGGTGGGGAGGGGCAGAGGGAGAAGCAGGCCCTGTGCTGAGCAAAGAGCCGGATGCTGAATCAATCCCAGAACCCTGGGATCATGACCTGAGCCAAGGCAGCCGCTTAACTGACTGAGCCACCCAGGCATCCCACGTTACTTATTTTATAAATGGAAGTTTCTACTGCTTAATCCCCTTCATGTATTTTTCCCATCCCCCCATACTTCTCCCCTATAGCAACAATCATTTTGTTCTCTATATTTATGAGTCTGTTTCTGTTTTTTGTTTTTTAGATTACACATATATACATCAATGATGTATCACATTAATTGGTTTGCAGATATTTAACCATTCTTGCATACCTGGAATAAATCCTACTTAAGTGAGGTAAATGATTTTTTTTTTTTAAGTATCATTGAATTCAGCTTGCTAATATTTTGTTGAGGATTTTTGCATCCATGTTCATGAAGGATATTGGCCTGTGGTTTTCTCTTTTTGTAGCATCTTTGGCTGGTTTTGGTATCAAAATCTGATCTCATAAAATAAATTTCGATGGTATTCTTCATTATTATTTTTTGAAATAGTTTGAGAAGAGTAGGTATTAACTCTTCTTTAAATGTTTGGTAGCATTCACCTGTGAAGACAGTCCTGGATTTTTGTTTTTCTTGGGGGTGTTTTTAAATTACATATTCAACTTGGTTCCTAGTAATCTCTCTTTTCAAATTTTCTATTTTTTCCTGATTCAGTTTGGGAAGATTGTATGTTTCTAGGAACTTATTTTTTTTTCTAGGTTTTCCAATGTTGGCATATCATTTTTGGTTGTAGTCCCTTAGAATCCTTTGTATTCTGTTGTATAGATTGTGAATTCTCTTTCATTTCTGATTTATTTGAGTTATCTTTTTTTCTTGATGAGTCTGACTAAAGGTCCATTAAGTCCATTTATTTTACCTTGTTTTTTAAAGAACCAGACCTTGGTTGTATTTATCTTCTCTCCTCTCCTCTCTTCTCCCTCTCTTTTCTTTTTTCTTTTCTTTTCTTCTTTCTTTCTTTTTCTTCTTTCTTCTTTCTTTCTTTCTTCCTTCCTTCCTTTCTTTCTTTCTTTCTTTCTTTCTTTCTTGCTTGCTTGCTTGCTTGCTTTCTTTCTTTTTCTTCTTCTTTCTTCTTTCTTTCTTTCTTTCATTTCTGCCTTGCCTTGCCTTTCTCTAATCCAGAGTAAATTTAATTTTTACTCTGATTTTTTTTTATTTCCTTCTGCTAATTTGGGGTTTTGTTCTTTTTTTAAATTTTTTCTAGTCTCGTTAAGTGTAGGTTATTTATTAGAGATTTTCTTTTGTTTGTTGAGTTCAGCATGTATGGCTATCAACTTCCCTTTTAGAACTGCTTTTCTGTGCCCCCCAAATTTTGGACCATTATGTTTCAATATGCACTTGTTTTCACGTATTTTCTTTCCTTTTTGATTTATTAATTGAATCATTGGTTGTTTAGTAGTGTGCTGTTCAGACTCCACATGTTTGTATTTTTCGAGTTTTTTCCTTGTAATTATTTCTAGTTACATACTGTTGTGTTGGGAAAAGATGCTTTACATGGTTCAAATAATCTTAAATTTTTGAAATTTCTTTTGTATCTTAACATGTGATCTATACTGGAGAATATTTCATGTGTACTTGAAAAGAATGTACACTCTGGTTTGGGAAGGAATATTCTGTATATGTTTAAGCCCATCTGATCTATTGTATTGCCAGTTGCCTTATGATTTTCTGTCTGAAGGATTTATCCACTGATGTAAGTATGTTGATAATGTCTTCTAGTATTGTATCATTTTCAATTTCTTTATGACTGTTTTACTTGCTTTATATATTTAAATGCTCCTATGTTGGATGCATAGATATTTACAATTGCTATATCCTCTTATTGGATTGATCACTTTATCATTTGTAATGCCCTTGTCTCATATCACAGTCATTGTTTTAAAGTGCATTTTTCAGATTCCGCCGGCAGATATAGGAGGATAACGGCAGCCGGAAGGTGCCTGGCCGTGGGGATCCTATACTGCCAGTGAGTGACAGTCTCGCTTGCTGCAGGCGGGGCACAGACTCAAAGACCAGTAGTGGCAGGGAAAGGACTTTAGGGCAGCACCCAGGGTGGAAACCCGGAGCGGCGGGGTCATGTGAGTGATCTGGGGGTGGCTGGCGGTTTTAGAAGCACAAAGGGCAGAGACGTGCTCCAACCTGGAGGCAGGACTGGGAGCGCTGTGGAGGGGCACACAACTCAGGACGCTGCAGTTTATAGCAGCACGGACAGAAATGGAGACAATGTGGCCTGGAGAGCTCACTGAAGAACAGACTGCAATCTCTGCTCCGAGGCAGAGGGTTGGAAATGGTCTCTTCTGCTCTGACTTGTGGAAGAGACGCAGAAAGCCACGAGGGAAAGCCGCCAGAGAACAAAAGCCCCAAAGACTGAGTCCCGCTGAGCCCATCCCCCGCCACAGGGGGGCAGGGCAACTCCATCCAAACAGGGTTGCCTGAGTAACAGCGCGGCAGGCTCCTTCCGCAGAAGACAGGCTGGGAAAACAAGAGGCCAGCAACTCTAAGGTCCCAAGAAAACAGGTGCATCTTGCTTGGGTTCTGGTCAATAATTTGGACTCTATACATTCCCTTAAACACCCATCAACAGAATGACTAGGAGGAGGAGCCCCCCAAACAGAAAAGACTCAGAGATTATGACTCAGGCTGCAGATTTACAAATGGATGAAGATATAACCAAGATGTCGGAGATGGAATTCAGGCTAGCAATTGTGAAGACAATGGTTAGAATGGAGAAATCAATTAATGACAACATATAGTCTCTAAGGGCAGAAATAAAAGGTGAATTGGCAGAACTTAAAAATGCTATCAATGAGATCCCATCCAATCTAGATAATCTAACAGCTAGGGTAACTGAGGCAGAAAAGAGAATAAGCAATCTGGAAGACAATATAATAGATAAAAAGGGAAAAGAGGAGGCCAGGGAAAAACAACTCAGAATCCATGAAAATAGAATCAGAGAAATAAGTGACACCATAAAGCGTTCCAATGTCAGAATAATTGGAATCCCGGAGGGAGTGGAGAGAGAAAGAGGACTAGAAGATGTATTTGAGCAAATCGTAGCTGAGAACTTCCCTAATCTGGGGAATGAAACAAACATTCAAGTCCTAGAGGCAGAGAAGACCTCTCCTAAGATCAAGGAAACAGGCCAACACCCCGGCATGTAATAGTAAAACTTGCAAATCTTAGAACCAAGGATACCATCTTAAGGGCAGTTAGGGGGAAGAAATTCCTTACGTACAGAGGGAGGAACATCAGAATAACATCAGACCTATCCACAGAGACCTGGCAAGCCAAAAAGGCCTGGCAAAACATATTCAGGGTACTAAATGAGAAGAACATGCAGCCAAGAATACTTTATCCGGCAAGGCTGTCATTTAGAACAACTGGCAGAAACTGAAAGAAAATGTGACCACTAAGCTGGCCCTGCAAGAAATATTAAGGGGGGTTTCTATAAAAGGAGAAAGACCCCAAGAGTGATCTACAACAGAAATATACAGGGACAATCTATAAAAACAACGTATTCACAGGCAGCATGATGACAATTAATTCATATCTTTCAATAATCACTCTCAACGTGAATGGCCTAAACGCTCCCATAAAATGGCACAGGGTTGCAAATTGGATAAAAAGACAGGATGCTGTCTACAAGAGACTCATTTTGAACCTAAAGATACATCCAGACTGAAAGTGAAGTGATGGAGATCCATCTTCCATGCCAGCGGACCTCAAAAGAAAGCTGGGGTAGCAATTCTTATATCAGACAAATTAGATTTTAAACTAAAGTCTGTAATAAGAGACACAGAAGGACACTATATCATTCTTAAAGGGTCTATCCAACAAGAAGATCTAACAATTGTAAATATCTATGCCCCCAACATGGGAGCAGCCATCTATATAAGCCAACTGTTAACCAAAATAAAGAGTCATATTGATAACAATACGTTAAATGTAGGAGACCTCAATACTCCACTCTCAGCAATGAACAATCATCTAAGCAGAAAATCAACAAGGAAACAAGAGCTTTGAGTGATACATTGGACCAGATGGACCTCATAGATATTTACAGAACATTCCACCCTAAAACAACAGAATAATCATTCTTCTCGAGCGCACATGGAACTTTCTCCAGAATAGACCATATACTGGGTCACAAATTAGGTCTCAACCGATACCAAAAGATTGAGATTATTCCCTGCATATTCTCAGACCACAATGCTCTATAACTGGAACTCAATCACAAGAAAAAATTTGGCAGAAATTCAAACACTTGGAAGCTAAAGACGACTCTGCTCAAGAATGTTTGGGTCAACCAAGAAATCAAAGAAGAACTTAAACAATTCATGGAAATCATAAAAACACATTGGTCCAAAACCTATGGGATACTGCAAAGGTGGTCCTAAAGGGGAAATACATAGCCATCCAAGCCTCACTCAAAAAAATAGAAAAATCCTGAATTCACCAACTATCTCTACACCTTAAAGAACTAGAGAAAAAGCAACAAACGATGCCTAAGCCATGCATTAGAAGAGAAATAATTAAAATTAGAGCAGAAATCAATGAATTAGAAACCAGAAACACAGTAGATCAGATCAACGAAACTAGAAGCTGGTTCTTTGAAAGAATTAATAAGATCGATAAACCACTGACCAGACTTATCCAAAAGAAGAGAGAAAGGACCCAAATTAATAAAATTATGAATGAAAGGGGAGAGATCACGACTAACACCAAGGAAATAGAAACAATTATTAGAAATTATTATCAACAATTATATGCCAATAAACTGAGCAGTCTGGATGAAATGGAGGCCTTCCTGGAAACCTATAAGCTTCCAAGACTGAAACAGGAAGAAATTGACAACCTGAATAGGCCAATAACCAGTAACGAGATTGAAGCAGTGATCAAAAACCTCCCAAAAAACAAGAGTCCAGGGCCTGATGGATTCCCTGGGGTATTCTACCAAACATTCAAAGAAAAAATAATACCTATTCTACTGAAGCTGTTTCAAAAAATAGAAACAGAAGGAAAACTTCCATAATCATTCTATGAGGCCAGCATTACCTTAATCCCCAAACCAGGAAAAGACCCCATCAAAAAGGAGAATTTCAGACCGATATCCCTGATGAATATGGATTCCAAAATCCTCAACAAAATCCTAGCTAATAGGATCCAACAATACATTAGAAGGATCATCCACCATGACCAAGTGGGATTTATCCCCGGGATGCAAGGGTGGTTCATCATTTGCAAATCAATCAATGTGATAGAACACATTAATAAGAGGAGGAAGAAGAGCCATATGGTCCTCTCAATTGATGCAGAAAAAGCATTTGACAAAATACAGCATCCTTTCCTGATTAAAACTCTCCAGAGTATAGGGATAGAGGAAACATTCCTCAAGTTCATAAAATCCATCTATGAAAAACCCACAGCGAATATCGTCCTCAATGGGGAAAAGCTGAGAGCCTTTCCCTTAAGATCAGGAACACGTCAAGGGTGCCCACTCTCACCATTATTGTTCAACATAGTACTAGAAAGTCCTAGCAACAGCAATCAGACAACAAAAAGAAATAAAAGGTACTCAAATTGGTGAAGAAGAAGTCAAACTCTCTTTTCGCAGACGACATGATACTTTATGTGGAAAACCCAAAAGACTCCACCCCCACATTACTAGAACTCATCCAGCAATTCAGTAATGTGGCAGGTTATAAAATCAATGCACAGAAATCAGTTGCTTTCTTGTACACTAACAACGCAACTGTAGAAAGAGAAATTAGAGAAATGATTCCATTCACAATAGCACCAAAAACCATAAGGTACCTCGGAATAAACCTAACCAAAGAGGTAAAAGATCTATACTCTAGGAACTATAGAACACTCATGAGAGAAATTGAAGAAAAAACAAAAAGATGGAAAAACATTCCATGCTCATGGATCGGAAGAATAAACATTGTTAAAATGACTATGCTACTCAGAGCGATCTATACCTTCAATGCCATCCCAATCAAAATTCCAATGATATTTTTCAAAGTGCTGAGACAAGCAATCCTAAAATTTTTATGGAATCAGAAAAGACCCAAATCGCCAAGGAAATGTTGAAAAAGATAAACAAAGCTGGGGGCATCACGTTGCCCAATTTCAAGCTATATTACAAAGCTGTGATCACCAAGACAGCATGGTACTGGCACAAAAACAGACATACAGACCAATGGAACAGAATAGAGAATCCAGATATGACCCTCAACTCTATGGTCAAATAATCTTTGAAAAAGCAGGAAAAAACATGCAATGGAAAAAAGACAGTCTCTTCACTAAATGGTGCTGGGAAAATTGGACAACTACATGCAGAAGAATGAAACTCGACCATTCTCTAACACTGTTCACAAAGATAAACTCAAAGTGGATGAAAGACCTCAATGTGAGACAGGAATCCATCCAAATCCTAGAAGAGAACATAGGCAGTAACCTCTTTGACATCGGCCACAGCAACTTCTTTCAAGATACATCTCCAAAAGCTAGTGAAACAAAAGCAAAAATGAACTTTTGGAACTTCATCAAGATAAAAAGCTTCTGCACAGCAAAGGAAACAGTCAACAAAGAGCAACCCACAGAATGAGAGAAGATATTTGCAAATGACGCTATAGATAAAGGGCTGGTATCCAAGATCTATAAAGAACTTCTCAAACTCAACACCCAAAAAACAAATAATCAAGTCAAAAAGTGGGCAGAAGATATGAAAAGACACTTCTCCAAAGAAGACATACAAATGGCTAACAGACACATGAAAAAATGTTCATCATCATTAGCCATCAAGGAAATCCAAATCAAAACCACACTGAGATACCACCTTACACCAGTTAGAATGGCAAAAATGGACAGGGAAAGAAACAACAAATGTTGGAGAGGTTGTGGAGAAAGGGGAACCCTCTTACACTGTTGGTGGGACTGCAAGTTGGTACAACCACTTTGAAAAACAGTGTGGAGGTTCCTCAAAAATTTAAAAATAGAGCTACCCTATGACCCAGCAGTTGCACTCCTGGGTATTTACCCCAAAGACACAGATGTAGTGAAAAGAAGGGCCATATGCACCCCCATGTTCATAGCAGCAATGTCCGCAATAGCCAAACTGTGGAAAGAGCCGAGATGCCCTTCAACAGATGAATGGATAAAGAAGATGTGGTTCATATATACAATGGAATATTACTCAGCCATCAGAAAAGATGAATACCCAACTTTTACATCAACATGGATGGGACTGGAGATTATGCTAAGTGAAATAAGCAGGGAAATCAATTATCATATGGTTTCACTTATTTGTGGAACATAAAGAATAGCATGGAGGACATTAGGAGAAGGAAGGGAAAAATTGGGGGGGGGATTGGAGGGAGAAAAATACAGGTTTAAAAGATGTAAAACTCCAAAACTCTTTATTTATAACACATATTATTCTGTATAACATAACCCTATGAGAGGGAGGGTCCAAGATGGCAATGCAGGAAGACCCTGAACTTAACCTACTCCTTAGACACACCAAATCTACCCCTACATATAAAGCAATTCCTCCTAAAGAAGTTTAGATACACTCTTCATTTCAGAAAGTCGTATTGAAACAATAATGAAGAAAACACGTTGAGAGAAACTCTTCATACTCTCTACCAACATCACCCAAACTTTATTGAAATTTACTGTTTTTTCTCCATCTTGAAATAAATATTTACTGCAAGAAATTAAGAGAATGTCAAAGTTACCATATGTTTGTTTTTCACAAATTATCAACAGAAAACTTGCTTCTGAACGGTTGATAATTTGTCAGCAATTATTAATAGGTATTGACACTGACAAAGTTCCCACTGGGGTTTAGCCTTCAAAATAGTTCAGGATTTAAAACTTATCAGTAAGCAGCTGTTGCTATCATCAAGTGTACATTGTGGTTCTATTTTGTAAGGAAGTGTTCATTTTAAATAGAAACTTTTAAAAAATGGTGATTGTTTTTTATTTTGAATTTATTTTTAACTTTTAAGAGTACCAATCAGAGGACATGCAGATTGATAATAACCTTAATAAAACAAAAACACAACACAAATCTCAATTTTTAAAATAAATCCTTATTTCTATCAATGCTTCACATAAATGCATTCTAAAAAGTTAAATAACTTTAGAAAAAAATACACAGTGCCTAGTTTCAATTTTTTTACCAACTATCTTTGGGTCAGTGGTGATTTTTTATTCTTGGCTGGGTACACTTATTTGTCTTGGGGGTTAACTAGTTTATTTGTTTATCTAGGCTGCCCACACATGGGATGACTAGAGAAACTCAGTTATATTTCACATGTTTCATACTCCAGTAGACAAGTCTGGGCATATTCTCGTAGTGTTGGTAAAAGTACTAGAGAGAGATTATGTAGGCACATTTTAAGCTTGCATCATGTCTAATAACATCTGATTTGTCAAAGTAAATTACATGACCAAGAACAGAGTCAAGCAGTGGGCAAATTAAAGTGATATTTGGCAAAGGACATGGATAGAGGGAGGGGTTAGATATAGAAATCAATGGCACAATCTACCATACCATCTAAAGGCCTTAAACATGAATATTTTACCTACTTTTACATTTCTTATTTTTGTGTAAATATGGTAAGTTATATCAGAAAATTTATAGTTTAGTCGAGATTACTAAGTAAAATATTTTTTCTATATGTATTGGTATACATGGAATCAATATAAAGACATAAGAAATTGCATGTTTAAGAGAAGATTATGCACTTGGGAAAATGCACAGAATGTATTGGTTATCAAAGAAAAATTTGCACACATTGTGGATGGACAGTAGGTAAAAGTCCCAATTTTGGCCCCAGTGAGCACTCATAGAATGGCCGAAGCTTGGATGTTAAGCCTTGACTTAGAATCCCCAGAGGTGGGGCACCGAGGGACAGCAGCATGGCCCAGTGATGGTGGGTCAAAGCTGGGACTACTTAAGACTCAGAGGGCAGTCACAGAACAGCAGGAGTTTGACCCAATTGATGGCCACCTAAGACTGAAATTTAGGACCCAGAGGACAGGGTGCAGAGCAATGGCAGTATGGCTCTAGGAATGGCAGTTAAAGCCATTACCTGGACCTGGGAGCAGAGCACAGAGCAGCCATGTCTCTGGTCTTACAGATGGCAAGGTGCTATGGCACCCTGACACTAGAGAGCAGGCCCAGCAGTGATGGGGGACTCCGGGATCGGGCCTCACTACAGCAACTATTCTGGCCCTATTGAGGAGACACCCCAGCAGAATATCCAGGCAGCTCTGTCAGTTGGTTTTAGCTTTAGTGAAGACTGGGATGGGGGTCACCGGTAGCCAGAGCTGCAAATGTCCATGGCAGCAAGCCTTGCTGAGGTTCTCCTGCTCTTTTTCTTCATGGGATAAAATCCATCTGAGAGGATCCCCCTTGGGGCCCAGCTGCTCTGGACGGGGGGAGAGGGTGACACAGGTAAAATGCTTCCTACACTTTTCTTTCCAATTATCCTTGGTTTTAGAGCTCCTCAGGGTTTCTGCTGCTTCTTCACTATAGTCCAGAGCTTTCCCAGAGCTGCTTTCATCAGTTTGTACTTGTTGATTATTTTTGTTGTGGAGACAAGTTTTAGGTCCTCCTAGCCCTTTATCTTGCTGATGTCCCCTCCGAAACCAAGGTTTAACATGAAAGCCTTTGAGCTAGAATTGTGTTTTCTGAAGATAAAATTTTCTGCTCTCCAATTTTATTGAAATGGGCTATGCTCCCCACATGTATGAGAATCTCAGTGATCAATACTAAGAGCCCATACCAAGATAAACAACTGGAACAAAAACTGGGTCAATTTGAAAAGACCCAAATTTGTATAGTAATTATTTTGTTGGAATCTGTCCATGCAACTTCTCCCTGAAAACAACTAAATCTTACCTATGCATATATGGAGAACATTGAGCACACCACATCATTTATTAGTTAATTTATAAATCATTGCAGGCAGGCAGGCAGGCAGGCAGGCATGAAGGAAGAGGGAAGGAGAGCTATTACCATGCAGTGGAAAATACATGGATTTAAGAAATAGGTCGTCCTGGATTTGGATCCTTGTTAAACAGTTTACATATTTTCTGAGCCTAGGGAAACTATTTAATTTTCCAAACTTTGCTAGCAATCTTTAAAATCTGAGTAAGATTGCCAGAGTTGTTGAAAGAATTAAATGCTTTATTGCATGTAAAATTCTTATATCAATGTTACAACCAAATATATTAAAAAAAATAGGCATTAACTTTTCTGTCTCTGAGAGGAATTTTATATTAAGAAGAACACAATGTCAGGTTGTTAGTAAGTGTAAAAACTAGAATTTTGTATGCTGACTTTCTGGACAGAGGCTGAGCATTAAGCAACCACACTTTACCACTCCCTTTACAGAGTAGACTAGAAAATCACTGTGAATTCTATAGAAGAGCCAGGTCTGTCTCACACTTGTCCTGCCTCATACATCCTGCCAATTTCAGCACTGTGTAAATGTTGCCGCCTCTCAAAATTTGCAAGAATTTTTCTTCTCCCCCCTCAATATCATATTTTAATAGAATTAATCCCTACATGTTTTTTTAGGATCTCATCATTTTCACATTTCACTATAATTGTTTATGTATCTATATTAATCGTTTTATTACTAGCACTTGATATATCTAAAACATAGTAAGTACTCAGTTATTCATTGAACAAATATTTATGCAGATATTTCTATTGAAAACTATGACTATTGATCATAAAAGTATAGAATTCATACTTGCAATGAATAAGGATACATGTAAGATACTGTGAAATATAAATTTACTCAATATAGAAACAAAAGCAAGTGTGATCATAAAATCAGCACATAAATAGAAAGACAAGGGCCATTTTCTGTCATTGATGGTTTATGATGAAACATGTTTTGTTTAATATAATTTTTTTGTCCAAGTCCCATTGACTAGCATATAGATAAATAAGAGTACTGAATTTGAGTTTAATATTATTTAGTCTCTGGATTTTCAGGAAAAATATATAGGTTGAAAATAGCAAACAAACAAAAAACAAAACCACTTTGATATTTTAAAGCATACAGTTAAATATAGTGTTAAGTTTTCCTGTCTGCACATAATGCTTCTCAGAAGACAGACATTATTCCATAAATATTTATTTTCCCAAGTGATCAAGTTTATAACCATTAGTGACTAGTATTAGATATTAGAAATGTCAAGAGAAGAACATTAAGTTTCAATTTGTGAGTTACTACATGAATACTAGAAATAAAGCAGTGTGTCACTTACAGAAATGTTCCCACAATATTTCCTACATTCTTTACCTCAATCAACTTTTATCAGAACACAGAAAAATTCTAATAAGAATGTGAATAGTTAATACTGTGTTAATCTCTCTAAAATTGGTCATCCGTAATACAGTATTAAAACTACTCCCACTTTCTTTTTTTTTTTTTTTAAAGATTTTATTTATTTATTTGAGACAGAGAGAATGAGAGACAGAGAGCATGAGAGGGGGGAGGGTCAGAGGGAGAAGCAGAATCCCTGCCGAGCAGGGAACCCGATGCGGGACTCGATCCTGGGACTCGATCCTGGGACTCCAGGATCATGACCTGAGCCGAAGGCAGTCGCTTAACCAACTGAGCCACCCAGGCGCCCCGTACTCCCACTTTCAAATCCCTTTTCAAACATGGATTTCTTTATAAGACCATGTTAGGCAATTGGTTTGGGGAGTATAAATATCATCTTCATTAAAGATAATAGAAATGAATTCCAGGCATTTTAAATATATGCCTAAGGGACCCAGAATGGACAAACACTATATAGATGCCACAAGTTAATATTTTTCATCCCTTAAAATAACTAGCGGGTAACTCATTCGAGTTTTCTTTTGATTATCAAATGTGTTTTTACTGTGATTTTATTCTGTCTCATGACTTTTTAAAAATCTCCCACAAAAGACTTTAAGAAAGTTGCTTTATTTGGTTTAGTATCAATTAGGATTTTTTTTTTTTTTTGAGATTAGTTCCTTCCCTAGTTTATTCATGGTAGACATTATTTATTTTCCTTAGAATGTTTAGCCTCAGGGTTTCATGACAATGCTACTATATTATAGAATATAAATAGAACTCTAGTCGCCCTTCCCCCCCAGCCCTTACAAATTCATTTCTAATGACTGAAGAGCATGCAGAGGCACTCAAAGATATATCAGAGCTTTTCAAAGTCCTTATTTTCAGCATGAAAAAAGAACTAAATCAGAACCCATTACTTATAGTTCATTTATTTACTGGTCTAGAAAAACGAATAACCTCATTATAGCTCAGCTTTGTCTTGCACATACAAGAAATCTTTCATCATTATGATGTAGCAGTTATCTTGAGTAAAAAATGAAATTATTCTTTTAGCAGACTGTCTTCCTCTCTGCTCATTAAGTTGTGTTAAAAGTACATTTCTTGTAGAAAATGCCAATGTCTCATTAGATTTTCAACATACTACAATGAACTGACTGCATACATTAAATTGAGTTTTCCATGTAATTTTTTTATCCCATTTTTTGTCTTTAATTTCAGAAAATACTAAGAACATGTGCCATTTTATTTGCATTTTTGAAGTTTATCTTATTATAAGTTCTATTAGGCCAGAAACTGGACTCAGTGAATATGGTCTTCAAATTATTATAATTCAAGAAGAATTATATTAATTATTATGTGAATGAACATGCAAAATGTTTTTTTTAGTTTTTTTTAATTTTATTATGTTAATCACATACATTACATCATTAATTTTTGATGTAGTGTTCCACGATCCATTGTTTGCGTATAACACCCAGTGCTCCACGCAGAACGTGCCCTCTTTAATACCCATCACCAGGCTAACCCATCCACCCACCCCCCTCCCCTCTAGAACCCTCAGTTTGTTTCTCAGAGTCCATCGTCTCTCATGGCTCATCTCCCCGTCCGATTCCCCCCCTTCATTTTTCCCTTCCGGCTATCTTCTTCTTTTTTTTTTTTTTTAAACATATAATGTATTATTTGTTTCAGAGGTATAGGTCTGTGATTCAACAGTCTTATACAATTCACAGATAAAATAAGGTACATACTAAAACAAATTCTATATAGAAAAAAGGTAACAGTAAGAGACCATCACATTTTATTTTTATATGGGTTGCTGAAAAATTTAGTTTGTATAGCAAAATATAGATGAATTTTTAAAACAGTCAAATCTTCCTTTGGAATGAAATACATGTTGGTGAATATGTATTGTGAAGAATTTAAAAAGGCCAACTCTACACTTAGCTACTCAGTGAAGAAAGTAAAGTGAAAAAGAAAGACAAAAGAGTAAACCTAATGTATCCAAAGCAATTAATGATAGTTACATACTCATTGGACAGTGAAAAGCAATGGTATTGCACATAGCCCAGCAAACAGTAACTTAGAATGCCTCATTAGATTTACCCCATATTATAAAAAATATATTTAGTAGATTAAAATCTATTAACCATAGATGTCATTTGAGAAATTAAAAATAAATTTGGTATATAGAATTGTTTCTCTAATAGTCTTAATGATTTTGCAATATACTTAGCAGTAGAGATATCATGGTATAAATCATGGTACATGGTAGAGTTTTTAAACCCAGACATCTATAAAAATCAAAACAAAAGCTGTGCTATGTTGAAAGTAATAGTAATTAAATACATACTTTACTCACCTACCTGTAAAATTTTCAGATAGTTGTTTATTTTCTTTCTTTCTTTTGGTTTTAAGACAGCTATCTTAAACATTTATTTTGTAACATAATAGCAAAAGGAGAGAGAATTGCAAAGTAAATCATCATGGCCTATTCTTATTTGATGCCTATGCAAACTTTTTTCTCTTTACAAGTGTATCTTTTTCTAAAGATTTTTAATTTATTATTTGAGAGAGAGAGAGCAGAGTGAGCAGGAGAGAACATGAGTGGTGGGGGGCAGAGGGTTTAGGGAGAAACAGGGAGCCCGATGTGGGGCTTGATTCCAGGACCCTGGGGTCATGACCTGGGTCAAAGGCAGACTCTTAACCGACTGAGCCACCCAGGCACCCCTTCCCAAATGTATTTTAAAACAAATCCGAGACATAATATCTAACATAGATTACTTTAACATAACTATATAACCATCATCTTAGCAAAATTAACTGTAATTCCTTAATATCATCTAATGTCAGTCTGTAGTCTGTACATTTAAAAAATTATTATATAAATGTGTTCATTTTATTTTTATTTTTTAATTTTTTTTAAAGATTTATTTGAGAGAGAGAGAGCATGGAGGGAGGGGAGAAGGAGAGGGAGAGAATCTCAAGCAGACTCCCTGCTGAGTGCAGAGCCTGACTCAGGGCTCAATCTCAGGACCCTGAGATCATGACCTAAGCTGAAATCAAGAGTCCTGATGCTTAATTGACTAAGCCACGCAGGCGCCCCACAAATGTATTCTTTTTAAAGTTGCTTTGTTTCTAATCAAGATCCAAATATTTTTTAACCTAGATGATATATTCTTAAGGTTTTTTTTTTCCCATTATTGTTTAAAATCACTTTATTGAGATATAACCAACTAACAATAAACTTCACATATTTAAAGTGTACAGTTTGGGGGCATTTGGGTGTCTCAGTTGGTTAAGCATCTGCCTTCAGCTCAGGTCATGATCTCAGGGTCCGGGGATCAAGCCCCGTATCAGGCTTCCTGCTCAACAAGGAGTCTGCTTCTGCCTCTCCCCCTAGCTCATGCTCTCTTATCTCCCTCTCCCTGTCAAATAAATAAATAAAATAAATAAAAAATAAACTGTACAATTTTATGAGATTGGACATATATATACACCCATGAAACCATTACCACATAATGATATGAGTATGTATAGATAATAGCTCTCATTAATCTGTGAAGTTTCTTATTTATTTATTTATTAGAGCAGTTTTAGGTTCACAGCAAAATTAAAAGAAAGATACTGAAAGAGAAATTTCCTATATCCCCCTGCTCCCATATATGCATAACCTTGTCCATTGCCAGCATCCTCCACCAGAGTGCTACCTTTGTTACAATTAATGAACGTACATGAACATACATCAACTTATCACAGTCACCCAAAGTCCACAATTTATATCATGGTTCACTCAGTATTACACATTCTATGGGTTTGAATAAATGTATAATGATATTTACCCATCATTATGGTATCATACAAAGCACTTTAACTACCCTGCCCTAAAGATCCTGTTTACCTACTCATATTTTCCCAAAACCCCATTCTCTATAACCATTGATCTTTTTCCTGTCTCTACAGTTTTGCCTTTTCCATAATGTCATATAGTGGAATTATACAGTATGTAGTCTTTCCAAATTGGCTTCTTTTAGTAATATGCATTTAAGTTTCCTCCATTATAAAGCTTCTTTTAATCTCTAACCTTTTTCTCTCTCTCCTCCCACCTCCACGCCATTATTTGTTGAATACATTGCATTGCCTACCATAGACCCTTGTGAAATTAGTGCTCTCATCTCTGGGCTTCACCTTATAATGTAGCTAGTATGTGACTTTCTTGCTTTGGGACTTCCTTAAAGTTTCAGAAAGCCATTTTAATCCTGGATGGAAAACTAGAATTAATTCCCTGAGATGAAAATATAACCAAGAAATAATGGCTATTGGTGTAGAAATACTCCAGCTCCCTAGACCCTTGAATGGAATGCCTCTGAAGGGCACTGTGTACACTTTTCTTAGCAGTTTCCAGTGTGATGGGATTAGGCTTTGGTCCCCCAGTGTTAGCGAATTCATTAATGCAGGCTTTATAGTTGTCTTTCGCTATTTTGGCAGTACTATGCCATTTCCCGCTCATGGTGCCTTCGCTATAATCTTTGTCCAAGGACCTGCTTCTGGGGAATCCAAAGAAAGACATTAATTTGTCTTACAGTTTTTTGTCACTTTCACAGTTTGACTGATTCTTAAATTCATTTATTATGTTCTTCTAGTTCCCTTGTATCCTTAAATTGATATTTAATGATAGATGTTTTATTAGAAGGCTTTTAGCCATGATTATATTATAAATGGGGCTGGATATTTCTTGCTTCATCACATTAGGTGACATATTGTCAGACTGCTTCACCTTTTATCAACATTAATCAGGGGATTCCAGTGGTATTAACATGTTTCATAAAGATTTCCAGCAGAGTTTACTAAATATTTTTGGCTTCCATTAACGGTCATTGCCTAGATCCATTATTTCACAAGAGGTTTAAAAAAGTGATAATCTAATTCTATAATTCCCTACATTCATTAGCTTGATTTGTTCATTATTTGAATTCTCTGAAATATAATACATCGAGGAAAGGCAGGATCAATTCTCAATTGTTTTCCTTTATTTTTAATTTCCAGAATAATCATCTAGTATTTTTAGCAATCTAAAGGTAACCAGTGAGGTTTTAATAAATTCATGAAATTTTAATGTATTTAAGGTAGATCAATTACAGTATTCTTTATAATATATATATATATATTTTCCATCTTAAAACAAAAAATCCCCTTTAAATCAGCTCCTATATCTGTTTACATGATACTGGCAGCTTTTGATAACTTCCCTGCTTCATCTTTCATATTTCTTGTCCCAGATCTGGAACCAGCCTGTACCTTGTTCGTTTTAGTGGGAAATGGTATTTAGAGACCACAATCTGGGTACGAAGGCTATTCATTACTAATGGATTATCAGTACTTCTAAATCTTTTTAGTTACCAGAGAAAAGGTGTTTAAGAAAAAAAGAAAAGTTGTTTTTAAAAACTTCCCTATTCTATTCCTTCTTTATTTTTAACTTTATATGTTTATATATTTACTTATTGGACATGCTCTTCATTTAATGGGGACTATTATCTTCATTACTTTTTTATCTGTTTATTTTTAAATTCAGATTGAGGACTTCATGTAACCTAGGCAATTTTCTTTTAGGAATTATTAACTATATCTTTTGTTCATTGAATACTGAGCATGCAATTCACAAGTTCATCACAGAAAAACCCATGAGTATGCTAGATAGATAATATTACAGGTGAAAATATTGAAGTTAAGAAAGTTATGTAACTTGCATGAGGTCACTTAAAACAGACTAAAACTAATCCTTGTGAGTCTTAACCTTCTGATAATATATTTTGCTACCATTCTAAACATTTCATAATGGAATTAGGTATAATTCTATCCAGGAAACCACAAGTATAATGATTGATGCCTTCTATTTTAAACTATGCATATCTGTAGTTACCTTTCAGCCTCTCTTTTCTCCACTGTCCATCCTGTCAATTCCAAGATTAGATTTTATTCATCTTAATTTCTTCCCCAATAATGTCTTCTATATTGCACCCATTTAACAAAATATGTTTATTTCCTCTCAGTTAATGCTACCACTATATCAGAAATAAATATGGTTTTATATCTTCAATATTAAGACTGCCTGAGTCTTCTAAGTTATGTGATATAATAGAATTAGTAGCAGCTTTGGAAACCAAAAGATCTGAGATTAAATCCTGATTCACTTGAGGATTAACCCTAAGAGTTATATAAAATAGCCTTAAATTCCCAGTCTCATTTTGTTGTTTTTGTTTAAATCTGTAAAAAAATAAAGATTAAATAGTACAATTTACATCTAGCAGTTTTGTTCCCAGAAACTAAATTTCATGGCTCCTGGGACATACTTTCTTCCCTCACACTGTAACATCTCTGCACAATAGATGTACTTACAGCTAAAGTCATTTTTTTAAAGATTTTATTTATTTATTTGAGAGAAAGAGAGAAGGGGGACAAGCAGACTCCCCGCTGGGTGGGGACCCTGAGATCATGACCTGCACCAAAGTCAGACATTTAACTGACTGAGCCACCTAAGCGCCCCAGCCAAAGTCTTTTTAAAACTGCTCTCAGCTAGGGTGAAGCATAACATAGATTTCATCATTTGGACATGCATAAATGTGGTTGAAATTGCCAATGCCATAACTAGACAATTGCAACCACTGGATGTTTTAGCTAAAAAAATATTTAAGGGCAATTTAAGGAAGAGATATTATTCCTGGCCACTTTCTAAAAGTGTTTTGTTGTTGTTGTTGTTATAAATCTTGTAATCAAATCACAAAAACACACAAAAGGATGTCAGTGGCTTGGAGAAAATGGTGGAGAAGGGAGTAGAATATTCCGTTGTGTTTTTTTTGGAGGGGGGGAGTAGAATATTCCTAACAGACATGCATTCTTCCTACCACTCTTATTGACTAGAAAAAACAAAACACAACACACACACAAAGATGACTCTAAGAATATCTTAATCAGTTAATTTCACAAAATGTCTCTTTTATTTATTCATGGAATTGGTATATAAATTGGTGTATATGTTTTATTATTTCTAAAAGAAATCTTTAAATATATATAGCATAAGAGCACATTTCTATCATGAGAACCCTTATGGTTTAATTTACAGCTTTTTTCTTAGCAGATAAAATCATACATTTATAATCAGTGCCATTTTAGAGTCCCTGAAATAAGAGAGTTAACATAAGTCAGTACCCCCCTTTATTTTGTTGTATAGATATTAAATACTATAGGTATTTTTGTAATGTAGTCACATTACTTTACTATTTTATATTTCTAAATACATCTCCTAGATCATTTACTATTTTCATAATTTTAGAACAGAATATATTATGAAATAATTTACCTGCTATATCAAATTACATAATCTACTATTTAACCAATAAAGTACAACTTTATAAATTCCTCCTTGTGAATTAATGATTTTTTTTTCTCCTCAAAGCTGTGGGTAAAATAATTATCAGTTATATCTGCTGAGCTAATTATAACAAATATTAAAATAAATGAAAAATAAGCATACAGAGTATATATTTAGGGTTGATTTTAATTCACTAGAAGTTAGTTCTTTGAAATTGGTTCTTATATTTTTTATTTTTTTTAACAATGTTATAAAAGCTTATTATATGCCACTCTGTTTCTAATCACTTTATAAGTATCACCACTGTTAATGCTAATAACAACCTTATGAGATAGGTATTGTTATCAACTCCATTTTACAAAAGAGAAAATTGATGTGCAGATACATTAGTAAGTTATCCAAGACCTTAGAACTGGTGACTGACCAAAGTGGATGGTCAAACTAGAGTCTATAAATTTCTAAAGTATACAATAACCCCAGTGGGATTTGGGAAAGATACATTTTTCTTTAAGACTATCATATAAACTGATCACATTTGCTGCTAACTGACAAAAAAAAGAAGGCAGCCTTGACACCATTATTCTATTCTCTATTTCTATTTCTATGAAATTGGCTCTTTTTTTTTTTAGATTTTTAGATTTTACATAAAAGTGATACCAGACACTATTTATCTTTCTTTGTCTTATTCCATTTGGTATAATGTCCCCCCACCCCATTTCATTCATTTTATTAAAAATGGCAAAATTTCTTTCTTTCTAATGGCTGATTAAAAATCCATTGTATATGTGTGTGTATATAAAGTAACATTTTCTACATTCATTTGTTGATGAACATTTAGGTTGCTTCTCTGACTTAGCTATTGTGAATAATGCTGCAATAAATATGAGAATACAGATATCTTTTTGATATACTGATATTGCTTCTCTTAGTTATATACCCAGAAGTAGGATTTTTGGGCCAAATTATAATTCTATTTTTAAATTTTTGAACAACTACCATCAATGATGATTAATGATGAAGATCTTTTCAAGTGCCTGTTGGCCATCTATGTTTTCTTTAGGGGGAAAAAGTCTATTCAGGTCATCTGCCATTTTTTAATTGCATTATTATGTGTTGTGCTATTGAGTTATAATAGTTCCTTATATTTTTCAGATACTAATCTCATCAAATATATGGTTTACAAGTATTTTCTCCCATTTCATAGGCTGCCTTTTCAGCTTGTTCTTTGTTTTGTTTGCTGTGAAGATTTTTAGTTTAATGTAGTCACACTTGTGTGTTTTTGCTCTTGTTGCTTGTGGTTTTGAGTCACATCCAAAAAATCTTTGCTAAGTCCGATGTCAAGGAGGTTTTCCCCTAAGTCTTAAATTAAGTTTTAAATGCATTTTGAATTAATTTTTGTGAGTGATGCAACGTAGGAGTATGTTTTCATTCTCTTGTGAATGCTGAGTTTTCCCAGCATTATTTCTTTTAGAGACTATCATTTCCCCATTGTGTGTTCCTGGCATCCTTTTCAGATATCAAATATATAAGCAGGAGATTATTTCTGTTCCATTGGTCTGTGTGTCTGTTTTTATGCCACTATCATAGGGTTTTGATTTCAATAGATTTGTGATATAGTTTGCAGTCAGGATCTGTGATGCCTCCAGCTTTGTTCTCCTTTCTCAAGATTGCTGTTGAGGGGCTGTTTTGGGATATTTTGTGGTTTCTTACAAGTTTTAGGATTTTTTTTTTAATCTCTGGAAAATGCCATTGGAATTTTGATAGGGATTACATTGAATCTATAGATACTTTGGATGGAATGGACATTTCAGTGATATTATTTATTCCAATCCAAGAAGATGGGATTTTTATTTTTTTCATTTGTGTATTCTTCAGTTTCCTCCATCAGTGTCATAGTTTTCAGTATACAGATCTTTTACCTCCTTGGTTAAATTATTGAGGTACTTTATTCTTTTTGATGTTATTGTAAATAGATTGCTTTCTTAATTTCTCTTCATTGTTAGTGTATGAAATATAACTGATTTTTGATTGTTGATTTTATATTCTGCAACTTTACTAAATTCATTTATTAGTCCTAACAGTTTTTTTTAGGAGACTTCAGAATTTTCCACATATAAGATTATGTCATCCACAAATAGATACAATTTTACTTTTTCCTTTCTGATTTGGATAACTTTTATTCCTTTTTCTTGATTAAATGCTGTAGTTAGCACTATGTTGAATAACAGTGTAAGAGTGGGCATCCTTGCCTTTTTCCTGACCTTGGAGGAAAATCTTTCAACTTTTCATTTTTGAGTATGATGATGGTAGCTGTGGGCTTATTCACAGATGACCTTTATTTTCTCAAGGTATATTCCCTCTCCAGTTTTTTGAGAATTTTTATCATGAAAGGTTTGAAAGATGGCTTTTTTTTTGCAGCTATTGAGATGATTTATATGAGTCTTATCTTTCATTCTATTAATGCTGTGTATCATATTTATTGTTTTGCAGATGTTGCATGGCTAGAATAAGTCCCAGTTGATCAGGTTGTATGATCCTTTTAATGTACACTTGAATTCAGGTCTAATATCTTGTTGAGGATTGAACGTATTTTTAATGCATTTTATTTAATGTCCAAAAGTAAGGCTCTTTCTGCTTAGAGTAAATATGCTGTAGAGTAGACCACATAAAATAATTTCATATTTCATGAGTAAAGAATTAAGTGTTCTCAGTCTAGTCAAAATATCAACACTTTAACATAATTACTTACAAAACATGAAATAGTGATTGTGCTGAAAATCCTAAATCCAAAATAATTTGTGACAAGGTAAAAAAAATGGTTTTCTTTCCTCCAAACTCGTAATTTTGTCTAGCAAAAACTTATGTATATATATATTTTAATTAACATATAATGTATTATTGGTTTCAGAGGTACAGGTCTGTGATTCATCAGTTTTATATAAAACATGGTGCTCACTACATCACATGCCCTCCTTAATGTCCACCACCCAGTTACCCCATTCCTCCACCCCACTCCCCACCAGCAACCCTCAGGTTGTTTTCTATGATTAAGAATCTCTTATGCTTTGTCTCCCTCTCTGGTTTCATCTTCTTTTATTTTTTCCTCTCTTCCTCTATGATCCTCTGTTTTGTTTCTTAAATTCCATATATGAGTGAGATTGTATGATAATTGTCTTATTTCCCTTAGCATAATACATTCTAGTTCCAACCATGTCATTGGAAATGGCAAGATTTCACTTTTTTGAAGGCTGTGTAATATTCCTGTGTGTGTGTGTGTGTGTGTGTGTGTGTATCACATCTTCTCTATCCATTCACTGTCAATGGACATTTTGGCTCTTTCCATATTGGCTATTGTGGACATTGCTGCTATAAACATTGGATGCAGGTGCCCCTTTGGATCACTAAATCTGTATCTTTGGCGTAAATACCCAGTAGTGCAATTGCTGGGTCATAGGGTCGCTCTATTTTCAACTTTTTGAGGAACCTCTATACTGTTTTACAGGGTGGCTGCACCAGCTTGCATTCCCACTAACAGTGTAGAGGGTTCCCCTTTCTCCACATCATCCCCAACATCTGTCACTTCCTGACTTGTTAATTTTAGCCATTCTGACTGGTGTGAAGGGTATCTCATTGTGGTTTTGATTAGTATTTCCCTGATGCCAAGTGATGTGGAACACTTTTTCATTTGTCTTCTTTGGAAAAATATCTGTTCCTGTCTTCTTGATTGGATTAGTTGTTCTTTGGGTGTTGATTTTGATAAGTTCTTTATAGATTTTGGATACTAGCCCTTTGTCTGATATGTCATTTGCAAATATCTTCTCCCATTCTATCAATTGTCTTTTGGTTTTGTTGACTATTTCCTTTGCTGTGAAAAGCTTTTTATCTTGATGAAGTCCCAATAGTTCATTTTTGCCTTTGTTTTCCTTGCCTTTGGAGACATGTCTAACAAGAAGTTCCTGTGGCCAAGATCAAAGAGGTTGCTGCCTGTGTTCTCAAGGATTTTGATGGATTCCTATCTCACATTTAGGTCTTTCATCCACTTTGAGGCTATTTCTGTGTATGGTGTGAGGGAATGGTCCAGTTTCATTCTTCTGCATGTGGCTGTCCAATTTTCCCAATAGCATTTGTTGAAGAGAGTGTCTTTTTGCCATTGGATATTGTTTCCTGCCTTGTCGAAGATTAGCTGACCATAGAGTTGAGGGTCCATTTCTGGGTTCGCTATTCTGTTCCATTGATCTATGTGTCATTTTTGTGCCAGTACCATACTGTCTTGATGATTATACCTATGTAATAGATCTTGAAGTCCAGAATTGTGATGCCACCAGCTTTGGTTTTCTTTTTCAACATTCCTTTGGGTATTTAGGGTCTTTTCTAGTTCCATATAAAATTTAGGATTATTTGTTCCTGTAAAAAAAAGTGGATGGTATTTTAGTAGGGACTGAATTGAATGTATAGATTGCTCTAGGTAGCATAGACATTTTAAGAATATTTGTTCTTTCAATACATGAGCATGAAACGTTTTTTCATTTCTTTGTGTCTTCCTCAGTTTCTTTCATGAGGTTCTATAGTTTTCTGAGTACAGGTCCTTTGCCTCTTTGGTTAGGTTTATTCCTAGGCATCTTATGGTTTTTGGTGCAATTGTAAATGAGATCAATTCCTTAATTTCTCTTTCTTCTGTCTCATTGTTAGTGTATAAAAATGCAACTGATTTCTGTGCATTGATTTTATATCCTGTCATGTTGCTGAATTCCTATATGAGTTCTAGAAATTTTGGGGTGAAGTCTTTTGGGTTTTCTGCATAGAGTATCATGTCTTTTGCAAAGAGTGAGAGTTTTAAATTTTTTTGCCAATTCAGATGACTTTTATTTCTTTTTGCTGTCTGACTGCTGAAACTAGGACTTCTAGGACTATGTTGAAAAACACTGTTGATAGTGGACATCCCTGCCGTGTTTCTGACTTTAGGGGAAAAGTTCTCAGTTTTTCCCCATTGAGAATGATATTTGATGTGGGCTTTTTGGATATGACTTTTATGATATTGAGACATGTTCCCTTTATCCCTACACTGTGAAGATTTTTAATCAAGAAAGGATGCTATATTTTGTCAAATGCTTTCTCTGCATCTATTGAGAGGATCATATGGTTCTTGTCCTTTCTTTTATTTATGTAGAGTATCATATTGATTGATTTGCGGATGTTGAACCAGTCTTGCAGCCCAGGAATAAATACTACTTGGTTGTGGTGAATAATCCTTTTAAAGTACTGTTGGATCCTATTGGCTAGCATTTTGGTGAGAATTTTTGCATCCATGTTCATTAGAGATATTGGTCTGTATTTCTCCTTTTTGTTGGGGTCTTTGTCTGGCTTTTGATCAAGATAATGCTGGCCTCATAGAAAGAGTTTGGAAGATTTCCTTCCATTTCTATTTTCTGAAACAGCTTCAGAAGAATAGGCATTAATTCTTCTTTAAATGTTTAGTAGAATTCCCATGGGATGCCATCTGGCCCTGGGGTCTTGTTTGTTGGGAGATTTTGATTACTGCTTCAATTTCCTTTCTGGTTATAGGTCTGTTCAAGTTTTCTATTTCTTCCTGGTTCAGTTTTGGTAGTTTATATATTTCTAGAAATACGTCCATTTCTTCCAGTTTGCCCAATTTGTTGGCATATAGTTGTCATAATATGTTCTTATATTTGTTTGTATTTCTTCGATGTTCATTGTGATCTCTCCTCTTTCATTAATGATTTTATTTGGGTCCTTTCTCTTTTCTTTTTGGTAAGTCTTGCCAGGGATTTATCAATCTTATTAATTCTTTCAAAGAACCAGCTCCTAGTTTTGTTGATCTGTTCTTCTATTCTTTTGGTTTCTATTTCATTGATTTCTGCTCTAATCTTTATTAATTATTTTCTCCTGCTGGGTTTAGGCTTTACTTGCTGTTCTTTCTCCAGCTCCTTCAGGTGTAAGGTGAGGTTGAATATTTGGGACCTTTCTTGTTTCTTGAGAAAGGCTTGTATAGCTATATACTTCCCTCTTAGGACCACCTTTCCTGCTTCCCAAAGATTTTGAACAGTTAGTGTTTTCATTTTCATTTGTTTCCATGAAATTTTTTATTTTAATTCTTTAATTTCCTGGTTGACCCATTCATTCTTTAGTAGGATGCCCTTAGCCTCCATGTATTTGAGCTCTTTCCAAATTTCCTCTTGTGATTGAGTTCAAGTTTCAAAGCATTGTGGTCTGAAAATATGCAGGGAATATTCCCAATCTTTTGGTACAGGTTAAGACCTAATCTGCGACCCAGAATGTGATCTCTTCTGGAGAATGTTCTATGTGCACTCAAGAAGAATGTGTATTTTGTTGTTTTCTGGTGGAATGTTCTGAATATATTGGTGAAGTCCACCTGGTTCAGTGTATCATTCAAAGCCCTTATTTCCTTGTTGACTGATCTTCTGCTTAGATGATCCGTTCATTGTAGTGAGGGGGCTGCTAAAGTCCCCTATTATTATTGTATTGTGTTTAATTTTGTTATTAATTTGTTTTTATAATTGGCTATTCCCATGTTAGGGGCATAAATATTTATAATTGTTAGATCTTCTTATTGGACAGACCCTTTAATTATGACCTAGTGCCCTTCCTCATCTCTTATTCTAGTCTTTGGTTTAAAATCTACTTTGTCTGATATAAGGATTGCTACCCCGGCTTTCTGTTGATGCCCATTAGCATGATAAATGTTTTTCCACCTCTCACTTTCAATCTGGAGGTGTCTTTGGGTCCTAAATGAGTCTCTTGCAGACAGTTTATCAATGGCTCTTGTTTTTTTTATCCAATTTGATACCCTGTGTCTTTTGATTGGGGTATTTAGCCCAATTACATTCAGAGTAACTACTGAAAGATATGAATTTAGTGCCATTATATTATCTGTAAAGTCACTGTTTCTGTATATTGTCTTTTTTCCTTTTGGGTCTGTTACTTTTGTGCTTTCTATTCACTTAAAGGATCCCCTTTGATATTTCTTGCAGGGCTGGTTTAGTGATCATAAATTCTTTTAGTTTCTGTTTGTCCTGGTAGCTTTTTTTCTCTCCTTCTACTTTGAAGGACATTCTTGCTGGATAAAGTATTTGTGGCTGCATATTTTTCTAATTTACACCCTGAATATATCATGCCAGTCCTTTCTGGCCTTCCAGATCTCTGTGGATAGGTCTGCTGCCAGGCTAATGTTTTTAGCCTTGTAGTTTACAGACCGCTTTTCCCAAGCTGCTTTCAGGATTTTCTCTTTGTTTCTGAGATCTGCAAGTTTCACTATTTTATGTTGAGGTATTGACCTATCTTTATGGATTTTGAGGGGGGTTCTCAGTGCCTCCTGGATTTTGATGCCTGTTTACTTCCCCAGATTAGGGAAGTTCTCAACTATAATGTGCTTCACTGTATCTTCTCCCCCTCTCTCCTTTCCTCCTCTTCTGGGATCCCAATTATTCTAATATTGTTTCACTTTATGTTATCACTTATCTCTCACATTCCCCCTTCATGATCCAGTAATTGTTTATCTTTTTTTTCAGCTTCTTTATTCTCCATCATTTGGTCATCTATATCACCAAATCTCTCTCCTGACTCATTTATCCTAGCAGTTAGAGCATCCATTTTTTATTGCATCTCTTTAATAGCCTTTTTATTTTGAGTTGTTTAGATTTTAGTTCTTTTATTTCTTCAGAAAGGGGTTCTCTAGTGTCTTCTATGCCTTTTTCAAGCCCAGCTAATATCTTATAATTGTTATTCTGATCTCTAGTTTTGACATCTTACTTATGTCCATACTGATTAAGTCCCTTGCAGTCATTACTGCCTCTTGTTCTCTTTTTGAGGTGAGTTTATCTATCTTGTCCTTCTGTCCAGAGAAGAATAGATAAATGAGAGAACAAAATACTAAATTTGCAACAATGACCCCAGAGAAATATACACTAAACAAATAGGAAGAGATCTGAGTCTGTGGGAAAAAAGGGGGGAGAATATAATCAGGTGAGCAGAAAAGATAAATATACAGAAATCTATGTGTATTTTGTTCTGTTTTTTAGAAAACAAGATCCCAAGATTGTAAAGAAAGAAAAACTTATATATGTACAAAAATCAAATTAAATACAATGAAAGGAAAAAATGTAAGTGTAAAAATGGATATTAAAAGACAAGATAAAACAGAAGAGAAAAGAAAAGGGATATAAACAGTCAGATGAACAGAACAGAGCAATACACTATCTCCTGAGTGTACTTTGTTCAGTTTGTTAGAAGAAACTACATCTCAAAATCGTAAAGAAAGAAAAACATATATACAAAAATTAAGTACATAGAAAGGATAGGATATAATTATAAAGATGAAAATTAAAAAAAAGACTTTAATAAAACAAAAAAAGGAAAGAAAAAAAAAAGAGGGTGCCTGGGTGGCTCAGTTGGTTAGGAGACTGCCTTCAGCTCAGGTCATGATCCTGGAGTCCCGGGATCGAGTCCCACATCGGGCTCCCTGCTCAGTGGGGAGTCTGCTTCTCCCTCTGACCCTCCTCCCTCTCATGCTCTCTGTCTCTCATTCTCTCTCTTGCAAATAAATAAAATCTTAAAAAAAAAAAAAAGAAAGAAAAAAAAGAGAATATGATCAAGCAGGTGAATAGAACAGAGCCATACACTAGATCTTTGGTGTATTTTGTTCTGTTGGAAGAAACTGAATCCCAAACTTATAAAAAAAAAAAAAAACAAAAACATATATATATATACAAAAATAAGATTAAATACAATGAAGGGATAGAATATAATGTAAAAATTAAAAATAAAGATTTTAAAAAGTTGATAAAGTGGTTGAAAAAGGAAAGAAAAAAAAATTAAAGTTGAAAGACTAAAGAATCATGAGGAAAAGGCCATGAATTCTATGTGCTGTATTCTTCTAGCACTGGAGTTTTGCAGTTCTCCCTTGATTGGTAAACTTGGTCTTGGCTGGATGTTCTTGCTGATCTGGGGGGAGGGGTCTGTTGAATTGATTGTCAACTGTTTTTGCCTTGGATGGAATTGTACTGCCCTTGCCCTTGCCAGTAATCTGCTCTGGTTTGCTCTATGTGGCTTTTGTTCTCTGAAGGCTTTCCATGCCGCTTTAGAGAATGAGAATGAAAATGGCAGCCTCCCAATCTCCAGCCCCAAAGCTGAAAGCTCATTGCCCCACTCCTCAGTGTGCCGTCAGAAAAAAGCAATCACTCCTGTCTCCCTGGTCTCTGGACACACTTTGCGCTCACCCAGTCTGTGACCCAGTGTTTGTATCTCAGGTACATGACCTCATTTAGAGTCTCCAAAGCCTGCAGACTCTTGTGGTGTGCTGGAGGAAGGGGGATCTCACTGGTTCTGCAGCTTGTTGGGCTCCTGCTTGGAGAGCAGTCACCAGACTGTGTGGCGATTTGTGGTTTATGGCAACCCTAAGCTGAGTGCCCACTCCTGGACTCACTGTTTGCAGCTGGCTTCCCTGCTCTGATGCTGGGAGTTCTGCCACACTCAGGCACCCCTGGTCTTCCTGTGACCCTAAGAATCCTGAGACCACACTGTCCCAGCTAGGGTTCCACCCCCAGTTAGCCAGCTGAGCAACATCACTCACTGGAGCAGACTTGTAAAAGTTCTGATTTCATTCTCCACTGCCATATCACTTGCCAGTAGCCGGCTTACAGAGGCTCCCTCCTCCCATGGTTAATCTTCCCATATATCACCTCAGATTCACTTCTCTGAACCTCCTACCTTGCAGAAAGTAGTTGCTTTTCTATTTGTAGAGTTGCAGCTATTCTTTTCTTAGATCTCTTGTTGAGTTCACAGGTGTTCAGAATGATTTGATAGCTATCTAGCTGAGCTCCTGGGACCAGATGAAATTAAGGTCTCCTACTCCATTTACCATCCTGGACTCCTCCCCAAAAACTTACATATATTTTTATTCATAACATTTAACAGGGTTAACATATCAGCTTGAATTTTTTTAGATAAAGTTTCTTAAAACAGAGCACCAGTGTGATTATGATCTTGATTAAAATTTCATTTATTTTTCTAATTAATTTATATTAGTGTTAGCATGTTTATAGTGAAAAGGATATTGCTATTGACTATTGATATCCACCTCAGCCTGCTTGCAATTTGTCAATAACCAAATATAATTTTCATAGACAGACTTTTACCATGGAAATAACAATTATCTCCAGACTTCTTATGTACTGAAATATTATGTATTTGGTGTTTAATACTAGTTTTTCTTCTCTCTCACCTTTTTTCACTTTCTCCAAATATTTGGGTATTAAACACTGCTAATTTATTTACAATCAAATTTACAATTCTGGTATTTTATGAAATCTGAACAAAAAATACAATTTTCTTCCTTGCCAGTCTCACTTATGCAGATTATGACACTAAAGTGTAGTGATTTTAAGTTATAAATCTAATGGGTCATAATGATTCATTCATTCAACAAAATATATTAATTGCTTAATAATGTGCTAGACACTCTTCTGGGTGAAGATACAGAAGTGAACAAGATAAGGAGAAACTCTAAACTTTTTTTTTTTTTTTTAGCATTTAAAGGGACAAAGACTAAAAATGAATAATTAGAGCAAGATTATTTCAGATAGCAATAAATAAAAAGAAGATGGTGACAGCCAGAAAATGGTGTCATTGTTTAGGAAAAAAAAAAAAAAAGAACTGATGATGTTAACTTTTTCTTTTTGGTGTGAGATAATGTGTGCTACATGACAAGAACACAAGGTTTGAAATGATTACATTCAAATCTGCAACAGACTTTAGTTTTTTCAGCCACCTGTATAGGGTGGACATTCAAAAAATCATTATCGTAATATAAGGAATTTTCATTTCCATGTGAAATCACCTACTTACATATTTGTTACATGTTATTTCAAAATATTAACTAAATTTCTAAGTAACATGGTTATGACTGCCTGACCTATATTTCCAAATAGTCCAAAAACATGCATATTCCCCAAACTGATTATCTTCGCAAATTATGTTAATAACTGATGATCTCCTTGCTTTGTGATTTATCATAGACCACCTGATGTCTTTTAATAGAGTGTTTATTTTTTCAACCATGAAATTTTTGTTCAAATGAAACTTTACCTGCATTCCCAATATATAAAACAAATTGAACTGGAGCTAGTCTGTGAATAATCCATTCTGCTTGCCCTTTTTTCTCCATCCACCCAGTAATGACTCAAGAAATCTTTTTTTTTTTTTTTTTTGCTTTTGCCTTTTTATCCACCTTTATTAATAGACTATGCTTTGTGCTATGTAGCATGTAGCTAAAAAATACTTCCTTAATCTAGTGAGATATCTTTTAGATTGTAGACACATGGTCTGGCTCTATTTTCACAGACATTATAAAAAACATTGATCTGTTCAGATAGTTTATGTGTAAAGAGGGAAGTATTAATGTTTTTGGGTGAAATTATTAAAAAATAATTTAGCTCTGTTTTATCTTTAGTATTTACTCATAATAACATTTTTTGAGTAATACCAATGTCATTCACTCTAGGAAGTTCAGTGCATGCTTCTTAGAATATACTGTTATTGGCTTTGGGCATTGTTACATTGAACTGTATAATCCATAATTTCCTTTCATGTTATGCTCTAACCCATCATTTTCCTCTCTTATAGAACAAGTGAGGCTTAATATTGTCATTTTTATTATGTTTGTTTCCATAACTGAGATATTATACAAAATATTAATTGAATTTTATGAAATATTCCTGAAGTACTATTTTAAATGAAGCATGGTGCTACTGCTGAAATATAGTGTGAGCTCACATTTTACTCATTACTGTATTTTGAAACATAATATCTTCAGATTAAAGTAACACTATTGGGACGCCTGAGTGGCTCAGTTGGTTAAGCGGCTGCCTTCGGCTCAGGTCATGATCCCAGGGTCCTGGGATCGAGTCACATGTCGGGCTCCCCGCTCAGCGAGGAACCTGCTTCTCCCTCTGTCTCCTGGCTTGTGCTATCACTCTCTCTCTGTCAAATAAATAAATAAAATATTAAAAAAAAAATAAATAAAGTAACACTATTTTGTCATAGATGGATGGAAAGTTATATCCTTATGATCATTTTGTGAATAATGACACAGATCCATTTTTTAATTAAAAAAAAGAAACTTTTGAAGCCTCCTGTAAGTACCTGGAAACATCTGTACATGGGACCAATGATTTATTTTGAAATTGCTCCATCTTTAGAGTAAACTGCATATCCTACTAAACATCTTTAAAAGGGGGGTGTTTTTTTTTTTTTTTTTTTACTAGACATGATTCATTGCCTTCTCATGCATTTTTTTCTCAATTATTTCAATGTTAATTGCAGCCTACAATTAACATCAGCCTCAGGAACTAGTTATTGCTAAGCAGCATATGTAGAGTGAGTATCCTCAGCCAGCTCCACAGACTTTTGTGGTTCATTGGTATTTATCTCTCTTATACTTTCATTGATCTTGATATTTAGATTACATTAGATCTATTAATAAGTGTCATATATATATATATATATATGCTTCTTTAACCATGACTTTGAAAATGTATGACCAGAGAGTTAATAGCTATTATTTTAATTAAAGATGAGTGAAATTTTTCCCATAAATATTTGACATCAATAACCAAGAGATGCATAAATACTACACACACACACATATCTATCTATATCTATATCTATCTATCTATCTATTTTTAGAGAGGGAGAGAGAGAGGTGGGGTCAGGGGCAGAGGGAAAGAGATAATCTTAAGCAGACTCCATGCTGAGCATGGAGCTCAATGCGGGGCTCAATATCATGACCTTGAAATGATTACCTAAACTGAAATCAAGAGTTGGATGCTTAACCAACTGAGCCACACTGGTTCCCCTACAAAAATACTTTTAGTCTTTGGAAAATGACCAATGAGCCTTAGTAATAGAACAGAAGGTAGATTCAGTACACCGCACTGTTTTGTGTCTAAACCAAAGCACATTTTTCAATCTTCATGTTATATTTTCTGTTGGTGTAAAATATAAGGTTGCATGCTTTGTATTTTTGTTTTAATTAACTCAAAACTTTTTCTTAAATATCTAGATTTATACTTTTGTTCATTAAATTATATTTTACAGAATAAAACTGCAATGCTATTAATGCTTTTTTACAAATAAGTGAACTCTGAGGCTTAGGTCTGAGGTTGCCAAGGAAACACATCAACCATCAAGCAATATTCAATGAACTTCCCAGGTCAAATAATTTTGCCTTCCCTGAATTTTTTTTCTCACAACGTGTTAGAGCTTTAATAAATAATTTTTTACCCAAAATAAAAACAAATGTCTCAATTTCATATCACATTTGTGGCACTCTTTTGAGTTTTGTAAATTCCTGCATTGCTTAAGTCTTAGTATTTAGAAAAGGATCTACCATTAAAAAATTAGCCTGGTAATATGTGAATGCCTGTTGCAGACACTGTCAGCATCTATAGATCTCAATTTGTTTGTGTAATACTTGTCTAATATCTAAATAAAACAGAGCCTTCATTATAAGATGCCGGAATCAAAATTATTGATTGATAGTTATCTATGACCACTTTCAGGGAACAAGATGCTCTCTTGAATTAACAGAAATTTTAAACATGATAATGGTTTATTTTGCTTTTTTGTATGTTAATATTTTTTAATATTTAAAACATGTTTTTAAGTTTTATAATCTATATATAGTATATCCCAAAATTACTCTGAAACAAAAGATTAATGTGTAAATTTTGAGAATTACCAACATAAAAAATGAAATATATCTATATCTATATCTATATCATCTATATCTATATATATCTAGGATTAAGAAGATGTTTGTGCTTTCTTTTCCTTAATGAACTAGTGGTACAATAAATAGATGGGTGAAAATATAACCTGGAAAATCAGATGATCAGTTATTATTGAAGGATGCTTTCTTTAAAGAGGCAACTGAGAAGGAAAGGAAGTGATCTTGAGGGGAATATAATCAATAGCACAAATGTTCTTTGTCTAAAATTATAATTCTTGCTGTAGAAATGATCATTATATTTCATTAACTATATTAAATTTTCAGAAAAATGTTGTTACTCAAAAACTTAAATCACATGTATTTCCAATTAATAAGCTCACATTTTAGATCATTCCTACTTTCTTTACATGAGACTCATTGGAGTTCTTAAGATAAAATGTAGTATTGAACTTCTTATTTTGCCTTGAAAATAAAAATACATTATATAATAAAAATAAAAGTAAAATAAACTATGCATACTTATGTTGATTCTAATGTCAATGTACTCATTCAACAACTACCTGACATACATGCAAAACATATAAAGCCTGCTTATGGGTATCAGGATTTAGATATTGGTTAAGCAGAGTTATTTAAATAATGGTAGATGCAATCCTTAAAGTTATCCACCCCTCATTGTGAAGAGGGAATTGAAGAGAATAAGAGAAGTTAAGAGGTTTCACTAAAAGTTCAGAACATTAAGGGAAAAAGTGATTAGATAAATAGTAGATTGGGAAACATGGGAAGGAAGTGCTAAGAGACTTATTTTTGGAAGTCAGCATTAGCAGTAAGAGTATTTTGACACAGATTTATTGTTATTTCTGATACACACACACACACAGATATAAAAAATTTTAACTTCTCTCTCCCACCATGTAAGGTATTTTTAAGAGAGACAGAAAAACAACAGAGATAGGAAAATAACATCAAGGTAAATGGGGGGGTTGCGAGGGACAAAGTGGAAAAAATGGAAATAAAAATGCATTTTAGTTTTTTAAAAAACTCTTAAAAAATAAAAACTCTTTGAAAATCTTGTAATATTTTTAAATGACAGGATTTATATTTAACTCCAAGGTGATATTACAAATCTAACCATAGATTAAGAAAGGAAATAGCTTGATTTTGCTCTCAATATTTTGAAGTTGAAAATAATTTCTTCTCTGTAGTTATGTCTAATAGATCTATCTTTTAAATAACATAAAAAAAAACAATTGGGCTAGTTGATACCTACAGGAAAATAAATGTTTATTGTGATTCCCAAAAATATTTTTGAGATGAGTAGATAAGTATCCAAATTGGTTAAAATGCCTTCCCAACTTTTCCCAACCTTGTTTGTGCCATCTTGAGGGAGGATTAGGACAAAACTTTCTACATTAACTATTGGGCACCCCATTTCCATACTACAGTTTCCTGTTCTGTATCTAGGTTCAAGTATGGAAGAGTCCAAACAATTGAAGTGGGGCAGAAGGGCAAGCAGAGTTTTGAAATGAGGAATACCTTAGCACTCCCTTATTGGTGGTTTTGCTGTCCACAGTTTCAGTGACCCTCAGTCAACAATGGTCCAGAAGCAGATAATCCTCCTGATGAATCATTATCAGGTCAGTAGTACCCCAATGCTAATATCTATGTCCTTCCTTTCACTTCACCTCATCATGTAGACATTTTTATCTCACAGTATCACAAGAAAAAGGGTGAGTACTTTTAAGATATTTTTAAGAGAGAGAAATCACATTCATTTTAGTTAATATATTGTTATAATTGTTTTATTTTGTGATTGTTGTTAAACTCTCACCATTCCTCATTTATAAATTAAATTTTACCGTAGGTTTGTGTGTATAGGAAAAAAAAAAAAAACATGGTGTATATAGAACTCTGTACTATCCATAGTTTCAGGCAACGACTGGGGGTCTTGGAACATATCCCCCCATTGGTAAGGAGAGACTACTGTATTTCTGTGAAAGGTAAGGTAGTATTTGCCCTTTAAGTGAGTTAAATGAAAATGGTAACCTTATTATATAAGATGTATAACCAGAGTCACTACAATTAAAATCAGATCTTAAGGTTTATTCCAATTTACTGACAGAAGCACAATGCTATATGATCCAGGCAATAGTCTCTGAATCATGGAGATTACTAAAATGATTGATTTTATAACATAGTTTTCTGTGTGCTCTACCACATACCAACAGTGCTCAAGGTTTTCTTTTTAAGTAGCCATTGAAATATTGTATTAGGTTTTTGGGGTTTTTTTAAAGATTTTATTTATTTGACAAAGAGAGAGACAGCGAGAGCAGAAACACAAGCAGGGGGAGTGGGAGAGGGAGAAGCAGGCTTCCTGCCAAGCAGGGAGCCTGATGTGGGACTCGATCCCGGGACCCTGGGATCATGACCTGAGCTGAAGGCAGATGCTTAACGACTGAGCCATCCAGGCGCCCCTGTATTAAGTTTTAAGTAGTATCTTAGCAAAGCATTTTGATAAAAAATCTTGATACAATGACTTTTTATATTTTAGTTTAAAAGGACTTTTTATTCATTCTAAATAAAAATAACTACATAGTAAAAATTTTATATATGTGGGTATATACATACGTATGTAAGTACACACACATATATAATTATAAAGGAGGCAGGGCAAACTATATAACACTTGAATATAAATGTTTTGTCATTTGAATTTATCAAAATCTTTTGATATGTTATTATTATGTGGTTTTATTTTTGGATTTTTGCAAGTTCTGGAGAAAAGAGAAAAAAACATTTACTCTTGAACATAAAGACTCAAGGAAAGCACCTAAATATCCTGCCACATGTTCTAAAACTAGCTTCCTTCCTCTTGTAAATTAATCAATACCCTCACTTGAAACCTCGTATTAGCACTAATTCTCAGTGACAGTTCTCATCTTTGCTTTCCTCATCTTTGATAGAGTCTTTCTTGCTTTAGAATCATCCTTAGGAATTTATTGGAAATAACTATTAGGAGACATGATATCTGTTTTAAGGTTTGCTATATTCAAGAGAAAAATTATTAATGTATTTTGCCACAATCTTTTCCTTATAATGGTGACATGACTGTATTGGACATAATTATGGAAATATATAATTTATCTGAGATATGTATTTTTTTGAAGGGCCTACATAGAACTTTTATTCTTTTATAGAACAAAATCTCAACTAATAAATGCGTATACTCTTATTTCTATGTCAGCAGCTTGATAAATAAATATAATCAGGTTCCATGAAAAAATTGCTTTAATTTTTATCTTAGTTTATTATACTTTCTTAACAATTAAAATTGAGCAGAATCACAAAATTTAATCAGAAAACTACAAGTTCATTCAGCTTTAACACATTATTTTTCCTTCCCTTTTCCCAGTACACTAGAATGGTCAGATCAGCTATCAATTTCTGAAATGCACTTTTCCTGTGGGATCAGGTGTCTTAGCAAGTATGTCCAATCTGTCAGCAACTTGAACCTGTTGATATTAAAATCTATATTCCCCAGTCCATTGGTACTTCTTCAAGCATCCTGTTATGTGTGACCTTGCCCTGACATGTGTTATGTCACAAATACTAGATTTCCTAAAACAATCTGGAAGGAACAGCATTTAAATGTGGGAAATACTGTAAAAAAAAAAAAAAAGAATCAAGATAATGGTGAGCATTCTCTCCCTAATGTACCTTGGCTATTCATTGTAAATTCTTTCTCTTCACACTATTTTCCTTTTCTTCCGAAAAAAAATCTCTGATTTCTGTCAGTATCTGTCACAAAATGTTTAGCACATTTCAAGTTTGTCATATGGTTCCAAATAAAGGGAAGCAGTACTCAAAAACTTACCACAGGATGCACCTGGTGTTCATTCTTTAGCTCCCTATAGGCTAACAAGACAGCAACAGCTTCATGCTCATTTTGCATAGATCAAGTAACTCCCTGAAGTGTCATACCATTCCTGAGAAGAAGGCTGAGACAGCATATGAAGATAGTATTTCAGAAAACAGCATTAAATAGATCATTTACATTAACCCTCAAATAAGTATAAGTAAGAGAACAAGGCAAGTTGTGTTTAAGGCTATGTTTAATTAAATTATTGGTAATAGAAAAATTATGCAAATAAATTATTTGGCTCTCTATACTCAAGGAAGGCATGCATGGCTTGAGAAGTTGAATATGAAAAGCAGAAAATATCTAACTAACCAATCTTAGGAATTTAAAATGAAGCTATTTCTCATTATATATTTTTCAATTTCTATCAGCAAAATTTTAATTGAAGAATTTCAGGAAATATAGGCTTATATCATAGGCACATTAGTTAGATTAGTATATTTTACTTTTATAAACCCCAAATAAGAACTGGATGAGCCTTATATTTTTAATTCATACTTTTAGAGAAGCAAGCATGTTATTCAACAATGCTATTTTCCAGAAGTTGAGAATGTATAAAATTTAAGATTGAAGAATTGAGTCTAATTCACACTTTCATGCATGTGTAAGTGAATGCATGTGTGTGTTTAATGGAGGTGAAATTCACACAACACACAACCATTTCAAAGTGTATAATTCAGTGGCATTTGTTGCATTAGCAATGTTGTGCAACCACCATCTCTAGTTTGAACACTTTTTTTTACTACTGTGAGACAATTCTCCATATCCATTAAGTAATCACTCCCTGTAGCCTGTTGCTGCATTCCCTGACAACCACTAATCTGCTTTTTGATTCTACGGATTTGCCTATTATAGATATTTCGTTTAAAATATGTGACATTTTGTGTCCAGCTTATTTCATTTAGCATAATGTTTACAAGGTCCATCCAAATGGTAAAATTTATTTATATTTCATTCTATATTATGATAAATATGTCATTGTATATATGTACAAAAATTTGTACATTTATACATTTACCAATGGGCGTTTGGGTTATTTCAACCTTTTGGCTATTATAAAGCTGCTGTAAATGTATAAAAAGTTCCTATGCGAATATGCATTTTCATTTCTCTTGCACAGAATTGCCAGATTATATGTTGATTCTATTTCTAACTCCTGGAAGAATTGCTAAACTGTTCTCCACAGTGATTATGTCATTTTACTTTCACACTAGCAATGTATAAGAATTCCTATTTCTCCACACCCATACCAATGCTTGTTTTCTGTCCTTCTATTTCTAGTGGGTATGAAGTGGTATCTCAATGGGATTTGAAATATATTTCCTTAATTATTAATGATGTTTAACATCTTTTATTTTTACTTTTTAATTTTTTAAAAAAGATTTTATTTATTTGAGAGAGAGAGACAGAGATAGTGACATAGATAGATAGCGAGAGAGAGCACAAGCTGGGAGGAGAGGGAGAAGAAAGCTCCCCACTGAGCAGGGAGCCAGACACAGGGCTAGATCCTAGAACCCTGGGATCATGATCTGAGCCAAAGGCAGATGCTTAACCGACTGAGCCACCTAGGCACCCTTAATGATGTTAAACATCTTTTAAAAATCATTTGTAAATCACCTTGAGAGAAATGTATATTTGAATCCTTTGCCCATTTTTAAAATTGCAATTTCTTTTTGATGTTGAATTGTAAGAATTCTTCATAGATTCAAAATATTAACCCTTTTTTTAAAAAATTTTATTATGTTATGTTAGTCACCATACAGTACATCATTAGTTTTTGATGTGGTGATCCACGATCCATTGTTTTCGTATAACACCCAGTGCTCCATGCAGTACATGCCCTCCTTAATACCCATCACTGGGCTAACCCATCCCCCCATCCCCCCACCCTCTAAAACCCTGTTTGTTTCTCAGAGTCCATAGTCTCTCATGGTTCATCTCTCCCTCCAATTTCCCCATCCTTCATTTTTCCCTTCCTTCTCCTAATGTCCTCCATGCTATTCCTTATGTTCCACAAATAAATGAAACCATATAATTGACTTTCTTTGCTTGACTTATTTCACTTAGCATAATCGCCTCCAGTCCCATCCATGTTGATGTAAAAGTTGGGTATTCATCCTTTCTGATGGCTGAGTAATATTCCATTGTATATATGGACCACATCTTCTTCATCCATTTGTCTGTTGAAGGGCATCTCGGCTCTTTCTACAGTTTGGCTATTGCAGACATTGCTGCTATTAACCCTTATTAGATATGATTTGCAAACATTTTTTTTTTTGCATTCCATAAGTTGTCTCTTTACTTGTTTGATGAGCTTTTTAATTTTTAAGAAATACATTTTTTTTAAGTTTTACTGTAGTAAGGACACTTAACCAGAGTCTAACTCCTTAAAATTTTAAGTGCACAATACAGTATTTTTAAATATGGGCACTGTGGTTTTAGAGCAGATCTCTAAAAATTATTCATCTTGCATAACCAAAACTGCTATACCTGTTTAAAAACAACTTCCCATTCCCATCTCCCTCCAGTTTCCAAACTGCCCCATGAACTCTGCTTCCATGAGTTTGACTAGCCTACATATTTCATCCAGCTGGAATTGTGGAGTATTTGTCCTTTTGTAACTGGCTCACCTTATTTAGCACAATGTCCCCAGTTCATCTATGTTGGTATATCTGGCAAGATCTCCTTTCTTTTTAAGGCTAACATTGTATTGTATGTATATACTACATTGTCTCTATCTAGTCATCTGTGGATGGACATTTAGGCCACCTCTATATCTTGGCTATTGTAGAATAATGCTGCAGTGACTGGGAGACCAGATATTTCCTAAGAATCTATTGCCAATTCTGTTGTTATGAAGATTTATTCATGTTTTCTTCTTTGTTTTAGAATATTAGCTCCTATATTTAGAGCACCATTCCATTTGACTTAATATTTGTGTATGTAGTGAATTAGAGGTCTGACATCATTCTTTTGTACATGTGTGGTAAAAGGCTTAATATTATGGTATAGTATTATGTGCTGACTTGACATCTGATAAAATAGGCAAGGCTTCAAATGGCCTAACTGAAAGTTCTATTCTTCACTGTGCTCTAGCAGATAGGTCCCCTATCCAAACAGACTTCCTTATCAAACAGACCAGGTACAGCTATTTATCCTTAAGCAATGGGTTTCAGTTCCCTGACAGCCATGGAATTATTGCCAGCCCGTGAAATTATTCAAGCACATCATCACATCATCCTGAAGGCACCAAGGCCACCCCAACCTGTTGATACTACAAAGCCTGCCTACATCTGTTGTTCATTCTGTTCCTAAGTTCAACTCCAATGTGACCTTGCATAGCATGTGATATGCTCCCACCATGGACTGGCTATAAGTATGTGTGACTAATAAACTTTTATCAATCTAATCTGCCCAGTGTCGGATCAGGTGTGGCCAGCCACTCCTAAAACTCTAGGATGGGAATCCCTCCCTCATGAATGGGGTGAATATGATTAATACAATGCAATTTTCCAGTTGTCCCTTCACCATTTGTTGAAGAGAACTTTCTTTCCCCCATTAAATGTTATTGGACCATTGTTAAAATCAATTGGCCATAAACATTTGGGGTTATTTTTGCATTCTCAATTTTATGTTATTTATATGTCTATCTGCATGCTAGTACCACATTGTTTGGATTGATATAGTTTTATATTAAGTTTTTAAATCAGGAGGTGTGAATCTTTCAACTTTTTCTTTTTCAATATTGTTTGATTCCTTGCGTCCCTAGTAATTCCATATGAATTTGAACTTCAACTTTCTAATACTTTAAAAAAGGCCACTGGAATTTTAATAGTTATTCCATTTAATTTGTAGATTGCTTTGGGAAGTATTAGCATCTTAATAAGCTTTCCAATCTATTACTCTGAGAGATCTTTTCATTTAATTAGAGTCTTCTTTAAGTTTTTTGTAATGTTTTATACTTTTTGGTGAACATACATTTTATCTCCTTGGTGAAATTGATTCCTAGGTATTTAATTCTTTTGGATAATGTTCATTTTAAATGAAATTGTTTCCATCACCACTATCCATCTCTACAATTCTTTTCCTCTCATAAAACTTCAATTCTGTATCCATTAAAAAATAACTCCCCATTGTCCACTACTCCTCACCCAGAAATCTCAAATACTTCCTATATTTTTTTGACTAGATTATTTTACTAATCATATTTTTTAATCAAAGTATAGTTGACATGTAACATTAAATTACTTTCTGGTGTACAACATAGTGATTCAACAATTATATACATTATAGAACATTCACAAGTATATTGCAATGTTATTGACTATATTTTGTATGCTGTACTTTTCATTCCCATAACTAATTTTGTAACTTGAAGTTTGTACCTCTTAATCCTCTTCACCCACAACCCAAACCCCTCCTCTTTGGCAGCAGCCACTTTGATCTTTATGAATCTGTTTTTTCCTGTTTTGTTTTGTTTTTTTTTTACATTTCACATGTAAGTGAAATTAGCATTTGTTGTTCACTGTCAGACTTATTTCACTTAGCATAATACTCTCTAGGTCCATTCATATTGTTGCACATTGGCAAGATGTCATTCTTTTTTATGACTGAATAATATTCCATTGTGTATATATACCACAACTTTATCCATTCATCCATCGCTGGATACTTAGGTTGTTTTCATATCTTGGCTATTGTAAATAATGCTGCAGTAAACATAGAGTGCATTTATCCTTCTTATGTAGTGTTTTTATTTTCTTCAAGTAAATATCTAGCAGAATTACTGGATTATATGGCACTTCTATTTTTAATTTTTTGAGGAGCCTCCATACGGTTTTCCATAGTGGCTGCACCAATTTGCATTCTCATCATAGTGTACAAGGATTCCCTTTTCTTCACATCCCTCTTCAACACTTGTAATTTCTTGTCTTTTTGATACTAGCCATTCTAACTGGTATGAGGTGATATTTCATAGTAGTTTTAATTTGCGTTTCCCTGATTAGTGATGTTGATCATCTTTTCATGTGTCTCTTGGTTATCTGCATGTCTTCTTTGGAAAAAAATCTCTATTCAAGTCCTCTGCTCATTTTTTTTAAATCAGGTTGTCTGTTTCTCTGGCATTAAATTATATGAGTTCTTTATATATTTTGGATATTAATCCCTTACTGGATATATCATTTACAAATATTTTCTGCCATTCAGTAGGCTGCCTTGTCATTTTGTTGTTTTCCTTTACCATGCAAAAGCTTTTTAGTTTGATGTAGTCCCAAGTTTTTATGTTTCCTTTTGTTTCCCTTGCCTGAATTGACAGATCAGGAAATGTTGCTAAGGTTGATGTCCAAGAAATTACTGCTTATGTTTTCTTTCAGGAGTATTACAGTTTAAGGTCTCACATTTAGGTCTTTATTCCACTTGGAGTTTATTTTTGTGTATGGTGTTAAGAAAATGATCCAGTTTCATTCTTTTGCATGTAGCTGTCCAGCTTTCCCAGCACCATTTGTTGAAGACTGTCTTTTCCCCACTGTATATACTTGCCTCCTTTGTCATAGGTTAATTAACCATATATGCATGGGTTTATTTCTGGGTTCTCAATTCTGTTCTTTTCATCCATATGCCTATTTTGGTTCTAGTACCATAATATTTTGATAACTGCCAGCTTATAATATATCTTGGAGGTACACCTGCGTGGCTCAGTTGGTTAAGCATCTGCCTTCCCCTCAGGTCATGATCCCAGGGTCCTGGGATCGAGTCCTGAATCTGGCTCTTTGCCAAGCAGGGATCCTGCTTCTCCCTCTGCCTCCCACTTTCCTTGCTTGTGCTCTCTCTCTCTCTCTCTGATAAATAAATAAATAAATAAAATCTTTAAAAAATATATATCTTGCAATCTGGGATTGTGATACCTCCAATTTTTCTTTTTGTTTTGTTTTGTTCTGTCTCAGGATTTTTTTGGCTACTCAGGGTCTTTTGTGGTTACATATAAATTTTGGGATTTTTCTTCTAGCTCTGTGGGGGGGGGGGAAAGACAACCTTATGGATAATTTGGTAGGGATTGCATTGACTCTGTAAATTGCTTTACGTAGTATGGGTGTTTTAACAGTATTCTTCCAGTCCATGAACATGGAGTATCTTTCCATTTATTTGTGTCACCTTTGATTTTTTCATCAATGTCAGGCTTTTCTGAGTGCAGGTCTTTCACTTCTTTGGCTAAAGTTATTCCTAGATATTCTACTTTCTTTAAGGCAAGTGTAAATGGCATTGTTTTGTTCCCTTTCTGCTATTTTATTATTACTGTATAGAAACACAATGGATTTTATGTATATTAATTTTATATCCTGCAAATTTAATGAATTCATTTATTATTACTTCTAATAGTTTTTTGGTGGAGTTAGAGCTTTCTATGATAGTATTATATGATCTACAAATAGTGATAGTTTTACTTCTTTCTTAGCAAATTAGTTGCTTTTTATTTCTTTTTTTTTATATGATTGCTGTGGCTATCCAGGGCCATGCTGAATAAAAGTGGTGAGAGTGAACACCCTTGTCTTATTTCTGATTTTGGAAAAAAAGCTGTTTTTCATATTTGTCCTCTATTCCATGTTCCCTGTAAGCCCACTTTGTTGAGAAGTTTTATTATGAGCAGATATAGGATTTTGTCAAATGGTTTTTCTTCATTTACTGAGATGTATACTTTGTTAATGTGGTATAGCACATTGATTTGTGAATACTGAACAATTGTTGCATCACTGGAATAAATTTCATTTGATGTTGGTGAGTAATCCTTTGAATGTAGTTTTGAATTTCATTTGCTAATATTATGCTGAGGATTTATGCATCTATATTCATCAGGGTTATTAGTTGGTAATTTTATTCTTTTGTAGTGTCTGTATGGTTTTTGTATCAGAGTAATGCTGGCCTCTTAGAATTTAAAGCTCTCTTTCCTGTACTTTATGGAATAATTTGAAAAGGATAATATTAACTCTTCTTTAAATATTTGATAGAATTCACAGGTGAAGCCATCTGGTCCTGGACATTTCTTTATTGGGAGTTTTTTGATTACTGATTTAATTTTGTTCCTAGAAATCAGTCTGTTCAGATATTCTAATTTTTCTTGATTCAGTCTCAGAAAATACATTTGTAGGAATTTATCCTTTTTTTCTAGGTTGCCCATTTTTTGGCATTTAATTTCTTACAGTATTCTCTTATAATCTTTTTATTTCCAGTGTAAGTTGTAACTTCTGTCATTTCTAATTTTTAGTCTTTTATTTCTTGGTTGGTCTGGCTAAAGGTTTATGAATATAGTTTGATTTTAAAGCACCAGCTCTATTTCTACTGTGATCTTTATTATTTTCCTTCTTAGACTTTGGGCTTTGTCCTTTTTCTGTTTGGACGTGTAGGTGTAAGGTTAGAATGTTTATTTAAGATTTCTCTCTCTCTCTCTCTCTGAGGCCTGTGGACTTAAAAACTGTCCTCTTAGAACTGCTTTTGCTGTGTCCCCAAAGATTTTGGACTACTGTGTTTTCATTTTCATTTGTCTCCAAGTATTTCTTGATTTCCTCCTTGATTTCATTGACCCAATTGGTTCTTTAGCATCATGCTATTTAGCTTCCATGAGGTTTTGTTCTTACATTAGTCTCTTAAAATCTGAGATTTATTTTGTAGCCTAACATGTGATCCATCCTGGAGATTGTTCCATGAACACTTTAAAATAATGTATATTCTGTATATATCTATTAAGTCCACCTGGTTTAATGTGTCATTCAAAGCCACTGTTCCCTTATTGATTTTTTTGTCTGGAGGATCGCTCCATTAATGTAAGTGGGCGTTACAGTCTCTATTACTGTATTACTACCAATCTGTCCCTTCATATTTATTACTATTTGCTTTATATTTTTAGGTGCTTCTATGCTAGGTGAACAGATACTTAAAATTGTTATATCCTCTTGTTGGATTGATCCCTTTATCATTATGTAATGACCTTTTTTGTCTTTTGTTAGAGTCTTTCTCTTAAAGTCTATTTTGTCTGATAGAAGCATTGCTACACTTTTGGGTGTTTTTTGTCTCCATTTACATGGAATATTTTTTTCTGTCCCTTCACTTTCAGTTTGTATGTGTCTGTAAGTCTGAAGTAAGTCTCTTGTAGGCCAGATATAAAGGTCTGTTTTTTTTTTTTTTTAAGTATTCAGTCATACAATATCTGTGGATTGGTGCATTTAGTTCATTTACATTTGAAATACTTATTGATGGATATGAACTTACTCACTTTTTTGTTCATTTTCTTACTGTTTTTGTAGTTATTCTCTGTTTTCTTTCCTTGCTGTTTTCCCTGTGGTTTAATGATTTCCTTCAGTGTTATGCTTGAATTTCTTTATTTCTTTGTGTATATCTATTAAAGGTTTTGGTTTATGATGACCGTGGAATTCACATACAATATCCAATGTGTATGCAGTGTATATTAAGTTGATGTTCACTAAAGTTCAAACACATTCTGAAAACACTAAATTTTTACTGTCCTCTAAGCTTTATATATGATGTTTATATACATATATATTTTTTAAATTTTATTTAAATTCAATTAATTAACATAATGCATTATTTGTTTCAGGGATACAGGTCTGTGATTCATCAGTCTTATGTAAATACCCACTGTTCATTACAACACCTACCCTCCCCAATGTCCACCACCCAGTTACCCTATCCCTTTACCCCCCCACCCCTCCAGTAACCCTCAGTTTGTTTCCTATGATTAAGAGTCTCTTATGGTTTGTCTCCCTCTCTGGTTTCATTTTGTTTCATTTTTGCTCTCTTCCCCTATGATCCTCTACCTTGTTTCTTAAATTCCACATATGAGTGAGATCATATGATAATTGTCTTTCTCTGATTGACTTATTTCACTTAGCATAATACCCTCTAGCTCCATACATGTCATTGCAAATGGCAAGATTTCATTTCATTTTTGATGGCTGCCACATCTTTATCTATTCATCTGTCGATAGACATCTGAGCTCTTTCCACAGTTTGGCTATTGTGGGCATTGCTGCTATAAACATCGGGGTGCATGTGCCCCTTTGGATCATTACATTTGTATCTTTGGTGTAAATACCCAGTAGTGCAATTGCTGCATCGTAGGGTAGCTCTATTTTTAACTTTTTGAGGAACCCCCATACTGTTTTCCAGAGTGGTTGCACACATGTACATTCCCATCAGCACTGTAAGAGGGTTCCTCTTTCTCTGCATCCTCACCAACATCTGTCATTTCCTGACTTGTTAAATTTAGCCATTCTGACTGGTGTGAGGTGGTATCTCATTGTGGTTTTGATTTGTATTTCCCTGATGCCCAGTGATGCTGAGCATTTTTTCATGTGTCTGTTGTCCATTTGTATGTCTAAATGTCTTTTCATGTTTTCTGCCCATTTCTTGATTGGATTAGTCATTATTTCGGTGTTGAGTTTGATAAGTTCTTTATGGATTTTGGATACTAGCCCTTTATCTGATATGTCATTTCCAAATATCTTCTCCTATTCTGTCAGTTGTCTTTTGGTTTCATTGACTGTTTCTTTTGCTGTGCAAAAGCTTTTTATCTTGATGAAGTCCCAATAGTTCATTTTTGCTTTTGTCTCTCTTGCATTTTTAGATGTTTCTGTGTCCAAGGTCAAAGAGGTTGCTACCTGTGTTCTCCTCTAGGATTTTGATGGATCCCTGTCTCACATTTAGGTCTTTCATCCATTTTTTTTAAAGATTGTATTTATTTATTTGACAGAGAGAGAGAGCACAAGTAGGGGAAGCAGCAGGCAGGGGGAGAAGCAGGCTCCCCACTGAGCAGGGAGCTTGATGTGGGGCTCAATCCCAGGACCCTGTGATCATGACCTGAGCTGAAGGCGGATGCTTAACAACTGAGCCACGCAGGTGCCCCCGTCTTTCATCCATTTTGAGTATATTTTTTTGTATGGTGTAAGGGAATGGTCCAGTTTCATTTTTCTGCAGGTGGCTGTCCAATTTTTTTTATATCTTTTTATTTTGTATATCCCTAATTATTTATAATTGATTTTACTACTTTTGTGTTTTAATATCTACAGTGGGTTTATAAGTAATTAAATATCTTTACTATATCTTTGCTTTAACCAGTAACTTTTTTTCCCTTTCACTAATTTTTTCTAGCTATGGCCTTTTCTTTCCACCTAAAGAAATCCTTTTAACATTTTTAAGATTGGTTTAGTGGTGATGAACTCCTTTAATTTTTTTTTTTTTTTTTTTGGTCTGGGAAACTCTTTCTCTCTCATTTGATTATAAATGATAACCTTGCAAGTTAGAGCATTCTTGGTTGTAGATTTTTGAATATATCACACCACATCCTTCTGGCTGGCAGTATTTCTGCTCAAAAATCAGCTGATAGCCTTATGGGATTTCCCCTACATGTAACTGTTTTCTCTTGCTACTTTTAAGATTTTCTCTTTCTCTTTAATCTTTGTCATTTTAATTATTATGTGTCTGTGTGTGGACCTCCTTGGGTTCATGTAGTTTGAGGCTCTCAGTGCATACTGAACCTGGATGTCTGTTTCCTTCCCTAGGTTAAGGAACCTTTCAGCTATTGTTTCTTGAAGTAGGTTTTCTGCCCTCATGTCTCTCTCTCCTCCTGAGATTCCTATCCTCTTAACATATCCTTATTTTATTATTTTAGCTATACAGCTTAGTTGCTTTCCATTACCCTTGCTTACAGATTGCTAATCCATTCTTCTGTATCTTCTAATCTGTTGATTTCTTATAGTTTATTTATTTCAATTATTATATTCTCAAGGTCTGAGTAGTTCTTTATATATATATTTTTTTTTTCTATCTCTTTGTTGAAGTTGTCACTAGGTATTTCCACTCTTTTCTCAAGTTTAGTAAGTAGTTTCATGACCATTACCTTGAACTCTTTAGCAAATTGTTCATCTCTGTTTCATTTATCTCTTATTCTGTGGTTTTGTCTTGTTCTAAATTTAGGATGTAGTCCTGTCTCCTCATTTTGTTTAAATTTCTGTGTTTGTTTCTAGGTATAGATGAGTCAGCTATGTCCCCTGGTTTGAAAGTAATAACCTTGCATAGAAGAGGTACTGTGCTACCCTATAGCACTATTCTCTTTGGTCACCAGAAGCACGTGGGGCAAGCCTCTTGGGAAACACTCATGTGCTAGCAGTGTAGATGAATAGTGCTAGCACTGTCTTCCACATTGTCTAGCTATCTATGCTAGGGAAGGACAAGAAAAATGGTGCTTACCAGCTCCTCTGGTCTCAGAGAAGACTCCTACAAATCTCTGTCACTTCTACACCCGTTGTAAAATTAGTCAACAAATCTCCTTCACATATATTCCAGGCCCTTGTAAAACTGCTTCTTTTGTGTCTCATCTCAGATGGATTTGGTCTGCTAGCTCTTTAAGGCTAGGAACTTCAGTTTTCCATTGCCCTCTGGTTCTGCCAAAGTTAAGCCCCACTGATTTTCAATGTCAGGCATTATGAAGACTCACCTTGTTAGCACAAGACCTTAAGCCAAGAGTGATTGGTGTGAAGTCTGATCCCCTTGTTCCTCCATGCTTGTGTTGTCCCTCTCATTTGTAGTTATTCTCACCAGGAGTTTGGTATTTGATGTTTCTTTTTTTTCTTCCTACAATTTTTTAAAATTTAAGTTCAATTAATTAACATATAACTTATTATTAGTTTAGGAGGTAGAGAGCAGTGATTCATCAGTCTTATAAAATACCCAGTGCTCATTACATCATGTGCCCTACTTAATGTCCATCACCCATTTACCTCATCCCCCACCTTACCCCCTCCAGCAACCCTTAGTTTGTTTCCTATGATTGAGTCTGTTATGGTTTGTCTCCCTCTCTGATTTTGTCTTATTTTTTCCTCTCTTCCCCTTGATCCTCTGTTTTGTTTCTTAAATTCCACATATGAATGAGATCATGATAATTGTCTGTCTCTGATTGATTTATTTCGCTTAGCATAACACCCTCTAGTTCCATCTACATCATTGGAAATGGCAAGATTTCATTTTTTGATGACTGAGTAGTATTCCATTGTATATATATGTATGCCACATCTTCTTTATCCATTCATCTGTCAATGAACATCTGGGCTCTTTCTATAGTTTGGCTATTGTGGACATTGCTGCTATAAACATCGGGGTGTAGGAGGGTTCTGTATCCTCAATAACATTTGTTGTTTCCTGACTTGTTAATTTTAACCATTCTGACTGGTGTGAGGCGGTATCTCATTGTGTTTTTGATTTGTATTTCCCTGATGCCCAGGGATGTTGAGCATTTTTTCATGTCTTTTGGCCATTTGTATGTCTTCTTTGGAGAAATGTCTCTTCATGTCTTTTGCCCATTTCTTGATTGGATTGGTCATTATTTGAGTGTTGAGTTTGATAAGTTCTTTATAGATTTTGGATACTAGCCCTTTATCTGATATGTCATTTGCAAATATCTTCTCCCATTCTGTCAGTTGTGTTTTGGCTTTGTTGACTATTCCCTTTGCTGTGCAAAAGCTTTTCATCTTAATGAAATCCCAATAGTTCATTTTTGCCTTTGGAGACATGTCTGGCAAGAAGTTGCTATGGCCAAGATCAAAGAGGTTCCTGCCTGTGTACTCCTCTAGGATTTTGATGGACTCCTGTCTCACATTTAGGTCTTTCAACCATTTTGAGTCTATTTTTGTGTGTGGTGTAAGGAAAAGGTCCAGTTTCATTCTTCTGCATGTGGCTGTCCAATTTTCCCAACACCGTTAGTTGAAGAGACTCTTTTTTCTGTTGGATATTGTTTCCTCTTTGTCAAAGATTAGTTGACCATAGAGTTGAGGGTCCATTTCTGGGTTCTCTGTTCAGTTCCATTGATCTATGTGTCTGTTTTTGTGCCAGTACCGTACTGTCTTGATGATTACAGCTTTGTAATAGAGCTTGAAGTTCAGAATTGTGATGCCACCAGGTTTCTTTTTCTTTTTCAACATTCCTTTGGTTATTCAGTGTCTTTTCTGGTTCCATACAAATTTTAGGATTATTTGTTCCAGTTCTGTGAAAAGAGTGGATGTTATTTCCATAGGGATTGCACTGAATGCAACATTTTTCCATGTCTTTGTGTCTTCCTCAATTTATTTCATGAGGGTTCTTAGTTTTCTGAGTATAGATCCTTTGCCTCTTTGGTTAGGTTTATTCCTAGGCATCTTATGGTTTTTGGTGCAATTGTAAATGGGATTGACTCCTTAATTTCTCTTTCTACTGTCTCATTGTTACTGTATAGTAATGCAACTGATTTCTGTGCATTGATTTTATATTCTGTCACTTTGCTGAATTCCTGTATGAGTTCTAGCAATTTTGGGGTGGAGTCCTTTGGGTTTTCTGCATAGAGCATCATGTCATCTGCAAAGAGAGAGAGTTTGACTTCTTCTTTCCTGATTTGGATGCATTTTCTTTCTTTTTGTTGTCTGATTGCTGAGTCTAGAACTTCTACTACTATGTTGAACAACAGTGGTGAGAGTGGACATCCCTGCCGTGTTCCTGTCCTTAGAGGAGAAGCTCTCAGTTTTTCCCCAGGTTATTTATGTTTCTTTGTCCCCCTTTTTGTTCAAGCCTTCTCTCTAGGACTAGCTGTGGAAAACCTATTCTGCCAGTCTCATGTTGTTTTCAGGAGAAGTTGTAATACTATGTAGTTGTCAGTGTGTTCATAGGATGAGGTGAGCTCAGGATCCTCTTATTCCATCATCTTCCCAGCAACCAGAGAATTTTCTTCTTTTTCAAAGCTAAATCATATTTCATTGTATTTACACACCACATTTTGCTCATCCATTCATCCATCAATATTCTGTAGTAGATCTGTTTATTTTGTTGTATAATTCCTCTCTTTCCTTAATGTGTCTTCTGTTCTGTTGCTCTATCCATTATTGAGAATGGGTTATTGAAGATTTCAACTACTGTTTATTTCTTCCTTCAATTCTATTGATTTTTGTTGCTCATATTTTGATGGTTTCTTATTAGATGTGTAAATATTTATAATTTTAATATCTTCTTGCTCTATTTGACTCATTTATCTTATATAATCTCACTTCATAAAAACTTTGATTTAGAATCTATTTTTATTTGATATTAGTATAGCCACATCCCCTCTTTTTGCTATTATTTGTGTGGAATATCCTTTCTCATCCTTTCACTTTCAACCTGTTTTTTGACCTAAGTCTCATAGATAACACAGTGCCTGTGAAATTGACCAAAATTAACTACAATTTACGACTGATTCCAAAGTTACAAAATAGTTAGATTCTGCCAGAATATTTATTGAATAAGTGAGGAGATAGACTCCCATTTCATTCTAACGTTGTCCCACAACCCTCACTCATTGTTTCTTTAAATATTTTTTCTTTCTGTTTTTCTGCCTTCCTTCTCAAACTCTTAGCATGTATATGTTGGCCTGCATGAGCATATCCCATAAATTCCCTTAGGCTTTGTTCGTTTTTACTCTGCATTTCAGACTGCATGATTTCATTTGCCCAAACTTCAAGTTCCCTGATTCTCTTTTATATTTTCTCAAATTTGATGTTGAATCTCCATGGGAAATATCTTATTTATACTATTGTAATTTTCATCTCTACAATTTCTATGTAGCTCCTTTTTATCTATATTATCTACTAATTCATACTTTTTCTGAGCTCTTTTAGGGTTTTTTTTGTCCATAGTTTTCTTAAGCTAATTTTAAAAAACACATTTAAGACAGTTAAAGTCTTTGTCTAGTTAAGTCCAATGATGCAGCTTCCTTGGGAATGGTTGCTGTCAATATTTTTTTTTCCCCACTATGATTGGAACTTACTTCCTGTTTCTTTTTATGGTTTGTATTTTTGTTGCTGTTGTTAATATTTTGGGGGGAGGGCTTCATTTGTCTGTTTAATGAGATTATTTTTGCAAAGTCTATTTTTTTTCAGGTGTAGTCACAAAAACCTTTGTTTAGTTATCTCTATAGGCAGTCAGCGACCTCACAGAGATTTCCTCAAATGCCTGGATCCAATAATCAGAGAAAATAATAAAGATGTTCTTTATCTTTAAACTCTCTCAACAGATGCTGCCTGAGAATCCTTTTGTGACATAGGTGATTAAGACAATAACCTACCTCTTTTCCAGTGAACCACCAGAGATTAAAACATCCAAACCCAATTTTTGGATATAAAAGTTCTTATTGCCTAGGCTGGTTATAGTAAGCCACACCAAAATTTACCAAAATGTATCAGAGTCTCTCTCTCTTTTTTTTTAAATAAAACAATGCCCTAGATGCTACAAGTGTTTGGCTAGAATTGAAATTTTAATAGGATTTGATTTTGATCTTACAAACTGAATACATGTTTTGTTAGAAGGACTGATTCCTGGAGCTCTTACTCCATCATCTTAAACCCCCACCTAATTTATGTTATATGAAATTTTAAATATTGTAGTTTGGTAGAAGTTCTATAGTCCTGTCCTTTGATGCTGGGAAGAATAGACTGACTTTCAAAGTTTTGGAATATAAATTGTATTGGGGGGGGGGTGCCTAGGTGGCTTAGTTGTTTATGCATCTGACTCTTGATTTTGGCTCAAGTCATGATCTCAGGGTCGTGAACTCAAGCCCTGCATGGGACTATGTGCTCACCATGTCTGCTTGAGATTCCCTCTCACTCTGACCCTCCCCCCACTTTTATTCAATCTCTATAAAAATAAAATCTAAAAAAAAAAAGAAATTGTATTAGGAACAAAAATCTTTATGAGTTTTACAGGCTGATGGCTAGGGTCAAGATGGATGAAAAATATACATTTTTTTCTATATATATATATAGTGTTTTCTAAATTGAGTATGTATCTGGAAGGGATATAATAATGAGGAAACCAAGGAATATTTCCAAACATAAGCTGGCAGAGTAAGAAAACAGGATGTAGAAGGAAAGTATAATGATTTAAAAATTAATTCAAGTAAGAAATTAAATAATTGGTGAACATGAGGTCCTAAGATTCTTAGGGATGTTTTACAACTTATATATAAATATTGGGCAAGAAGATCTAAGTGACAACATAGTTGAACCTGTTTTATTTTTTTTAATTTTTTTATTAACATATAATGTATTATTTGTTTCAGGGGTATAGGTTTGTGATTCATCAGTCTTAAACAACTCACAGTGCTCACCATTGCACATAACCTCCCCAATGTCCACCCAGCCACCCCATTCCTCCCACCCCCCCTCCACTCCAGCAACCCTCAGTTTGTTTCCTGAGATTAAGAGTCTCTTATGGTTTGTCTCCCTCTCCAGTTTCATCTTGTTTCATTTTACCCTCCCTTCCCCTATGATCCTGTCTTCTTTCTCAAATTCCTCATATCAATGATATCATATGATACTGGTCTTTCTCTGATTGACTTACTTCGCTTAGCATAATACCCTCTAGTTCCATCCATGTCGTTGCAAATGGCAAGATTTCATTTTTTATGGCTGCATAATATTCCATTGTATATATGTATGTATGTATGTATATATGTATATATATGTGGTACATACACATACCACATCTTCTTTATCCATTCATCTGTTGATGGACATCTAGGCTCTTTCCATAGTTTGGCTATTGTGGACATTGCTGCTATAAACATTGGGGTGCACGTGCCCCTTCAGATCACTACATTTATATTTTTGGTGAAATACCCAGTAGTGCTATTGCTGGGTCATAGGGTAGCTCTATTTTCAAGTTTTTGAGAAACCTCCAAACTGTTTTCCAGAGTGGCTGCACCAGTGTGCATTCCCACCAACAGTGTAGTTCTCCGCAACCTCACCAACATCTGTCGTCTCCTGACTTATTAATTTTAGCCATTCTTTTTTTTTTTAAAGATTTTATTTATTTATTTGAGACAGAGAGAATGATAGACAGAGAGCATGAGAGGGAGGAGGGTCAGAGGGAGAAGCAGACTCCCTGCCGAGCAGAGAGCCTGATGCGGGACTCGATCCCGGGACTCCAGGATCATGACCTGAGCCGAAGGCAGTCGCTTAACCAACTGAGCCACCCAGGCACCCTAATTTTAGCCATTCTGACTGGTGTGAGGTGGTATCTCATTGAGGTTTTGATTTGGATTTCCCTAATGCTGAGTGATGTTGAGCACTTCTTCATGTGTCTGTTGGCTATCTGGAGTTGTCTTTGCAGAAATGTCTGTTCATGTTTTCTGCCCATTTCTTGATTGGATCATTTGTTCTTTGCATGTTGAGTTGGATAAGTTCTTTATACATTTTGGATACTAGCCCTTTCTCTGATATGTCATTTGCAAATATCTTCTCCCATTCTGTCGGTTGTCTTTTGGTTTTGTTGACTGTTTCTTTTGCTGTGCAAAAGCTTTTTATCTTGATGAAGTCCCAATTGTTCATTTTTGCCCTTGCTTCCCTTGCCTTTGGCGATATTTCTAGGAAGAAGTAGCTGAGGCTGAGGTTGAAGAGATTGCTGCCTGTGTTCTCCTCAAGGATTTTGATGGATTCCTGTCACACATTTAGGTCTTTCATCCATTTTGAGTCTATTTTTGTGTGTGGTGTAAGGATATGGTCCAGTTTCATTCTCCTGCATGTGCAGTTTTCCCAACACCATTTGTTGAAGAGGCTGTCTTTTTTCCATTGGACATTCTTTCCTGCTTTGTGGAAGATTAGTTGACCATAGAGTTGAGGGTCCATTTCTGGGCTCTCTATTCTGTTCCATTGATCTATGTGTCTGTTTTTGTGCCAGTACCATACTGTCTTGATGATTATATCTTTGTAATAGAGCTTGAAGTCCGGAATTGTGACGCCACCAGCTTTGCTTTTCTTTTTCAACATTCCTCTGGCTATTTGGTGTCTTTTCTGGTTCCATACAAGTTTTAGGATTATTTGTTCCATTTCTTTGAAAAAAGTTGATGGTATTTTGATGGGGATTGCATTAAATGTGTAGATTGCTCTAGGTAGCATAGACATTTTCACAGTATTTGTTTTTCCAGTCCATGAGCATGGAATGATTTTCCATCACTTTGTGTCTTCATCAATTTCTTTCATGAGTATTCTATAGTTTTCTGAGTATAGATCCTTTGCCTCGTTCCTAGATATCTTAAGGTTTTGGGTACATAGTTGAACCTGTTTTGTATAGAGAATTCCAAAACATGTTATTCAAACTAATACATTAAAAACATACTGCCTTTGACTGTGGACAAATTTTTTATCCTAATTTTCTTTTATGTGAACCTATATTTATTTATTTTGCTACGGTTCTAATATTTTTACTTATATATGATTGTTCATTTTTCTTAAATAACAAATTGCTTTTGTTTATGATCTTTTAACTTAAAGAATCCTTCAACAAGTTACATTCAACAGCTCTCAAGACACAGTTAATAGTACCTGTGTTTTCCAGTATCTATATTTTTCCTTTGTCCAAGAAATAGGAATTGCCTTCTGTTCAGGGAGTCTGGGCCCTATTAAAGAGACATGCTGTAAAAATCTAAATTTCTGGCACAGAGATGCCCAAACTTAGATGTTTATTTTGTTCAATTCCCATATGTAAAATCAAAATAGAACAAAACCAGCTGCTTTGTTCTAATCATTGTTTTTGAGAACCAAAGTGAAAAAATAATGCTTTCCTAATATTCAGTTTCTGTCCTGTCTATCCTTTCATTAGTGGACCTTCAGTACATTAAATTTATCTTAGTTTTATATCATCAAATCCTGAAAAATAATCCTGATGAATTAGGAAAATTATTCTGATAATTATAATTGAAATATTTACCCACTGACTTCAATGTTGACCATATAAATCTATGAATGCTTTGTATTAGTGCCAGGACTATAATAACCAGATTACAAGATTCAATTCAAAACAAAACCAAAGAAATTTTGCATAGCAATAGTCTGCAATTCTGGGACTGGAAAACACCCCATACTGACTCTAACATATTCCACATGTAATTCCCTATTTACAATATTTAAAGTATAAACTAATAACATTATAGGTAATTCTCAGTCACTGTTGGGAAAAATATGTATCATCATCCTACCTCATACCCCCTTAATAAAATAAATGATTAAAAAGTACAAGGTATATCTAGGTAAATGTCATTATAAATTAAGCACAAAACATTAAAACTATTTCAAAAATAAATAGCCAATCATGACCCCACAATCAAAGAAGATAAGATTATTGGCATTTGTTATGGGTTGAATTATGTCCCCACTGCCAAAAAAAGTAAAAATGTTGGAATCCTAACCTCTAGTATTTTAGAATGCGAGCTCATTTAGGAATAGCGATAATAAAGGTAATAATAAAAGCGAAGGCAATAGAGTTAACATGAGGCCATTAGAGTGGACTCTAATCCAATGACTGGTGTTCTTTTAAAAAAAGGAGGGAATTTGGACACAGAGGGAAGTTAATATAAAGAGGCACAGGAAGAAAATGGTCATCTACAAAGCTGAGAATATAAATCTGTCTTTCCTTCACAGCTCCTCAGAAGGAACTAATCCGGCCAACATCTTGATTTCAGATTTCTAGCTTCCATAGCTGTGAGAGATTAATTTCTATTTTTTAAGCCACCAGTCTGTCGTAGTTTGTTATGGCAATCCTAATAAACTAGTACAGTATTGTTAAAAATAATCTAGAATTTTAATGCCTAACAATAAATTCAAGGGTAATTTTTTTTTATAATTCTGTTTTTATTTTCTACTTCTGTTTTTATTTTCTACTATTAGATATACATTATTTTCCAGAGTAGGAATGAGAATACATTTTTTTTTTAATTTTTAGTTGCTATATTCTTTTAGTTGAGGGAATTGTTAGTTTGTGCAATTTAAAGGAAATGCATTTTATTTATTTTTGAAGTGGGTCTCTTTTTAAAAAAAAATTCAATTAACATAATGTAGTATTAGTTTCAGAGGTAGAGGTCAGTGATTCATCAGTCTTATACAATACCCAGTGCTCATTACATCACATGCCCTCCTAATGTCCATCACCCAGTTACAACAACCCTCAGTTTGTTACCTATACTTAAGAGTCTCTTATGGTTGGGGTGCCTGGGTGGCTCAGTCAGTAAGCATCTGCCTTAGGCTCAGGTCATGAACCCAGGACCCTGGGATGGAGCCCTGCATCAGGCTCCTTGCTCGGCGGGAAGCCTGCCTCTTCCTCTCTCACTCCCCCTGCTTGTGTTCCTGCTCTTATCTCTCTCTCTGTCAATAAATAAACAAAATCTTTAAAAAAAAGAGTCTCTTATGGTTTGTCTCTCTGATTTTCTTGTTTTATTTTTCCCTCCAAGGGTAAAAATTCTTATTCAAATTAAGATAAAGAATAAATAATGCTATATTATAGAAACTAATTTATATTACTATTAGTTTTATAAAATTGCTCCATGTTGATGGTGTTTTATCCAAAGACTACAATTTCCAAATTTGCCTATCCAAATAGAAAATCCCCCTCCCTGGGGCACCTGGGTGGCTCACTCGTTAAGTGTCTGCCTTAGGCTCAGGTCATGATCCCAGGGTCCTCGGATCGAGCCCCACATCGGGCTCCCTGCTCCTCGGGAAGCCTGCTTCTCTCTCCCACTCCCCCTGCTTATATTCCCTCTTTCGCTGTGTCTCTCTCTGTCAAATTAAAAAAAAAAAAAAAAAACTTAAAAAAAAAAAGAAAATCCCCCTCCCCCAAAATTAGCCTAGATGATCCATGTGTATTGCTTTTTATTTAGTGATTCATATTTCCCTAGGTTTTATATCCATATGGATATATAACATTTAAATATTGAGATGAAACAAAACTACCTTAATTTTAACACTTTCTATAGTGGTAACTATAACCTTTTTCTTGTGCCTAATTTTATATCCCTTACTTCCTTGAACAATTTATGTTGGGGGGTTGTTTGTGGGTATACTTTAAGATATGTCTTAAAATCCACACTCTATTGTTTTCTGGCTCTATGACTTTAGTTGAATTTTAAAATCTCTCTTTGCTGTAATTCCCTCAACTGTAAAACAGGGTTATTAATAGTAGCCACTTTCTAGGGATGTGATGATTAATTTGACATATGGAAAGAAAATAACAGTATCCAATAGCACATGTGTTATAGGAGGTATTGTTATAATCATCTATCCATCTTATAAATTCATTAAATATTTGATTTTTACAATGTGCCAGACATAAAAGTAAACACTCTAAACCTGTATGTTCTCCTTATCTTATAGATATATATATATATGAATCATATATGTGATTAAAAAACATTTTATATGTATCTTTTTATATTGTTTATTTTAAAAAAAACATTATTCTTTGTATCTTTGAGAGTCACTCTCCTTCCCTTACATTCATAGGCAACTATTCTGTGTTTAATATTCACTTATCTCATTGTTCTTTAAAAATATTCATTTTTGTTCAGTGTACATATATTTTTCTAATTATGCAATGATATTATCATACCATATATTGAACTAAGTTTCTCATTGACTAACTCGACATTTATTTTTTTGTGATCCATGCAGGTTGCTATGTATGTGTCTAACCTAGTGCTTTCAACTCCTCTGAAGTGCTTCTACATACCTATGACCCAGCTTGTGGACATCCAAATTACCCTCAACATCTTTCTACCACAAATTATACTAAGGTGAGCATTGTTAGATGTTATTTTTGTACCTGTGCAAGAATGCCTTGGGATAGATCAACAAGTAGAATTGCTGAGCCATAGGGAATGCCTGTGCTTTATTTAACTAAATTGTCAGATTACTTTCCTTAATACTGTGTCAGTTTACAGTGGCTTAAAAAATAAGGTTTTTAACTCCCTACAACCATGGCCACACGTGACATTTTTAATCTTCTAAATTTTTGTCTATCTAATAATAGTGAAGTTCTGTCTCATTCTTGCTTGATTTGCATTGTCCTGATTATTAATGAATTTGAACATGTTTTCAAATGCTCATTGGCCTTTTGGATTTTCTATTATAATGTTTTTATTCATGTCTTTTTTATTAGATATTGAGTTTGTTGGGCTGCCATAACAAAGTATCACAGAGTGGGTGGTTTAAACCAAAAAAAAAAAAAATAAGTTTCTCACAATTCTGGTGGTTCCAATTCTTAGATCAAACAGTTGTCAGGTTTGGTTCCTTCTGAGGCCTCCTCCTTCATTGGCTTGTAGGTAGCGGTCTTCTCTTTGTACCTTCACATGGTCTTTCCTCTGTATATGTTGTGCCCAAATTTCTTCTTATATGGATACCTGTCATAATCACCTCTTTAAAGGATCTATCTCCAAATAGAGTCACACTCTGAGATACTGGGTGTTAGGACTTAAACATATGAATATGGGGGGTGGCACAACTCAACCCATAATATAAGTGATGGAAAATTTACCAAAAATATCTGAGTCCTGAATGACCTACAGATATAAAATACTGTTCTCTAAGTATAGGATTACTAACTACATCTTCTACTTATGTCATTAATTTCTTCATATAGCTTCACTTATAACTAAATTATAAATCAGGTGAGAGAAATGGTAGAATATTTTGATATTGATTGACAACTTCTACAAATATACTTTTAAATGATTATCTTCCAATTTTGGCCTTTTAGTACTTAAGAAATAACTGCTTATTACATTTTAATTCAAGTCTAAAAGATAATTAAGATGAAAGCATATATTTTACATTTTCATTTAATGTTAGAAATTAAGATATAACAGGTCACATTAAATATCAAACTACTTTTCTAGATAGCACAATCAAATGAATAAGCCAAACTTGTCTGATTTTAGTACGGTAAAGAAAAAAATCTGCTAAATACACAGAAAGCCAAAATTTCTGCCTTATAATAAGGTCTTGGTAATGCAGGAATTATTTCAAAATATGACTAATATTCTATGCTTGAAGTACATAAAATTACACTTTAAAAAAAATTCATGAGTCTTTACCATGTAACTTATAGCTACAAAATTTAAAAAAACTCTGTGTTCATTCTGGATTTACTTTGTTAGAGTAACTGTACAATATAGAGAAAATGTTTCCTTAGACCAGAAAAATCCCCTTGTCTTACTTAGAATAACCCTACCCATATTTCTAAGTACACAGAAGTGTGGTACAGTAAATACCTATGCTTATGCCTATGCCATCTGGTAGGACTAGGGCCAGTGTATGTTTGTCTGCAAATATTTATACAGATAGGACATTTGTGGGAAAAACTAATGTAACATCCTTACTTAAACATTTTCTAGATGCCACTAATTGTGATTAACACCTGTCTCATTTAATTTAGTCCTTTTAACAATTCTGTAAGGTAGATAATATTATCCCTGATTTAAAGTTAGTAATCTAAGGCATAGAGAGGTAAAGCTACTTATCAGGGGAAAAATGCTTTTTATTACTTTCTTTTTCCCCTAGGGATTAAAACTCAAAGTAGCGCTAATCCAAACCCAAGAACTAGTCACATCTATACCATTTAAGTGACAGAGATTGTCACTCATCACATAAGAAAAAAGCTATACAAACTGAAAGTCCATTTTTTTAGTACTCATCATGGAATAGAGTTTGGAAGGCAAACTGCCATTCTGAAATCTGGAGAGGTAGGTGATTTCTGAGTTCTGCTTACCTGGAACAGAAGCCACAGGAGCTATAAACTGGAAGGAGCATAAATGCTAATTTTGATGAATTTCTGGAGCTGAGTGTGGACTAGTATAAGAGTGACAAACTTCTGGGGGACTCTACACTTTAATCAGCTTTACCTCCAGGAATCCCACCAAGTTCTAAAAGTGAGAATCTAAAAAGGATTCCTTGTTTTTCTTGCAAGGGTGTAGGGGACACAACTCTCTTCAATCAACAACATATAGAAATCCCCAAAGCACAGAAGGGAGACAAAAATAAGGGATCTGAGGAATGTAAAGTCTCTGGTACCTACAACAGACATTAAATACAGCCAAGTAATCAGTCAAATATCATAAATTCTCACATTAAAGACCTATTTACCTCAAGTTCTATTCCTTAATACAACATGTTTGGTTTTACTAAAGGCAAGAAAAAAACTGAAGAGACCAGCAGTCATCAGAACTAGTCTAGGATATAACACAGGTGTAAATTAGAGAGGAAATTTAAAATAACTATAAATAACACACAAGAACAGATAGGTTACATAAACTCTAAGAATCTCTAAGAATCAAAAGTAAATGCTAGAAATGAAAAAAAAAATGACAAATGACTTTGATGGTCTTATAAATATACTTGACATGCCTGAGGAAATAATAAGTGGTCCCGAGCATAGAGCAATAGAAACTTTCCAAATTGAAATACATAAAGAGAATGAAAGAGTATCCTAGAATTATAGGAGAACATTAAAACGTATAACACATCAGAATGAAAAATTAGAAGAAATATTTGAAATTAAAACAGCTGAGAACTTTGCAAAACAAATGACAAGCATCAAACCACAGAGCAAAGGAGCTAAAAGAATGTCAACATCATAAATACAAGCAAAGAAATAAACATCCATATCTAGGCAAATCATGTTGGCAATGTAGAAAGCCAAAGAGAAACAAAATCCTGAAGGAAAAGGCCAGGGTGAGGGAAAACACAACCAACAAAGAAACAAGTTTAAGAATTACAGAGTAGTGTTTGCTTCAGCAGCACATATACTAAAATTTGAATGATACAGAGTTTAATTTGCATGGCCCCTGCACAAGGATGATGTGCAAATTATTAAAATGTTTCATATCTTTTCATCAATAGATTAAAAAAGAAATGTCTGGCTTTGAAAATCAAAGGGATTTAAGTCCAGCTGATTTTTAAAGCTCCTGGAGTTAAAGAAAGAACCAGGACACTAAAAAACTTGCTCTGAGAAAGCACAGAAGCAGCAGTCTGAAAAATGCCAGGAATCCATGTGAAGGAGATCTACTGATTAATTTTAGGACATGTGCCAGGGGGGCAAGTATCTGAAGAAAATTTTTCCAGGAACAAAAGCAATGCTAGCTACCATTATTTGTGCCCTCCCCCATACTAAATAGCTAGATGCTTGCAGGATTCAATTCTAATTTTCTATCTTGCTAACACCCCATGTCATGCCCTGGTATTCCCCTTTGGTTCCACCCTACCCATTTTGGCAGACATCCCTCCAAAGGACTCCTGTCCCACTATACCCTGTAGGTAGCCATGGTTAGGACTGGAAACATTGCAAAGAGACTGCTGCAATTCCTGTAGCTGGGCCTCATAGCTGGCTGTTTAGGAAACAAGCCCTGCCCTGCAGTGTTCCTGGAGCTGTCATAGTGGCTTATTGCAGACAGCCAAGCTGAGGGCTAGCCCTGCCCACCAGTGAGCCCACAACTGCTATAACCAAGCCTCTCAACAACCCATGGAGCAAACTCTGCCCAGTGCCCCCTCAGCTGGCAAAGTGGGTCATTGCAGCTTTCTGGGCTGAAGGGCAACCCACCCATGTGCCCACAGAAATCATAGCTCAGCCACAATAGAAGACTGCATGTAGCCCACAGAGAGGACACCCCTGGAGCACCTGGTTCTGCTGACAGGAGGGATTTGCTATGACTTCACAAGATCTCTTCTAGAGAAGGCTACTTAACTAATTTAAAGACCAGAACACATAGCTGACTTAATACATAGAAACAGACAAAACGAGGTGACAGAGGAATATTCCCAAATGAAAGACAGGAAAATAATCACAGAAAAAGAGTTAAATGAAAAGGAGATAAGCATTATGCCTGATAAAGAGTTCAATGTAATGGTCAAAAAGATATTTAATGGACTTGAGAGACAGTGAATGCACTCAGTGAAAACTTAGAAACTATAACATAGAGAGTTGAAGGAGACAATAAGTAAAAGGAAAAATAGAGACTAGAGGTATTCAACAGAAGATTAGAGGATGCAGAAGAATGGATCAATGATCAAAAAACAATACGTTGAAGGACCTCTGCAATATCATCTCTAACATTTGCATTATAGGAATCTCAGAAGGAGAACAGAGAGAAAAGAGGGCAGAAATCTTATTTGAAGAAATAATAGCTAAAAACCTCCCTAATTTGGGGGGAGAAAGATACTCAGGTCCAGGAATTACAGATAGCCTCAAACAAATTATACATAATGGTTAACATTGCAGGCCAGAAAAGAGTTGCATGATATATAAAAAGTGCTGAAAGGACAAAAAACAAAAAACTACAACCAAGACTAATCTACCTGGCAAAGATTATCACTCACAATTGAAAAAGAGATAGTTTCTCAGACAAAAGTTAAAGAAGTTCATCACCACTAAACCAGCTTTACAAGAAATGTTTAAAAAAAGGCTTCTTTAAGGGGCACCTGGGTGGCTCAGTTGTTAAGCATCTGCTTTCGGCTCAGGTCATGATCCCAGGGTTCTGGGTTTGGGCCCTGCATCAGGCCCCCTGCTTCTCCCTTTCACAGTCCTCCTGCTTGTGTTCCATCTCTCGCTGTATCTCTCTAATAAATAAAATTTTTGAAAAAAAAGGCCATAACTAGAAGAAAATTGTGAAAAGAAAATATTCCACTGCTAAAAGCAAACATAGTAAAGGTAGTAGATTTAAAACTTATAAAGCCACTATGTAGGTTGACACAAAAGTAGTAAAATCAATTAAAACTATAAACATTAGTCAAGGGATATATAAAATAAAAAGATATAAAATATGAATATGTTTGAACCTTAGTGATTATAACTTAAAATAGACTGCTATAGGCATAGGGTGTTAAAAATGAACCCCATGGTAACCACAAATCAAAAATCTATAATAGATACATGAAAAACCAAGTAATTCAAGCATATAATGGATTATTACTCAGCCATTAAAAAATGAAATTGTTTTATTTGCAACAATATGGATGGAGCTAGAGAATATTATGCTAAGAGAAATAAGTCAGAGAAAGACAACTACCATATGATTTCATTCCTATGTGGGAATTTAAGAAATAAAGCAAATGAACAAAGTAGGGGAAAAAAGAGAGAGGAGGGCAATCCAAGAAACAGTGTTAATTATAGAGAACAAACCAATGGTTACCAGAGGGGAGGTGAGTGATGAGGATTAAGAAGTGCACTTGTGATGAGAACTGGGTGTTATATGTAAGTGATGAGTTACTAAATTCTACACCTGAAACTAGTATTACACTGTATGCTAACTAACTGGAATTGAAATAAAAAATAAAATAACAAAATGGGAAAAAGTACATAACTATCAATAATTATTTTAAATGTAAATGGACTAAATGTTCCAATTAAAAGACATACAGTGACTACATGAATAAAAAATAAGACGATCTGTATACTGATTCCAAGAACTCACTTCAGACCTAAAGCTAAAGTGAAGAATGGAAAAGATTGTGTGCAAATAGAAGCCTAAAAAAAAAAAAAAAAAAAAAAAAAAACTGGGATAGCAATATATATTCAGACTAAATAGACTATCATTTTGTAAAGGGCATTATATAAAGACAAAGGGGCCAACCCAACAAGATGATATAAATATTGTAACTATCTATGCACCCAACTTAGAAGCATCCAAATGCATAAGGCAAATATTAACAGACATAAAGGGAGAAATTGACAGTAATATAATAATGGTAGGGACATTAACACCACACTTAGATCAATGGATATATCATACAGATAGAATGACACATTAGACCACATAGCTTAACAGATATGTGCAGAACATTACATCCAACATCAGAATACAGATTATTTTAAAGTGCATATGGAACATTATCCAGTATAGATCACATGTTAGGCCACAACACAAACCTGAACAAATTTAAAAAGATCAAAATCTTATTAAGCATCTCTTTTTACAATATTATGTAGCCAAAAATTATTTACAAGAAAAAAAAAAACCTGGAAATAAAAACAAACGTGGAGGCTATACAACATGATACTAAATAGCCAATAGGTCAATGAAGAAATCAGAAAGAAAGAAAAAATATTTGGGGACAAAAAGAAAAAAAATGGAAACACAATGGTCTAAAATCTTTGCCATGCATCAAAAGCAGTTCTAAGAGAAAAATTTATAGCGATACAGACATACCTTAGAATAGAATTAAAAAAAACAAAATAATTCAATTAAACCAAAAGCTGCTTCTATGAAAAGATAAAATTGATAAACCTTTGGCTAGACTAATCAATAAAAAAGACAAGGGGGCAACCATAAGAGATGCTGAACTTTAGGAAACAAACAGGGTTGCTGAGCAGGAGGTGGGTGCGGGGAGGGATAATTGGGGGATGGACATCAAGGAGGGCACTTGATGTAATGAGCACTGGGTGTTATGTGCAACTGATGAATCACTAAATTCTACCTCTGAAATAATAAAAAAAGAGAGGTCAAATGAATAAAAATGAAAGAAGAGAAATAACACCACCACATATAAACATAAGAGAATATAATGAAAAATTTATGCCAATAAATATCTAGAGACAATCTTTTAAACCTGAAATAGAAAAATCTGAACAGACCCATTAATAGGAAGGAAAATGAAACACTAATCATAAAACTTTCAATAACAAAAGTCCAGGACCAGGTGGGTTTATAGGTGAATTCTACCAAACACTTAGTGTTAATAACTCTTCTTTTCAAGCTATTTAAAAAATTGAAGGGGAAAGAAAACTTCAAAACTCACTTCACAAGGCCAAAATTACCCTATCTACAATCAGACGTTGACACTATAAAAATGAAAACTGCAAGCCAATATCCATGATAAACATAGAGGCAAAAATTCTAAATAAAATATTAGCAAGCCAGGCACCTGGGTGGCTCAGTTGTTAGGTGTCTGCCTTCGGCTCAGGTCATGATCCCAGGGTCCTGGGATCGAGTCCCACATTGGGCTCCCTGCTCAGCGGGAAGCCTGCTTCTCCCTCTCCCACTCTCCCTGCTTGTGTTCCCTCTCTCGCTGTCTCTCTCTCTGTTAAAAAATAAAATAAAATAAATAAAATATTAGCAAGCCAAGTTCAACAATATACTCAAAGGATTATTCCCCACAAACAAGTGGGGTTTATTCTGGGGATGCAAGAATGATTCAATTTTCACATATTAATCATTGTGATAAAATACATTAAAGAGGAAGGATAAAAACTATAGGATCATCTCAATAGATGCAGAAAAAGCATTGGACAAAATACAATGTCCATTCATGATAAAAATTTTCAATAAAGTGTCTTAAGATGGAATATACCCAACATAATAAAAGCCACAGGGAAAAAGTCCACAGCTAACCTCTTACTCAATGGTGGAACACTGAAAGCTTTTTCTCTAAGATCAGGAACAAGACAAGAATGTCCACTTTCGCCACTTTAACTCAAAATAGTAATTGGAGTCCTAGCCACAATCAGACAAGGAAAATAAAGGCATCAAAACTGGTAAGGAAGAAGTAAAATTGTCATTATTTGCAGATGACATAATACTACATATAGAAAATCCTAGACAACACCACAAAACTATTAGAAGTTATAAATGAATTCAGTAAAGTTGCAGGATACAAAATTAATATACAGAAATCTGTTTCTATATACTAATAACAAAGTAGTACAAAAAGAAATTAAGCAAATAATCCAAATTACAATTGTACCAAAAAGAATGAAACCTAGGAATAAATTTAACCAAGGAGGTTAAAAACATATTCTGAAAACTAAAAGACATTGATGAAAAAAAAACTGAAGATGACACAAATGGAGAGATATCTCATGCTCATAGATCAAAGTAATATTGTTAAAATGTTCATATTATCCAAAGTGATCTGCAGATTCAATGCAATCCCCATAAAAAATATCAGTAGCATTTTTTACAGAACTAAAACACTATTCTTAAATTTTGTATAGAATCACAAAAACCCTGAATAGTCAAAGCAATATTGAGAAAGAACAAAACTAGAGGTACCACAATCCTAGATTTCAAGATATACTACAAAGCTATAATATTTAAAAGAGTATGGTACTCACACAAAAATAGATTGATAGAGCAATAGAACAGGACAGACAGATAAATAAAGACATGCTTATACAGTCAGCTAATCTATAGCAAAGAAGGTCAGAATATCCAATGGGGAAAAGAGTCTCTTCAATAAATGGGATAGAGAAAACTGGACATCTACGTGCAAAAGATAAAAACTGGACCACTTTCTTACACCATGGCAAAGGGGGAAAAAAAAAAAAAAACAACTCAGAATGGATTCAGGACTTAAATGTGATACCTGAAACTATAAAACCCCTAAAAGAAAACATAGGCAGTAATCTCTTGGACATTGGCCTTTCCAAATATTGATGGATATGTCTCCTCAGGCAAGGAAAACAAACAAAAGCAAAATGAAGTATTGGAACTACATCAAAAGAAAAGGCTTTTGCACAGCAAAAGAAACCATTAAGAGAACAAAAGGCAACTTACTGAATGGGAGAAAATATTTGCAAATGATGTATTTGATAAGGCGTTAATAATATTCAAATTATATAAAGAACTTCTATATCAACACCAAAGAAACAAATAATCTGATTCAAAATGGACAGAGAATCTGGACAAACATTTTTCTAAAGACGACATATAGATGGTCAATAGACACATGGAAATATGCTCAACATCACAAATCATCCAGGAAAGGCAAATCAAAACCACGATGAGATATCACCTTAAACCCATTAAAATGTCTAGTATCAAAGACAACAGGGCATCTTGGTGGCTCAGCTGGTTAAGTGTCTGCCTTTGGCCCAGGTCATGATTCCAGGATCCTGGGATCAAGCCCCGCATCTGGCTCCCTGCTCAGTGGGGACTCTGCTGCTTCCTCTCTCTTTGCCTCTCCCCCCAGCTTGTGTTCTCTATCACCCTCTCTCTCTCTCAAATAAATAAATAAAATCTTAAAAAAATCTTTAAAAAAAGGACAAAAAATATCAAGTGTTGACAAGGATGTTGAGAATAAGGAATTCATACATTTTTTTTAATGTTCTAGATACTTAAAATTTTTATTTATGTTTTGTTTCAAGTATTTATTTAAATTCTAGTTAGTTAACATACAGTGTAATATTGGTTTCAGGAGTAGAATTTAGTGACCCATCATTTACTTAGAAAACCCAGTGCTCATCACAAGTGTGCTCCTTAATACCCATCACCCATTTAGCCCATCCCCCACCACCTCCTTCCATCAGTGCTCAGTTTGTTCTCTGTAGTTAAGTTTTATGGTTTGCTTCTCTCCCTTTTTCTCCATTCCCCTATGCTCATCTGTTTTGTTTCTTAAATTCCACATGAGTGTCATCTTCAATTTCTTTCATCAATGTTTTATAGTTTTCACAGTATAGATCTTTCACCTCTTTGGTTAGGTTCATTCCTAGGTATCTTATGGTTTTTGGTGCAATTGTAAATGGGATTGATTCCTTGATTTCTCTTTCTGCTGTTTCATAATTGGTGTATAGAATTGCAACAGGCTTCTGTACACTGACTTTGTATCCTCTGACTTTACTGAATTCATGGATCAGTTCTAATAATCTTTTGGTGGAGTCTTTCAGGTATATACAAAAGAGATACAAAAATAGTTGATATGAATTCAACTATAACAACAATCATTTCAAATGCTAATTACTTAAACATACCAATTTAAAGACAGAGATTGTCCACTAATATTTTCTGAGGATTTTTTGCATCTATGTTCATCAGGGAAATACCATATGATCCAATAATTCCACTAGTGGGTATTTACACAAAGAAAACACTAATTCAAAAAGATATCCAGGAACTGTGGGAAAAATGGCAGAGTAGGAGGATCCTTAACTCGCCTCATCCCACAGATACCCCTAAATAACACCCACATCAGTATAAATAACCCAGAACATGACCCAAAGACTGTAGAACAAATTCTTAGAGAAGAGGCCACATCAAAAAACAGTAGGAAGGGGGCGCCTGGGTGGCTCAGTCGTTGGGCGTCTGCCTTCGGCTCAGGTCATGATCTCAGGGTCCTGGGATAGAGCCCCACATCGGGCTCCCTGCTCCACGGGAAGCCTGCTTCTCCCTCTCCTACTCCCCCGCTTGTATTCCCTCTCTCACTGTGTCTCTCTCTGTCAAATAAATAATATCTTAAAAAAAAAAACAACAACAAAAACAGTAGGAAGGACAGGGATACAGTCTGGAACTAAACTGACCCAAGAGGCTGTCTAAGGGAGAGAGAGACACTGCAGTCATACAGAAAGGAGACGAGCAGACCCCACCCCAGCCAGAGGGGACCTGCATTGAGAAGATGAATCCCCATAACATCTGGCTTTGAAAACCAGAGAGGCTTAACTTTGCAAGTTCTTAAATCAGTGGGGCTTAACATCAGAAACTTTAAAAAAAAAAAAAACACAGGGCAATAGGAAACTGAGTGCCAGCCCTTAAAAAGATAGCATAACAAAAGCCCCCTGGGATAAGGCATAGAACACGCAGTTTGAGAAAGGCCTGGGGTATATGGGAGGCAGATTTATTTACTAATCTCAGAGCATGTGGTAGAGGGGCAGGAATCCTTAGGAGACTTCTTCAAGAATAAGAGAACTGGTGTGTGTCACTTTCTTCCCCTGCCCCCAAGGGACACATGCTAAAACAGTGCAAACACTCTCCACTTTGTTTGCTAACCATGTGCCTGCCCCTAGAATTTTCTGCAGACCTCCTCCCTCCAAAGTTCTCCAAAGCAGCTATAGGTCCCTTCACACATCAGACCAGAGCACACCTTGCTAACATGGGGCACCCTCCCATCTCATACTCCTGTGAACACGGTACATCCAAACCTTCCTCTGCAGAAGTCCATTCAAAGTAGCTCCATAAGTCTAGCATTGTGCAAGCAGTTCCACAGGGGCCAGCACCACTCCAAAGAGACTCCTCCTTTGGGGGGAGAGGAAGATAGCTAGATGTTAGGGGAAGACAACTAGTATGACTGCAGCCTCTGCCAACCAATGAAAGCTTCTCATGGGACAACACAGGGAGAACACTCTCCAGCACAGTGGGACCACAGCTCTGGCAATACCCAGTCTGCCCCAACTCAAGCCCAAGGTAGCCCCAGAATGGCCTATAAACCAAACAGGGACAAAACCCTGCCCAAACAGGCAAAGAGAGACATTACAGATGACTGGACTGAAGGTAAATGCAGCTAAGTCACAACAGCAGGACACACACAATGAAAATAGGTGATGGCTAAAGCTCCAGGTACTGGTGAGTGGCAAACATTGCATTGTAGGGCACAAGAGGACCTCTTCTTCATAAGGCCACTACATTTAAGAGCAGGAGATGTAGCTAACTTTCCTAACAGAAAGAAACAGAGAGAGTTAGACAAAATGAGGAGACAGAAATATGTCTCAAATGAAAGAACAGGGCAAAATCACAGTGAGAGCTAAATAAAAGAAAGATAAGTAATATGTCTGATAAAAAGAATTTAAAGTAATGGTCAAAGATATTAACTGAACTTGAGAAGAGTGGACGATTCAGTGAGATCCTCAATGAGGAGATGGAAAACATGAGAATACCCAAATATATAAAGCAGCTAATAACAAACATAAAGTAAGTTATCAATAGTAATAAAATAATAGTAGGGGACTTTAACATCCCACTTAACAATCATCTTAGCAGAAAATTAGCAAGGAAACTGTCACTTTGAATGACACACTGGGCTAGTTATATCTCTTATATACTGAGGACATTCCATCCTAAAACAGAATAATACACATTCTTCTCAAGTGTACATGGAACATCCTCCAGAAGAGATCATGTTATTCCATGAAACAATCTCAATAAATGCAAAAAGATTAAAGTCACCATGGAACTTTTCCAAACACAACACTATGACACTAGAAATCAACTAGAAGAAAAAAATCTGGAAAGTGTACAAATACATGGAGGTTAAATAACATGCTACTAAACAGTGAATGGGTCAACCGAGAAATCACATGAAATAAAAAATTTCATGGAGACAAATGAAAATGAAAACACAATGGTCCAAAATCTATGGGATTAAGCAAAAGCTCTTAGAAGAAGGAATATTATAACAATATAGGCCTACTGCAAGAAGCAAAACAAATATCAAACAACCTAAACTTACACCTAAAAGAGCTAGGGGAAAAAAATGAAAACCAGTATAAGGAAGGAAATGATAAAGATTAGGGCAGAAATAAATGAAATAGAAACTAAAAATCAATAGAACAGATCAATGAAAACAGGAGCTGATTTTTTGAAAAGATCAACAAAATTGATAAATTTTGTTTGCTAAAATAAATTGATTTTAGGAAGAATATTCACACACAAAAAGAGGGGACACAAAATCAAAAATAAGAGAGAAGAAATAACAAATGACATCACAGAAATACAAAGGATTATAATAGAATATTATGAAAAATTATATGCGAACAAACTGAACAACCTAGAAGAAATGGATAAATTCCTAGAAACATACAACCTCCCAAAACTCAATCAGGAAGAAATAGAATATTTGAATAGATTGATTACCAGCAATGAAATTGAATAAGTAATTTAAAAATTTCCAGCAAAAAAAAATGTCCACAACCAGATGGCTTCACAAGTCAATTCTACCAAACATTTCTCAAACTTTTCCAAAAATTAAAACAGGAAAGAAAGCTTCCAAATTCATTCTGAGGCCAGCATTACTCTGAGACCAAAATCAGATGAAAATACTACAAAAAAAAAAAAAAAAGGCCAATATGTCTTATGAATACAGATACAAAAATCTTCCACAAAATATTAGCAAACCAAATCCAACAATTCATTAAAAATACCATTCACCATGATCAAGTGGTATTCATTGCTGGGATGCAAGTTGATTTAATATTCACAAATCAATCAACATGATACATCACATGAACAAGAGAAGGGAGAAAAAAACAGCATACAATCATTTCAATACATGCAGAAAAAGCATTTAGGTATAACATCCATTCATGATAAGAACCTTCAAAAAAAAAAAAAAAGAACCTTCAACAAAGTAGGTTTAGAAGGAACATACCTCAACATAATAAAGGCCATATATGAAAAACCCACAGCTAACATCATCCTCAATGATGAAAACTGAGAGCACTTCCCATAAGATCAGGAACAAGACACTCTCACCAGTTTTATTCAGCACAGTACTGGAAGTCCCAGCCACAGCAATCGGACAAGAAAAAGAAATAAAAGGCATCCACATCAGTAAGGAAGAAGTAAAACTTTCACTATTTTCCGTGACATGATACTATATATAGAAAACCCTAAAGACTCCACCAAAAAACTGCTAGGACTGATTAATTAATTAAGGTCTCAGGATACAAAATAAGTATCCACAGAAATGTTGCATTTCTATACACTAATAATGAAGTAGCAGAAAATGAAATTAAAACAATTCCATACAAAATTTCACCAAAAAGAATAAAATACCTAGGAATTAACTTAACCAAGGAGGTGAAAGACCTATGGTCTGAAAATTTTAAAGCATTGGTGAAAGATATTGAAGATGACACAAACAAATGTTCATGGGTTGAGAGAACAAATATTGTTAAAATGTCCATACTGCCCAAAGCAATGTACAGATTTAATGTAATCGCTATCAAAGTACCAATATTTCTCACAGGACAAATATAAATAACCCTAAAATTTGTATGGAACCACAAAAGAACCCGAATAGCCAAAGCAATCTTGAAAAAGAACAAAACTGAAGTATATAATCCCAGATTTCATGATATACTACAGAGCTCTAGTAATCAAAACAATATGGTACTGGCACACACACACACACGACCTGTAAATCAATGAAACAGAATAAAGAGCCCAGATATAAACCCATGTTTATTTGGTCAATTACTCTTTAACAAAGGAGTCAAGAATATGCAATGGGAAAAAGATAATCTTTTCAGCAAATGGTTTTGGGAAACTGGATAGCTGAATGCAAAAGAATGACACTGGACCACTGTCTTACACAATACACAAAATAAGCTCAAAATGGATTAAGGACCTAAATATGAGTCCTGAAACCATAAAAATCCTAGAAGAGTGCACAGGCAGCAATTTCTCTGATGCAGGCCATAGCAACATTTTTCTAGATAGGTCTCCTGAGGCAAGGGAAACAAAAGCAAAACTAAACTATTGGAACTATACCAGCATGGAAAGCTTTACACAACAAAGGAAACAACAAAAGTAAAAGGCAACCTATGGAATGGGAGAAGATATTTGAAAATGAGATATCCAATAAAAGGTTAGTTTCCAAAATATATAAAGAACTTATAAAACTCAACATCAAAAAAAAGTAGTCTGATTAAAAGTAGTCTGACAGAAGATATGAATAGACATTTCTCCAAGGAAGACACACAGATAGCCAACAGACACATGAAAAGATGCTCAACATCACTAATCATCAGGAAAATGCAAATCAAAACCACAATGAGTTCTTACCCCACACCTATGAATGGCTAAAATAAAAACACAAGAAACAACAAGTGTTGGTGAGGATGTGGAGAAAAAGGATCCCTTGTACACTCTTGATGGAAATGCAAACTGGTACAGCCACTGTGGAAAACAGTATGGAGATTCCTGAAAAAAATAAAATAAAAATAGAACTACCATATGACTCAGTAATTATACTACTGGGTATTTATTCAAAATATACAAAAATGCTAATTTGAAAAGATATATGCACCCCTATGTTTACTGCAGCATTATTTATAATAACCAAATTATGGAAGCAGCCCAAGTGTCCATCGATAGATGAATGAGTAAGGTTGTGTTATATATATACACAATGGAATATTATTCAGCCATATAAAAGAAATAGTTCTTGTCATTTGCAACAGGAAATAAAACTTTATGAATAAATGATAGGATTACCTATTTAGAAAACCCTCAAAAATCTACAAAAATACTTTTTGTAGTTAACGGACTCCAGCATTATCACAGCATAAAAGGTTAATATATAAACATGATATATAAAATATGTGAAAGATTCCAGGCAACATTTGTCATTTGAAAATTGCAAATTAAAACTATAATGAAATACACTGCACATCAATTCTAACTAAAATTTTAAAAACTGCTATTATCAATATAGTGAGGAAATGGAGCAAAAAGAACTCTGTTATTCATTACTGGTGGAATGCAAAAGTGTCCTCAGCTGCCATGGAAGACAATTTGATGATTTCTTATAAACCTAAACAGGGTCTTACCATTCAATTGTACTCCAAGGTTTTTACCCAACTAGTTTGAAAAATGTATGTTCACACAAGAAACCTGCACATGAATAGAATGTTTATTTATAATTACCTAAAATGTGACTAAGATATTCTTCAATATGTGAATAGATAAACAAAGCACAGTGCATGCATATAATGAAACAGTACACGGTGATATAAAGGACTGGGCCATCACTGGGTTTTGGCAATGCAGATACCTTGATGAGTTTTAAATGCATAGTATTAAGTGAAAGAAGTCAATCTGAAAGGCTATGAGATTCCATTCCTGTGACATTCTAGAAAAGGCAAAACTAGAGATTTTACACAGATTTGAATAGGTGAAGTTCATAGAATTTTTTAGGGCAATGAAATTATTATATATGATACTATAATGGTCGATACATGACAATTTTTTTTAAATCAATAGAACTTAAAAAAAAATAGTTGGTCAGGAAATCTGAGGTAGAATTCAGACTGTAACAAAAGATTTTACCTGTATTACAAATTTATGAAATGTTTTCATGGATGAAGTTAGGGGAAAACATGCTGACCTATGTGACTTTGGAAGAGAGTATAGAGTGTAAGACTAAAGGCAAGAGGAATTTTACATGAGCATTATCTAAACTTCGTAAAGTTTTTGCCCACAGGTACAAATTAACATTTCCAAAACCATTATACAGATATATATAGAAATAGAATGATGGAGCAAATGGATGGTGAATGGTGGGAGCCAGGTTAATCACTGCTGGAGTGGAAGGCTACAGACAGTCAAGGGAATATGCTAGAATAATTCATGTCATAGTGTGTTAGAGTTGGACTAATCAATATAAACTCATATTTAGCTTAATATACAGATGGATACACATGTATATTAATAAATATGTGTATATTCATAGGTTAGTATACACACATGTATTTCCTTGTTCTGCCAGCCAAGAGATCCTAGAAGCAAAGACATCTCAGTAGCAAGGAGGACACTTGGTGACCAATCTTAGTTTCAAATACCTTTCTCTAATAAAACCAACAGAGGTCCTTAGAGAAATGGTTGATATTAGGACTTGGACAGAGAATATATAGAATGAGCTTGGATCATCTTAGCATCGTGTAGTGTCAGGATTTAAGGGTATTAAAAATAAGAATACAAACCCAACAACAATAGAAGTATGTTGAAGGACACAAATAACTACTGAAAGAGCTCCTAATTTCCCAAACCAGGAAGGTTCGGGGAACAAATATTATTGGATTATAACCCAAAGTATAAAGTAAATATCTATGAGTCCATTCAGTTGTGGATTATTAAAAATGTAAGTGAAGAATAGACAATCCTCCCAAAGAGAACTGCAAATAGTTTATACAGATGCTGCCCCTCCAATGAGGTGGAACATAATTCCTCCTCCTTTCAATTTGAGTTATACAGAGTAACCTCTTTCCAAATAGTATAGCACTCCAAGGGAGTAGGGAAAATTATCGTGGAGAAACTTGATAAACCCTACCTTAGCTAGGAGATCAAGGTTAGCATTAATAGTGATATCATGTTGATAGCATGTAACCTTGATATGATATGATGAGAATGGAACTTTCTCTCTGTTGCCTTTCTCTCAAAAATACACAATTCCTGTGCAACTCCAAGAAAAATATCAGACTAACTAAAGTTGATAAACATTTTATAACATACCTAATCAGTACTCCTCAAAACTGTCAGTCATCCAAAACAAATTCTGAGAAACTTTCACAGTCTACAGAAGTATGAGGAGACATGACAACTAAATGAAATACACATACTGGATGGGATCCTGGAATGGAAAAATGAAATTCAAATAAAGAATAGACATTATTTAATAACAATTTATTGGTATTTATTAATTGTGAAAAATATACCATACTAATTGAAAAATGTTAACAGGGGAAACAGTGTAGGATATATGGCAACACTGTTCTATTCTCTTACTTTTTCTATAAACCTAAAATTATTCTAAAGCCAATGCTTTCCTACCTTAATCATTTATATATACATAAATTATATACATACATATATAAGATATAGATATATAATCTCAATCAGTTAAAAGACACAGAAAGATAATATACAGGCATATTTCATTTTATTGTGCTTCACTTTAGTGACTTCACAGATTTTTTTTAACCAATTGAAGGTTTGTGACAACTCTCCTCAAGCCAGTCTATCAGCACCATTTTTCCAACAGTGTTTATTCACATTGTGTCTTGTCACATTTTGGTAATTCTCACAATATTTCAAACTTTTTCATTATTAATATATTTGTTCTGATGATCTGTGGTCAGTGATCTTTGATGTTACTATTATAGTTGTTCTTAGGTGCCACAAACCACACCCATACAAGATGGTCAACTTAACTGATAAACGTTGCATGTGTTCTGGCTGCTCCACCAACCAGCCATGTCTCTTACCCTCTCCTCAGGCCTCCTTGTTCCTGAGACACAACAATTAAAATTAGGCCAGTTAGTAACCTTACAATGGCCTCTAAATGTTCCAGGGAAAGGAAGAATCACACATTTCTCACTTTAAATAAAAAGCAAGAAATGATTAAGCTTAGTGGGAAAGTATGATGAAAGCTGAGACAGGCCAAAAGTGAGGTCTCTTGCTCCAGTTAACCAGGTTGTGAAGGCGAAGGAAGAGTAATTGAAGGAAATTAAGAGTGCTAGTCCAATGAACACACAAATGATATGTGAAGCAGTCTAATTGCTGATATGGACAGAGTTTTAGTAGTTTTGGTTTGGATAGAAGGAGCAGACACACGATTCCCTTAAGCCAAAGCCTAATCCATAGCAAGGCTCTAACTTCAATTCTATGAAGGCTGAGAGAGGTGAGGAAGCTGTGAAAGAAAAGTCTGAAGCTAGCAGAGGTTGCTTCATGAGATTTCAGGACAGACGCTGTCTCGAGAACATAAATGGGAAGGGTGAGGCAGCAAGTGTTGATGTAGAAGCTGAAGCAAGTTATCCAGAAGATTTAGCAAGATAATTAATGAAGGTGACTACAAAAAACAACAAATTATCATTGTAGACAAAACAGCCTCATGGTGGAAGAATATGTCATCTAGGACTTCCATAGATAGGAGAAGTCAATGCATGGTTTCAAAGGATAATCTGATTCTCTTGTTAGAGGTTAATGCAGCTGGTGACATTAAGTTGAAGCCAATGCTCATTTGCCATTCTGAAAATCCTTAAGAATTATCCTTAAATTTACTCTGCCTGTACTCTATAAATAGACTACAAGAAAGCCTGGATGACAGCACATCTGCTTACAACATCACTTAATGAATATTTTAAACCCACTTTTGAGACCTAATGCTTAGGGGGAAAAAAAATTCCTTTCCAAATATCACCACTCATTAACAATGCCTCTGTTCACCCAACAGCTCTGATGGAGGTATACAATGAGATTAATATTTTTTGGTTGTTTGTTTTTCATGCCTGTTAACACAATATACATTCTCTAGCCCATGGATCAAGGAATTATTTTGAATTCCAAGTCTTAATATTTCAGAAATATATTTTGTAAGACTATAGCTGCCATAGATAGTGACTCCTCTGATGAATCTGTGCAAAGTAAATTGAAAACCTTCTGAAAAGGATTCACCATTCTAGATGCCATTAAAAATATTCATGATTCATGGGATGAAGTCAAAGTATTAACATTTACAAAAGGTTGGAAGAAATTGATTCCAGCCTTCATGGATGACTGTGAGGAGTTCAAGAATTCAGTGGAGGAAGTAACTGCGAATGTGGTGGAGATAGTAAAAGAACAAGAATTAGAAGTGGAGCCTGAAGATAGCACTGATTTGCTTCAATCTCATGATAAGACTTCAAAAGGATGAGGAAGTGCTTCTTTTGGATGAGCAAAGAAAGTGGTTTCTTAAGATGGCATGTTCTCCTGGTGAAGATGCTATGAAGATTGTTGAAATGTCAAACACACAACAAAAAAAGGGATTTAGAATATCACATAAACTTAGTTGATAAAGCAATGACAGGTTTTGAGAGGAATGGCTCCAATTTTGAAAGTTTAGTGGGGGTAAAATGTTATCCTACGGCATTGCATGCTACAGAGAAATTGTTCATGAAAGGAAGAGTCAATCAATGTGGCTGACTTCTTTGTCTGATTTTTTAAAAGTTGCCACAGCTACCCCACAACTACCCCATCCTTCCACAACCAGCCTCCTTCTGAGTCAGCAACTATCAACATTGAAGGGAAACCCTCCACCAGCAAAAAGATTATGACTAACTGAAAGCTCAGATGATTTTTTTAGTCATAAAGTATTTTTAAAATATGTACATTTTTTGGATATAATGCTACTGTGTGACTAATAGACTATAGTATAAACATAACTTTTTTTTTTGAAGATTTTTAAAATTTCTTTGACAGAGAAAGAGCACAAGTAGGCAGAGTGGCAGGCAGAGGGAGAGGGAGAAGCAGGCTCTCTGCTGAGCAGGGAGCCAGACGTGGGGCTCGATCCCAGGACCCCAGGATCATGACCTCAGCTGAAGGCAGCCACTTAACCGGCTGAGCCACCCAGGTGCCCCTAAACATAACTTTTATAAGCACTGGGAAATGAAAAAAAAAATCACTTGATTCACTTTATCACAGTAGTTTGGAACCAAACCCACATATCTCTGAGATAGGATTGTAGGTCAACACCAATATTCTATCATAGAATCAAATATAGGTCAAAAGATGTAATATTAATATCATTCCAGAAAAATGTCTACCTATATCTTATTTTTAGATTTTTAGAATTATTTATTCACTTAGTAATATGTTTTAAAGTAGTGTAACCTTAAATACTGGAACTGATTTTAAGGTGGTTTAGTTTTAATTCTCCATATTTTTTTCTTTGAAATTTTATAAAGAAAATTAAAATTTTGAATCATAAATTTTTGTCCAAGGAGTCAAAACTGTATGATATTTCTTTCAATTATTTTGTGGTTTTATATATTTCGACTTTTTATGTTGCTTGTGTGATGGTTAATTTTATGTGTCCACTTGAGTAGCATCAGGTGCCAGGATTAAATATTGTTGCTATGTGAGTCTGTGAGAGTATTTCTGAATGAGATTAGAATTGGTGGACTCATTGTGCCCTTCCCAACCCATTGAGGGCCTGAGTAGAACAATGGTAGAAAGAGATTTTTTTTTTTTTGTCCCATTGCTTGAACTAGAATATCTCATCTTCTACTGCCCATGGCCAAGAATTTACATCATTGGTTCTCCCAGGGCTTACACCTTTGGAGTCAGGCTGAATTATATCATATATATCATATATCATATTCCTGCATTTCCAGCTTGCAGATGGCAGATCATGGAATTTAGTTTCCACAATAGCATGATCCGATTCCAAGCATATCCAATTGATTTTGTTTCTCTGGGGAACCCTGACTACTAATACACCAATATTTTAAGGTCTATTTTACTATAATTCTAATGTCTATACTTAGGGTTGTTTAGTTCTATAAAGCCAATAAAAAAGTGAAAGACTTGTCTACAAATTTTATATCATATACATATAAGTTTATATCATATACATATAGAAATTTAAAGACCTCTAATAACTGGCTGCACACAAAAATAAAAAAAATTAAAAATTCAGTAATAAAAATATATAAGAATATTTAAGATTTAAATTAATCTCTTTTATATGTCCATTTTCTTAATAACACCTAATATTAAATTATAATAAAAAGGTACAATTATGCAGATCAGATTCCTGGAATGACTACTCAAAAGTAAATGGAAAATAATTTAAAAAATAATTTAACCCGATGATGCTGTATTTTCATCACTGTGTATCAATTGAACCAAACACAAGAACCAACCTTAGATTATATGAAATTTATTGTCACTAGAGAATTATATATATATTTTTTTAAAGATTGTATTCATTTATTTGAGAGAGAATGAGAGAGACAGAGCATGAGAGGGGGGAGGGTCAGCGGGAGAAGCAGACTCCCTGCTGAGCAGGGATCCCAATGCGGGACTCGATCCCGGGACTCCAGGATCATGACCTGAGCCGAAGGCAGTCGCTTAACCAACTGAGCCACCTAGGCGCCGGAGAATTATATCTTTATTATTGGATTTATGTAATGGTATAACTGGTATAGGCAACCATTAATACTTTTCTTTTTTCACCATATGACATGACAAGAGGATTTAGCAATACGTGTATGGACAGGAGTCTAAGTACCTGCATAAAATGAGAAGTGAGACACCTTCAGTGATACTGTCTTTTTCCTCAGTATTATATCCTGTTTCCATAATGTCTTATTCTTGCATATTTATAAACTATTTCATAATGCAGGGAGAGTAGATGTGTTATCAGTTATTCTTTTTTAAGGTTGTTTATGCTTTCAAAGCATATATACCATATAGTAAGTAAACTTAAAAATTTATCACAATTTCCTTGCATTGTGAATTCATTTAACTATATATAGAACTAGATGGGTCTGTATGAAGATCATATGTCTGCAGTTATTTTCCATGTGTCTCAAATCCCTGAGTCTCAGTTTTCTACCCTCTAGTATAAGGGGAATATTAGGTCATGAATTCTTGGGAGAATAAAGGAAATAACATATATTAAAGCACCAAGTACATTATACATGTAATATGCCTACTGTTTCATAGATGTTCAATAAATGATAAGGATTACATCATCCTTAAAAATCTACATCATTTACACAATTACAAGCAGTAATTGTGATTCATTTTAGAATCTGCCACTGAAGTGGGCAGTATAGTCTGTTTTTATTTTAAATTTTCAAATGTTATGGAATCGTAAGTAATTATATAACCTAATAATCTGTGTTCTCTAATTCAGTCCTGAGGATTATCCAGTATCTATAATTTTACTCAAATGAAAATCTACCTTAGTATTCATTGCCATTCACAATTTTGAGGATTATACTTTTGTATAACAAACATAAGTGTTTATACTTTGAAAATTATCATTTTGATACTTCCCAAATAAAAGTGAACTTTGAAAACTATATTTCTTCACAATGCATTCCACTCACAAGAAATCTCTAATAATGGTTAAACAAGAGAGGAATAACTGCATTATTAAAATTGCATACAATTTAAATGTTGTAAATCTCTAGACTATAAGTCAGAAGATTATTGAATTAAATACCTCTTGCTTAATCAGAAAAAGTTAACTTTCTCTATCAGGCTGATATTTTCTGAAATCATTTTCCTGCATATTTTTTAAAATGAGTAATCATTTGTTTATGCCATTATCTGACGAATACTGATATTTATATTCCTATTATTTTGTAGTATTTAGTACATAACTGTAAATAACACAGAGCTTTCTTGGGAAATGTTAGTTCATTTTACCTATGTTTGAATCAGCATTTCACATATTTAAAAGATTAATCAAATAAAAGTATAATTAAGTGCATCTCTCTGCCTTGCTATTTTATTGACTATAGTCATTTCAGTTATTGCTCTCTATTCTCAGTTCTCCATATGTCGCTTGTAAAATTAGCTGTTTAATAAATCCTGGTTATCAGATTTTTTCCATATTTTTCCTTGTATTCTCCATAGTAATTTCAAATTGATAATTTGAAAGAAAAATATGTAGGAAGGCTAATAATTAGCTTACTCTAGCATGGCATATATTGTTAATCTGGGAAAATATTCTGAATGACACAATTAGTATTTCAAAGGTCATATGTGTTCTAGTTTTTTTAGTTTTTACAATTCTACAAATATTGGTGCTGTATAATAGCACAATGCTGATTTACAATTCTCTGGGATAGGAAATGTTCATGCTACATACAATGTTTATTAACATCTACATGATAAGGTTATGGGCTTCTCAGACAACCAGAATATATTATCTAACTGGACTTTTGTAGAGTTTTCTCCTTCTCTCTTTTCTAATTGTTATATCAACAAATCATGACTGTAAAATTAGTAGAGATTAAAGATTCAAAAAGTTAATATAACAATAGCAGTAATTAACTTTTTCTTAAATAGCAGTGTGAATCAGCTATTTTATAATAATAATCTTAAAACTTATAAATGGCAGACATCAGCTGATTAGAATATATTTTTTTAAAAAATCTCCTGGGGTGCCTGGGGGCTCAGTTGGTTAAGTGTCTGACTTCAGTGCAGGTCATGATCTCAGGGTTGTGAGATCAAGCCCCACATGGGGCTCCATGCTCAGCACGGAGTCTGCTTGAGAGTCTGTCTCTCCCTCTCCCCCTGTGCCTCCCCTCTCCTTTCTAAAATAAATAAATAAATCTTTAAAAAAAATCTCCTGTGATGAAATTGCTGTGCAAAATGGAATGATGAAATTAGGTATGTGACCTCCCAAATAAAAAGCACAGAATCCTATTGCTCAGTACTATTTTTCCATAGTCTAAAATACTAAAGGAATTTCTGTTTAAGGCAGTGCTGATATTTTCAGTTTGAAAGAGGAAGAGATGATTAAATAAAAAAATTCTCATCAGCCCCACATGAGGTTCAAAGTTTTCTAGCTTCTAAAAGAGGCCTGATTTCATAAGACATGGATATTAGTAGAATCCAACAGGACTCTTGCTCTACCTTCTCTATACCTATAATCTAAGTCAAGATATGGTCTGTGTTTTTTAAAGACTGTGTGGCTTTATATTTATTAACTGTTTATTCTAGCATCTGTCATTCTCCAGCTTTATATCATAAAATGATCTAATATATATGTAAAATAATAAAATAAAATATATTAAAATGACATTTGATTGGAAAAAACAATATAATAATTAGTTCCAATCCCCACTTAGAGCCTCTGCCATCACCCACATGACTCATAACGGTCTTATGAATTCAGCCATTTTCTGCTTCTTAGAGCTTCCCCAACAGCTCCACCATGTAGCCCATTGAGCATACACCTGCTTTATACATGACTGCCTGAAACCTAGACTTAAATTTTCCCAACAAATAGAGTAGTTTGAATAAATAAGAATAATTATTCTTTTCTAACAATATATGGACTGAGAAATTTAAAAATATTTTCCCTAAAATATGAAATTCTGCATAAGAGAGCAAAATATTATTTGCATAATTAAGTGCCCAAAAGAGGGAAAAAAAAAAAAGTCCTAGATGCTCAACGTGAAAATGATATTGCAAAAGAAAAATCTCAGAGGGGTAAAATCATGAGTGATTGCTATCTAGTAGGGATGTGAGTGAGGTAGGGTTTGGATAAGAGATGTAACCTAGTGGCAAGAGTTTTATTATCCCCCATAGACCTAGGAGTCAAGGCCTTGGATCTTTATACAGTAAAGGATTGGAACTAACATCTGCAAAAAGTTGGAATTTTCAGGGTCATAATGCAGTAGTTTTAAAGATACCCAGCAGCAAAGAGAGATGATGGGAAGATGTATTTGATTATGTATGAGTCTGAAAGAAAAAAAAAGTATCTCCCCTGAAAATTTGAAACTATAGGTTTAGGATTCATACAAATTTGAGATTCAAATTTATACTACTCATATATTCAGGAAACCTCAAATTTTGAAGCTGTATTAAAAATTGGCCCAAGACCTAGAGTATGTATTAGGTGTCAAGCAGAAACTAATGCAAAATTGATTTCATGATGCAGTTCTACAGCCAAACCTCAAGGTTTTCTTATAGATAAAAAAAAGCCATGTGGAATATAAATCCATAATTTAAAAAATATAAAAGACATATTACAAAAAAAACCAGTTGTAATAGATTAAAAAGACAAGAAAATAGAATTACAATGTAAAAAAACAAAAATGTTTAATCCAAAAGAAAAAAATAATTTTCCACAGAAAGAAGGCTCTTTTTAAAGAAGCAAAACTTGTAAAAATAAAAAATAATCAATGAAATTAATTCAATTAACAGATAACATAGCAAAATAAAATAAGGAAAACAAAGCCAAAATACTGCTCATAAAAACAACATTCAATGAAGAGTCATCCATTTTAAATGGCCTAATTTTCTTTCTTTTTTGTTTAAGAAGTCTATAGAAGTATTGATTCAGTTAGGACTTTGTTAAGACAAGTACACATGTGAAAAGCATAACATTACTCACTCAAAGAGTAGACTACCATGTAAACCTTAACTGTTAAAAGATTAAAAAAAGAAAAATTGATCAAAATAATGACAGGAGAAAATATGCAATTTTTAAGAGCTTGGCAAATATAACAATATATCATTTTAATACATAACACATATGGTCACAAGAGAACTATAGAAGTATTCATAGTAAATATAATCTTAATATTCAGGGTGGAGGATAATCTGGGGAGACAGTAGTGAGGTTTTAGTCACAACCCATAATTCTTAAAAGACAGACCAAGGTGTAAGGATGCAAATGGGTGTAGGCACTGTGGAAAATGGTATGGAGTTTCCTCAAAAAATTAAAAATAGAATTACCATATGATCCAGTCATTCCACTACTGGGTATTTATCCAAAGAAAATGGAAACATTAATTCGAAAAGATATATGCACCCCTATGTTTATTGCAACATTATTTACAATAGCCAAGATTGGAAGTAATCCAATTGTCCATCCATAAATAAATGGATAAAGAAGATGTGGTGTGTGTATAAACACACATGTATACACTCTAGAATAGTGATCATTCATAAAAAAGGAATGATATATTGCTATTCAACAGCATGGATGGATCTAGAGGGTATAATGCTAAGTGAAACAAGTCAGTCAGAGAAAGACAAATGCCATATGATTTCACTCATATGTGGAATTTAAGAAACAGATGAAAAAGGGACAATCAAACAAGCAAAAGACTCTTAAATACAGAAAACGAACTGGTGGTTGCTAGAGGGGAGTTGGGTGGCAGAGTGGGTGAAATAGACAAAGAGGATTAACAGTACACTTATTTGATGAGCAGTGAGAATTGTATAGAATTGTTGAATCCTTTTATTGTATACCTGAAACTAATGTAACACTGGAAGCTAATACTTGAATCAAAAATGCATATATCCAAAAAAGGAAAGATAAGACCAATGTATATTAAATAGGACAAAAGGCTAATATTTATTAAAATGTGATAATGAATATGTAGATGTCTATATTATCTGTTTTGTATATTTACATATTTTATAATTTTAATAAAGTATTATCTATCATTAATTCCCAAATATATTCATTACACTGACACCAAAGCCAGATAAAGATATCACTAGGAAAATAAACTGCATACTAATATCCTTCATGAATATAGGTGTAAAAACCCTTCACAGTATACTAAGTGAAACAACAATAAATATAAAATATTATGTATCATAACTAATTGGGATTTATCTCAGGAATGCAAGAATTGTTTAACATATGAAATTAATAAGTGTAATAAATCATGTTACCAGAATAAATGATATAATTATCTTGATAGACACAGAAATAGAATTTGATGAAATCCAATACCTTTCCTTGATAAAAACAAATAAACACTCAACAACGAAGACTGAAAATCAATGTCCTCAACATGATCAAGGGTTTCTACAAAAAAAAAAAAAAAAAGACTAATATCATTTTTAATGGTGAATGATTTAATCATTTCCCCCTCAGTTCAGGAAGGAAACAAGGAAATATAATTTTGCCACTTCTATTCATCATGTACTATGGTTTCTGACATAAAAAAAAGAAAAAAGGAGAAAGTATTTAGATAAGAAGTAACTAAATCTGTAGTTTCAAATGACATAATACATACACACATATTTTTAAGGAATAAAACAATATAAAAAATAATTTCAGCAAGACTATAAAATATAAGCTCAATAATAAAAACTCCATTGAAGACTTCTAGCAGACAACATGAGAAGACCCACTCCTCAGTGAAATTGCTGAAATTATTAAATCAAAATGAAAAATAATTCTAATAATCTAGAATGGGCTCTATGGGCATATAGCAAATGAAGAAATATTTATTCAAGAAAATCAAGTAAAATTTAGGAATAACTTTGATGTGTACCCTCTCTCCTCCTTCCCACCTCTGTGAGGTGAAAACTCTGCTCAAGCCTGGTATAGCCAAGACTATAAGCCTCTTCTTCCCCAAGCTCTTAGTGGTGGGCTAGCTTCCTGGTAGAGGCAGATCATCAACATTTGTTATCCTACCCCAGCTATCCGTTAAGTTTATATTTTGGTGACTCTGGCTGAGAGGTGGGGCTCTCTTATTCCACCTGTTCTCATTCATGAAACAGAGGCTCTACATAAGTAAAACACCACTGAGAATTCTTTGTTCCTAATGGTCCCATCTTATGGAATGGGGGTTCCACTCCAAGAGAAGAAAGGTAAAGAAATCTTAATCTACTATCCCCCATCCACCAAGCACTAAGCTCCTAAAGTGGGAGTGTCACTCAGAAGTATTCTATTGACCCACCCATGCCAAAAGCCATGGCCCAAAGATTTTGCCTGTGGTGGAGGAACAGTTTTTGGGTTTTTTTTTTTAAGATTTATTTATTTGAGAGAGAGAGAGAGTGACTGAGCAAGAGAGCACAAGCAGGGGGAGGGACAGAGGTAGAGGGAGAAGCAAACTCCCTGCTGAGCAGGAAGCCGACTGAGGGACTCAATCCCAGGACCCTGAGATCATCACCTTAACTGACTGAGCCACCCATGCACCCTGAGGAACAGATTTAAAAAAAAAAAGAGAGAGCTCCAAGTCCTCTGCAAAGGAACTTGCTTCATTTGCAATAGTGTAGAAAAAGCCAATCCCAAAGGAATTCAAAAAACAGTGAAACTGTGGCGAAAGAAATTGAAAGAGATTCATGGATTTATTTGTAGATATAGGTGAAGCTGTATTTTTCTCAGTGATAAATGGGAAAATAAATACCTAGGAAGAGTATTCCTGGAGTCAGAAAAAATAATTCCAAACACTGACTTAGGAAACTATCCCTTAAAAAGAGTGCAAATTGAATTAGCCTATGAAGTAATTTATGATTCAAGATACTGTTAAAATGTGTGCGCATATATGTGTGTATGTGTGTGTATGAGAGAGAGAGAGAGAGAGAGAGAAGTTAGCTGGCAATTAACAGAAGTTAACATATTTTCAGGGAAAGAGATAGCTAAAAGAGACCTACCAAAACTACTGTTCTCCCAGAGTGACTTCAGGCATACACAAACCTGCCCTTCTCTGGGGAACAATAACAGAAGCTTCAAACTGCACTGGATGGGGAGTAGTCGTCACTACAATAATCCAGCTAGCCACCAAACAATTAAATTAGTAAGTAACAGTAATGAACTCTGGAAGGGATACCCATACTCGAATTATCTATTGTGTAAATGCAATAATCTATTACGCAAAATGTCCAGTTTCTAACAGCAACACAAAAAATATGAAAACATGCCTTGTGGACTAATAGGAAAGTATCACCCCTATAAAAAGACAACCAATAAAAATCATCTGTGAGTGTCACTAGGTGGTGGATTTAAAAACAACTTTAAAGTAGCCATTATAAATATGTTTGTAGAACTAAAGGAAACTATGATTAAAGAAGAAAGATATGATGACAATATCATAGTCAATAAAGAATATCCCCTAATTAGAGAAATTATAATAATGAATCAATTGGAAATTCTAGAGTTGAAAAGAATAATGACTAAAATAAAAAAATCACCAGAGATCAATAGATTTGAACTGGTAGAAGGAACAATTAACAAACTTGAAGACAAACTGATAATTGATTTGCAAGGCAAAAGTCAGAGAGAAGAAAAGAATGAAGAAAAATGAACAATGTTTCAGAGAAATGTGGGATCTTGTTAAATGAACCAATGATCATAATAAGAAAGCCAGAAGAAAAAAAAAAGGAGCTGAAAATAGGAAGATATAATGGCTAAAAACATCAAAAATTTATAGACAAATATGAATCTATCCAGAAAGTTCAACATACTCCACGTAAAATAAACTAAAAGAGATTCACAAACAGAAACATAATAATAAAAATACTGAGGGCCAAAGACAAAATCTTGAAAGCAGCAAGAGAAAAATAATTTATCATTTATAAAGAAATTCCAGTAAGAGCTGACTTCTTATCAGAAATGGAGGCCAGAAGACAGTCTTAAATACTAAAATCAGAAATAAAATAGTTGATATTTCTACTGATCTAATAGGAATTTTACAAAGCACATAAAAAGGCATACTATGAACAACTGTATGCAAAAAAATTAGGTAACTTACATTAACTAGACCAATGCCTAGAAAAACAGAAACTGCCAAAATTGACTAAAGAAGAAATATAAAATCTTAATAGACCACTAAGGTCAAGAAACAGAATTATTAAATAAACACTCCCACACAGATGCAAAAAGTATAGGCCAGATGGCTGACTCCACAGCTAAATATAGAGAAGAAGCCACATCAAAGAGGGTAAGAAGGGTGAAGCCATGGTTAAGAACTAAACTATCCTGCCAAACTGTCCAACGGAAGGAGGGATGCCACAAGCATAGAGAGTTCAGAGGAACAGACACCACATAAGTCACCCCAGGTATGGAGCACCCACACAGGGAAGATGAATCACCTTAACATTTGGTTTTGAAAACCAGAGGGGCCTAACTTCATGAGTTCTTAAAGTCAGTGGGGCTTTATATCTGGAACTTTAAAAATCAGCAGGCTCTGCACTGGGAGAGCCCCAAAACTCAATAACTGAAATCAAAAATACACTAGAAGGAATAAATAGTAAACTAGAGGAAGGAGAAGAATGGATCACTGACCTGGAGGACAGAGTAATGGACAGCAATCAAGCTGAACATTAGAAAACAAAAAGACTAAGAAAAACTGAGAATAGATTAAGGGAACTCAGCGACACCATCAAGTGTAATAATATTTGCATTATAGTAATACCAGAAAAGAGAAAGAAAAGGGGGCAGAAAATTTCTTTCAAGAAATAATTGCCGAAACTTCCCTAATCTGGAAAAGGAAACAGAAATCCAGATCCAGGAGGCACACGCGCACGCACACACACGCATACAATCAACCCACAGAGGTCCACACCAAGACACATGGTAATTAAAGTGGCAAAAGTAGTGGGCGCCTGGGTGGCTCAGTTGGTTAAGCAACTGCTTCGGCTTGGGTCATGGTCCCGGAGTCCTGGGATCGAGTCCCACATCAGCCTCCCAGCTCAGCGGGGAGCCTGCTTCTCCCTCTGACCCTATCCCCTCTCATGCTGTTTCTCTCTCTCTCTCTCAAATAAATAAATAAATAAAATCTTTAAAAATATGGCAAAAGTAGTGATGAAGAGAGAATTTTAAAAGCGGCAAGAGAAAAGAAAAATTACATACAAGGGAAATGCCATAAGGCTATCAGCTGATTTTCAGCAGAAACTTAGTAGGCCAAAAGGGAGTGGCATGATAGAGTCAAATTACTGAAAAAAAAAAAAAAATCCTGCAACCAAAAACACTCTATCCAACTAAGTTATCATTCAGAATAGATGGAAAGATAAAGAGTTCTCCAGAGAAACAAAAGTTAAAGGAATTCATCATCACTAAATCAGCCCTACAAGAAATTTAAATGGGATTTTTTGAGTGGAAAGAAAAGACCATAAAAGAAAAGTAGGAAGCACAAAAGCAGTAAAATTAAGTATATCTATAAAAGTTAAGGGATTCACAAAATAAAAGGATGTAAATATGACACCATATATTTAAAAGGTACTAGGGAGGACAGTAAAAATTTAGTGCTTTTAGACAGAGTTCAAACTTAAGCAACCATCAACTAACTATAGACTGCTATACACATACATTGTTATATTTGAACCTAATGGTAAATGCAAATCAAAACTGGTATAGAAATGCAAAAAATAAAGAGAAAGGAATCCAAGTTTATCAGTAAAGAAAGTCAGCAAAATGTGAGGGAAGAGAACAAGAGAAGGAAAGGAACAGAGAACTACAAAAACAACCATAAAATAAGTAAAAAAAAAAAAAAAGGCAATAAGTACATACCTATCAATAATTACTTTGAATGTAAATGGACTAAATGCTCCAGTCAAAAGACAGAGTGTGAAGAAATAGCTAAAAAAGCAAGACACATTTATATGCTGCCTAAAGAGACTTATTTCAGACCTAAAGATGCACACAGATTGAAAGTAAAGGAATGGAAAAGCATTTATCATGCAAGAGTGAGTGAAAGGAAATCCAGAGAACAATACTTATATCAGACAAAATAGACTCAAAGACTGTAACAAAATACAAAGAAGGACACTAGATAATCATAAAGGGTATAATCCAACAAGAAGATATTTACAATTATAAATATTTATGCCCCTGACCTGGGAACACCCAAATACATAAAGCATCTAGTAACAAACATAAAGGCAGCTATCAGTAGTAATACAATAATAGTAGGGGACCTTACCACCACACTTACGTCAATGGGTAGATCATCCAAACAGAAATTCAGCAAGGAAACAGTGGTTTTGAATGACACATTGGACAAGATGGATCAAACTGATATATTCAGAACATTTCATCTTGAAACAGTAGAATCCACATTCTTCTCAAGTGCACCTGGAACATTCTCCAGAATACATCATGGTAGGCCACAAAATAATCTCAACAAATTCATAAAAACTGAAGTCATGCCATGCATCCATTCTAACCACAATGCCATGAAACTAGAAATCAACCATAAGAAAAAATCTGGAAAGAACACAAATACATTGGGGTTAAATAACATGCTACTAAACAATGAATGGGTCAACCAAAGAATCAAAGAGGAAATAAAAAAAATACATGGAGACAAATGAAAATGAAAACACAGTGGTCCAAAATCTATGGGAATCACCAAGAGCTGTTCTAAGAGGGAGTATTATAGCAATGCAGACCTACCTCAAGAAGCAAAAAAAAAAAAAAAAAAAAACCTTGAAAAACCCAAATTTTTACCAAAAGGGGGGGGGGGGGGGGGAACACTATAAGGAAGGAAATGATACACATTAAAGTGGAAATAAATGAAGTAGAAACAAACAAACAAAAAACAGAACAGATCAATGAAACCAGGACTCAGTTCTTGAAAAGATCAAAAGTGAAAAATTAATAAATCTTTAGTCAGACTCATAAGAAAAAGAGAAAGAAAGAGAAAGTGAGATAGAGGATTCAAATAAACAAAATAATAAATGAAAAAGGAGCTATAAAAACCAACACTAGGGAAAGAATAAAGGATTATAAAAAAATATAAAAAATGATATGCCAACAAATTGGATAGCCTACAAGAAATGGATAAAAATCTCAGAAACTTATAACGTCCCAAAACTCAATCAGGAAGAAATAGAAAATTTGAACATACTAATTATGAAGAAAGAAATTGAATTAGCAATCAAAAGATTCCCAACAAAGTCTGTGATCAGATGACTTTGTTGATGAATTCTACCAAACATTTAAAGACAAGTTAATACCTATTCATTTCAAACTATTCCAAAAAAAAAAAGAAGAGGAAGGCAAGCTTCCAAATTCATCCTATGAGGCCAGTATTACCCTGATATCAAAATCTGTTTAAGACACTACAATATAAGAGAACTATAGGCAGATATCTCTGATAAACACACATGCAAAATCCTCAACAAAATATTAGCAAGCTGGATCTAACAATACATTAAAAAAATAATTCACCATGATCAAGTGGAATTTATTCCTGTAATGCAAGTGTGTTCAATATTTGCAAATCAATCAACATATCACATCAACAAGAGAAAGGATAAAAATGATACAATCATCTTGATAGATGCAGAAAAAGCATTTGATGAAGTACAACATCCATTGATGATAAAAATCCTCAACAAGGTAGGTTTAGAGGGAACATACCTCAATATAATAGAGGCCATATATGAAAAATCCACAGCTAACATCATCTTCGATGATGAAAAACTGAGTGTTTCCCCCAAGATCAGGAACAAGACAAGGATGTCCACTCTCACCAATTTTATTCAGCATAGTACTGTTAGTCTTAGCCACAGCAATCAGACATGAATAAAAACAAAAGCATCCAAATTGGTAAGAAAGAAGTAAAACTTTCATTATTTGCAAGTGACATGATAGTATATAGAAAACTCTCAAGACTCCAAAAAAAAAAAAAAAAAAAAAAACTAGAACTGGTAAATGAATTCATTATAAAAAATAAATATACAGAATCTATTGTATTTCTATACACCAATAATGAAGTATACAAAATAAGTATACAGAGATCTGTTGCATTTCTATACACTAATAATGAAGTAGCAAAATAGGAATTAAGAAAACTGTCTCATTTACCACTGCACCAAAAAGAATAAAATACCTGGGAATAAACTTAACCAAGGTGGTGAAAGACCTGTTTTCTGAAAACTATAAAACACTGATTAAAGAAATTGAGATAAAAAAACAAATGATATGATATTTCATGCTCATGGATTGGGGGAACAAATATTTTAAAAATGTCCATACTACCTAACGCAATCTAAAAATTTAATGTATTCCCCCTATGAAAATATCAACAACATTTTTACAGAACTAGAAAAAATAGCCCTAAAATTTGTATGGAACCACACACACAAAAAAATCTCAAGTAATCAAGAACAAAAGAACAAAACTAGATACCACAATCCCAGATTTCAAAATATTCTACTAACTGTAATCAAAACTGGATACCGCAATCCCAGATTTCAAAATATTCTACTAACTGTAATCAAAACACTATGGTACTGGTACAAAAACAGACCCATAAATCAACAGACTAAAGTTCACAGAAATAAACCCATGATTATATACTCAATTAATCTATGACAAATAAGACAGGAATATGCAATGGTAAAAAGACAGTCTCTTCAATAAATAGTATTGGGAAAACTGGACAGCTACATGCAAAGAAATGGAACTGGCCCTCTCACATAATACAGAGAAAAAAACCTAAAGTGAATTAAAGACTTAAATGTGACATGTGAAATGATAAAAATCCTAGAAGAGAGCACGGGCAGTAATTCCTCTGACACTGGCCCAGGAGCAAAATTTTTCCAGATATGTCTCCTGAGGCAAAGGAAACAAAAGCATAAACTGTTGGGACCACATCAAAATAAAAAGCTCTGCTCAGCAAAGGAAATAATCAGCAAAACGAAAAGGCAACCTGTTGAATAGGAGAAGATATTTGCAAAAAACATATCTGATAAAGGGTGAGTATTCAAAAAACATTAAGAACTTACACAACTCAACATCAAAAAAAAAAAAAAAAGGAACAAAAACAAGTAATCTGATTAAAAATGGGCAGAAGACATGAACAGACATTTCTCCAAAGAAAACATACAGATAGCCAACAGACACATGAAAACATGCTCAGCATCACTAATCATCAGGGAAATGGAAATCAAAACCATGAGATTTCATCTCACACTTGTCAGAATGGCTAAAATTAACAACACAAAAAACAAATGTTTGTGAGGATGTAGAGAAAAAGGAACCTTCCTGCACTGTTGGTAGGAATGCAAACTGGTGTAGCCACTGTGGAAAACAGTGTGGAGGTTCCTCAAAAAAATAAAAATTAGAATTACTACATGAGGGGTACCTGAGTGTCTCATCCGACTCTTGATTTCAGCTCAGGTCATGGTCTTAGTGTTGTGAGATCCTTCCCACATCAGGCTCCACACTCAGTATAGAGCCTGCTTAAGATTCTCTCTCCCTCTGCCCCTCTCCTCCACTAGATCTCATTCTCAAGGAAGGAAGGAAGAAAGGAAGGAAGGAAAGAAGAAAAGAAAGAAGGAAGGAAGGCAGGAAGGATGGACCACATGATCCAGTAATTCCACTACTGTGAATTTACTCAAAGAACATGAAAACACTAAAAGATATTTGCACACCTATGTTTATTGCAACATTATTTACAATAGCCAAATTATGGAAGCAGCCTAAGTGTTCACTGATAGATGAATGGAAGAAGATGTGGTGTATATATAAAATGGAATATTACTTGGCCATAAAAAGAATAAAATCTTGCCATTTGCAAAAACATGGATGTATCTAGAGGGTATTACATTAAGTGAAATAAGTCAGTCCAAGAAAGACAAATACCATATGATTTCATTCATATGTGGAATTTAACAACAACAAAAAAATGAACAAATTAACAAAATAAATAAACAGCAACAACAACAAAAAAGAGACAAACCAAAAAATAAACTCTTAAATATAGAGAACAAACTGATGGTTACCAGAGTGGAGGTAGGTGGAGAGATGGGTGAAAAAGGTGAAGGGGATTAGGAGTACACTTATCTTGATGAGCACTGAATAATGTATAGAATTATTGAATCACTGTTTTGTACACCTGAAACTAATATAGCACTGTATGTTAATTATACTGTAATTAAAATAAAAAATAAAACAAGAAAAAAAAAGAAAGACTCAATTTAAGGGAAATTAATCTGTGTTCATGGATCACAAAACCTACTGTTGAAATGGCAATTATCTTTACATTGATATTCAGATTCAATGCAATCCCTATCAGTCACAGTTAGCTTCTTGTAGAAACTGACAAGCTCATCCTAAAATTCATAGACATGTTCAAGGACCCAGGATAGCCAAAACAGTGTTGAAAATACTGAAAAAAAAAAAGAAGAAGAAGAAGAAGAAAATTGCATGACTTATACTTTGTAATTACAAAACTTTCTACAAAGTAACATTAACAATATGGTATTGGCATAAGGATACACTATCAGTCAATGGAATAGAATTTAAGAATCCAGATATAAGCCTTCATGTTTATGGTCAATGGTATTTTGACAAATGTGCCAAAGCAATTCATAGAGTAAAAAAGTCTTTTCAACTAATGGTACCAGGACAAATTTATATCCAAATGCAAAATATAAATTTGGGCATCTAAGCACATCATACAACATACACAAAAATTAACTTAATAGTTCAAATGACTAAATGTAAGAGATAAAAGTATAAAACTCTTAGAAAAAAACAGGAAATATTTTTAAATTCATTAGATAACTGCCTCTTATATGTAACACTGAAACCAGAAATGACAAAGGAAAACCTCAGATAAAATGGATTCATCAGAATTAAAAACCACTGTGCAGTAAACAATACCATCAAGGAAGTAGAAAAACAAAACCAGAAAGGGAGACTATATTTGAAATCATATACATGATAAGGAATTTGTATACAGAATACAGAAAGAACTCTTACAATTGAAGAAGAGAAAAGTAATCTGATTCAAAATGGGCTCTGTACAGACTTTTCTCCAAAGAAAATATACAAATAGCCAATAAACACATGAAAAAATGTTCAACATCAATAATCATTAGAAAAATTACAAAACCAAACCACAATCAGTTACCACTTCACACTCACTAGGATACTATAATCAAAGAGCCAGACAATTAAGATGTTGGCAAGGATATAAAGAAATTGGAACCCTCACACACTGCTGGTGCTAATGAAAAATGGTGTAGCCACTTTGGGAAATGATCTGGCAGTACATCAAAATGTTAAATATAGAGTTACCATATGACCTAATAATTTTACTCCTATGGAGGTACTCAAGAAAAATAAGTGATATAGGAGAATAAGTAATAATAGAAATAAAAAATAAATAAAAATACATGCCCTCTCGGCCTCCAGGTTCTGAGAAGATGGCGAAGGTCTCAGAGCTTTACGATGTCACTTGGGAAGAAATGCGAGATAAAATGAGAGAATGGAGAGAAGAAAACTCACGAAACAGTGAGCAAATTGTGGAAGTTGGAGAGGAATTAATTCATGAATATGCTTCTAAGCTTGGAGATGGTATTTGGATCATATATGAGCAAGTGATGATTGCGGCGCTAAACTATGGTCGAGATGATTTGGCATTGTTTGGTCTTCAGGAGTTGAGAAGACAGTTCCCTGGCAGTCACAGAGTCAAGAGATTTGAAGCATGAGATTTGAAGCCATGGAAAGATAGGATGATGCTATACAACTATATGATAGAATTTTACAAGAAGATCCAACTAACACTGCTGCAAGAAAGCATAAGACTGCCATTCGAAAAGCCCAGGGGAAAAATGTGGAGGCCATTCGGGAACTGAATGAGTATCTGGAACAATTTTTGGGGGACCAAGAAGCTTGGCACGAACTTGCAGAACTTTGTATCAATGAACATGACTATGCTAAAGCAGCCTTTTGTTTAGAGGAGCTAATGATGACTAATCCACATAACCACTTACACTGTCAGCAGTATGCTGAAGTTAAATATACCCAAGGTGGACTTGAAAACCTCAAACTTTCTTGAAAGTATTTTGCTCAGGCACTGAAACTGAACAACAGAAATATGAGAGCTTTGTTTGGGTTTTACATGTCGGCAAGTCATATTGCTTCTAATCCAAAAGCAAGTGCAAAAACAAAAAAGGACAACATGAAATATGTGAGTTGGGCAGCTAATCAAATAAACAGAGCTTATCAGTTTGCAGGTCGAAGTAAGAAGGAAATCAAATACACTCTTACGGCAGTCGAAGACATGTTGGAAACACTGCAGATCACCCAGTCTTAAGGTTCCAAACTCTTTCACATTACATTTCACAACTGCACAATTGAACTTACTGGCCTGTGACTTATTTACTAAATGCCTAGTGCTATTTATGTACTAATTTTTTGTTAAGAGGGCAATTGTAAAGAATGTTTATATAAACCTAAAATGCCTTTTACTGCTAAGCAGGAAGATGGAGAAAGTCCACGGAAGAGAGATTTAACAAGATTCAAATTGATTGTACATCATTCTCTTCATATCACACATACATAACTCCTCTTAAACCACAACCTGATGTACAAATCCCATAAATAAATCATGTGATTTATTAAACTTGCAAAAAAAAAATACATGCCCTCTCAAAAACATGTTCATAGCAACATTATTTAGAATAATCAAACAGAAATAACCTAAATGTCTACCAACTTTTATTTTTTTAATTTTTAAAATATTTTATTTATTTATTTGACAGAGAGAGAGAGAGAGAGAGAGAGAGTGCACAGAAGCAGGAAGTGCAGCAGAGGGAGAGGGAGAAGCAGGCTCCCTGCTTAGCTGTGATGCTGGGATCATGACCTGAGCTGAAGGCAGCCACTTAACCAACTGAGCCACCCAGGTGCCCCATCTGTCAATTTTTAAATGGATAAATATACATGGTATATCTATACAACTGAATATTATTTGGCAATAAAGAGAATAAATTATTAACATATACTGAGCATGGATGAACCTTGAAAACATTATGCTAAGTGACTGAAGACTGTCACAGAAGATTACATATTGTGGGATTCCCTATACAAAATATAGAAAATATAGATTGCCTATACTTTTGTATACAAAAGTATACAGTATAGGCAAATCTATAGAGAAAGGAGGTGAGTTGAATGGGGCTGACTGGCAGCAAGGGGTGTGGAGAGTTATAGCTAATGAGCTTAGGGTTTCTTTTTGGGTGATAAAAATCCAGATTTAGATCACAGTGTAGTTGTACAACTCTGTGAATATATTAAAAAACATTAAACACATCAAGTGGGCAAACTTGGGGATGAAGGTATCATATCTTAATAAAGCTGTTAAAAATAGGACATGGAATAAAGGGTCAATATGTATGGTGATGGATTATTAATTGTATGTTTCTACATAACGTATTTAATTAGTCACTAAAGTATAATACATGGATCACACTTAAAAATAAGTTCTAAAGCCAATTGAATAGGAAAGGATTTTTTGAGAGACACCAAATGTGAAGAGACTGGAATATTTGAGCCAATTGTCAATCCATTTCACTTTAACAATATCCTCTGTGTGTGCATGTTTGCATTTCAGAAACCAGAATGAATTTACTTTACTAGAGACTGTGTTTATATATTGAGATGTTTATTTTTATGCACTTTTGCCAAGTATTATTGATTGTCAGTATATTTCATGATGATTTTTCATTTAAGAAAACTCAGTTGCATTAGGTTGTACTGACAATCAATACCCTTTCTGGCTAATCACTTGATAAATTATACAAAGCGTTAAATAGTGAAAACATGACACCCAAAAGCCTTTCACTTAAAGAAGCTATATACTTTATGTAAAGAAATCTATTCATAGTTCATTGATTCTATTTACTGGTAATAGCTAAGCTTTTGGTATAACAAGCTCCAAACTAAAACACTGGATATAGTCTTGCCATACTAGTAGGTTCATATTCATCATCTCTCAGCTTCATATAGACTAAAAATTTATTATTTAATGTTAGGATAGTGAGAAAGACCATCTCCTCCACTCAAAATTAAGAAATAAGTAGTAAGTTTAAGAAATCATGGAAGAGAGAAAAAATGTATATAAGTGTGTATATGTATAGTATAAAATATGTATAGTATATATGCTAGGTTTGTAAAAATGTTTACTTGAATATAATTTGTTATATTAATATTACCTTATCAACTTGCATAGCAAAAGAAAAATCCACTGTATTTGTCAATGTGTTCTAGCATAAAACATAAGAGACTGTTAAGCATTCTATTAGCTTAAAGTCACTGGAATAAAATTTTTATTCATGTGTTTGATTTGTTCATTTATTCCATCAGTCAATTCTTCATTTCTTCCTCCCTACCTTCCTGTCTCTGGCTCTGTCTCTCTCTCTAAAATGTATCATCTATTAACTATCTAATATGTATTGAATACCTACTGGGCACCTGGATATTGATTTGCACAAGATGCTCAATAAATACTTGGAAGATCTAGTAATTCGATTTTAGCATTTATCACGGATTATATGTGGAACATTTATTCTTTACTTTGAGCATATGATATCTCTGTGACTCTGACTTCTCAGAAGAATAGTAGCTTTCCTGCTGACTCAGGTACAACCTTGCCATCATCTCCTTCTGGGAATAAGTTTTATTGAGGCATATTTCTCCTCCATTATTTGCTCCTTTTCAGAAGAGTGAGTGAACTGTCGTATATTACAAATTACTTCTAACCTTGCTGTATTTTACTTGGAGTTACCTTTGTAGAGGGTAGACACCCATCAAGACTAATATATAACGAAATAGATGGTAACAGAGGTGTTAAAACTATAGATATCACCAAAAATGTTAATATTAGTTGCACGCACACTACATCAGGCCATGTTATTTTTTTTTTACTTTTTATACGAATTGAATTTTTATTCAATCATTTCCATAGTTTTATGAAATCAATAATAATATCCAAATTTATAGATGAAGAATTCACCTCCATTTCCTTTTCATAACTCTCATCCAATGTTACACACCAGATTTGGTTATAATCTAGGACTGAATACATGCTGAAATTTAATATTGTAGGCCCTGGTATCTTGTTACAATGTCCTGTTTTTCCTCCTTTCTCACTTTCTTATTTTTCAAGAATTAAAACATTAAGACCCAGTAGGAGGAACCAGCTTATTATTCTACCTGCCTCCCTATGAATCCAAGATTCCATGACATATACTTTTAGCTATCAGTCTCAATAGGCCTGTGTTTTTGTTTTTGTTTTTGTTTTTTTCCAAAGAAGCCCTACTAAACACTAACTCTGGATCAATTATTCACACACGGGAAAACTGGTTAAAAAAATGAATATGAAGAATGGTAGAGAAAACAACGATAAAAACTAGATACCACATAAGTACCACAGATCCATGGTCTTCAACCACAATTTAAACTTCATGTGATTTTTGTATACATAGCAATCTTTTTGGGGAACTCTAGTAATTTTCTTTCCTTTTTCCTAATTATCCTAAATTCTTTATTTATAATATGATATACCTTCATACCTCATATTCATAAATAACTTTTTGTCTTCACTGTGGAAATTAAAGCCATCTGACATGACATTCCTTTACTTAGTTCCGTGTCTCCTGCCAACACTTTCCATCTGAGTACTGCTACAACATTCTTATTCATGCTTCCGTTACTGGAAATGTGATTCACTTTACTTCTTTGTTTTTTGCATTTCCTGGCCATCTCGCTCAAATTAAAAATAAATAAATAAATAAATAAATAAATAAATAAATAAATAAATAAATAAATAAATAAATACAGTGATTGAATAATACATTCCTCTACTTACCTACATTTCTATTTCCATACATTATCTCTCATTGCCACATACTATTTATTTCTTGTAATTATTGCATTTCAACAATCATCCTGAAAAACCCTTTTTAAGATTATCAATAACCTGCCTTCAGCTCAAGGAAATGGAGACTTAACTGATAAATTTCCTCCAATATTAGAACATTACTCTGTTTCCTTAAAAGTCTCACATTTCTAATTTGTTGTGCATTTTCTTTGGATTTTTCCTTTTGTCTTTTTTCTATATTGTAAAGTCTTATTTATGTATGCATTTTTTTTTAAGATTTTATTTATTTATTTGACAGAGAGACACAGCGAGAGAGGGAACACAAGCAGGGGGAATGGGAGAGGGAGAAGCAGGCCTCCCTGTGGAGCAGGGAGCCCGATGCGGGGCTCTATCCCAGGACCCTGGGATCATGACCTGAGCCGAAGGCAGATGCTTAACGACTGAGCCACCCAGGCACCCCTTATGTATGCATTTTTGATAATACCTTAAATATCCTCAAGGGCTAATATTTTACTTATTGTCTCTTGTAAATTATATATTCTCTCAGCTACTTCCTCTAAATCCATTGTTTGTTCTACCCAATAAACCAGTCTGAACTCTAGTTCTTAGTACACAATCCAGATTTCTAACAAGTTTTTGTTTTGTTTTTTTAGTGATTACAGAACTTGTGAGTCTAGAATTCTCACTAAGCTCCAGATAATTATATTCAATTTTCTAGTTGATTTTTCTACTTGGATATCTCATAGCTACTTATAATCAATATATTTAAACTTTAGCTTTTCCTCAGTTCTAACCTCCCACCCACACAATTATATCTTCATTCCTTTTCACTGGTACCGTCACCTGCACAGACAATCTACCTTTGTGTTTTGCCATCTCTACACATTCATAATGTAATTTCTTCTTCCTGATGTGTATGTACACACTTCATCAAACTTATATTGGCTAATTCCTACTTATATTAAATAATGCATCTCTCCTTAAAAACCTTAGCTGAACTCCTAGACTATTCTGTATGCTCTGCTTCCACTTATCGCTTTATACTGTAAGAGCTCTACAATTTTTTCTTCACAATACTACTTTGGAGATGGACTTCTAAAAATATTTGAGTAGCCAAAGAGCTGTCAGAAACACTGCTTTATCTTTTTTATGGATTTTTGATTTTGTGAGAAATTTCTTGAACTGCACTCAAAATTTTTACTTTACCAAAAAAAAATTTTTCCTGTATAGCATTTAATGGTACTCTTATACAACAAATTCATAAATGTAGATAGATGGTCAAATTTATGCATTCATTGCATGGAGTAAGAAATCAAGAAATTTGATAGAAATGACTATTTAATGTGTTACAATGTTAATAATTTATGTTTCATAGTAGCAATGCACTCATTTAAAAAATGAATGCAAAGTATATAGCATAATGCTTGGCATATGCATGTTTTATTTTAAAAGTTATCTAATATCTTTTCATGATAAAGAAGTCAATTTTATTCACTAAAAATAGACTAGTCTTTCTAAAATTTATATTGTCCTATATTCCTATGGGGTATTTAAGCATGGTTATGTAATATTGTAAATTTTTTTTTTAAAGATTTATTTATTTGACAGAGACAGAGATAGTGAGAGCAGGAACACAAGCAGCAGGAGTGGGAGAGGGAGCCACCCAGGTGCCCTAATTTTGTAAAATTTTTACCAATTATATTTTTGTCATTTCAGTTATTTTAGTTATTACTGTGAATGGGAAATATTGACAAAAATTCTTTTTTTTTAAAGATTTTATTTATTTATTTGAGAGAGACAGTACAAGCAGGGTGACGCACAGAGTGAGAAGTAGGCTCCTCACTGAGAAGGGAGGCCAACACATTGCTCAATCCCAAGACCCCAAGATCATGACCTGAGCCGAAGGCAGACGCTTAACCGACTGAGCCACCCAGGTGCCTGACAAAAAAATATTTCTATGAAACAAAATGTTTCCCAATGAAGTATGTACCTTACAAATAGATAGGGGACATATAAAGGTTTTATTTCTCCAACACTAAAATGCCAAATATTCTGAAGCAATTGAGAAAGCAATTTAATAGTCTTTATATGAAGCTATACTATAAAACTTTCCAGTTTTCCATTGAAAGAACAACACCAAGAAAATATTTTACTCTCCATTACAACTTAAATTTTTACCTTGCCCTCTTCAATGTGCTTCAGGATTTACAGCTTCTGACATCCTCCTTATAATACCTATTCTATCCAGCCAGTGAGCACCTAATTGATAATGATGAAAATCATCTATCTGTGGCATATGTTGAACATCTGTTTCAGACTATAATTTTAAATTTATGCCTTCTGTTTAAAACGGAAGCATTGAGAAAATGAGTTTTCATTTTTCCAGTTATATTTTTAATTGTTGGCTGACCAATGTGACTGAAACTATAGTAGAGACTTTCACTTTTGAAACTGTATCAGAAGAATATGGAAGAATAGAAGCACAACCCATTATAAATTGACCTATAGTATTTGTTTTCTAACTTGTGTGTATTCTATAAATACTCATCTCTGCAGTCATGTGGACATGCATATGTAATTTGCTAAGCTTCAGACATCTAACCAGAGTTTACTGTTAAATCAAATGTTCAGTTGAGACCTATCTGCTAATCTTTGCCTCACAAATAGTTATTATGAAAAGGAAAAGAGTGAACTTTGAAAAACTCCTGCTTACAAGCTGTTTTGCCTTGGCCAAAATTAATCTACCTCATCTCTCTGAAACCAGTGAGACTTCTTCATATTGTGGATATTTTCTTCTTTCTTCCATACAGTATCCTTCTCCCCTGCTTTTAGGAAAATGATCCTCTATTTCTGATATAGGATTCTATATGGTTCTGGGGAAGATCCTGTTCATAGAAATTTTCTCTCTTCTTGCCTACTCTTCCCTGCCATCAGTTGATGGGCAGATGATTCAATCATGGCAATTAGGCTTTAGCTCTTGGTAAGTTAAATTTGAGGGCAATGTCACCTTGAGATAATGCTAAAAGTGAACATCCACAAATACACAGTCCATGGGCTCCTGACTGAATTTTCTAGAGCTGTGAAAATTCCTGCCATTTATTAAAAATAGTAATTAGCTTTTTCTTTCTCTCTCTTTTTAAGTTATAACTATTTGTTAAACTAATTCCCTTTTTATTTTTATTATTCTATTTTATTTTTGCTAATTCCCTTTTTAAAAATTACATCAGCTAGAGTGGATTTCTGTTACTTGAGACAAAAGAATTCTTACCAATTCAGTACTCCACAGTTATTGTGATAATTAAATTTCATTAATTGAAATAACATGTGAAATTGCCTATTTAATAGGTGATTCTAACAGAACAGGCTGAATAATTATTTTTTACCATCTTTGTTACCTTAGCATCTTCCCCAATTCCTACTAGCTGCTTTTATGATTTTTGTAAGCGCTTGATGAGTTTTGTTTTAGTATTTGGGAATCACGAAATGTCAAGCCTCAAATTTTGCCTGGTCTGAATTAGATTTATCCAAACCAGTATTCTCATCTTATAGAAATGAAAAATCAATTAAGGATTTACAAACCTGTCCTTGTATTTGAAGAAGTTGGCCATGACCATGATTTTTGCAAGTACCTTTTTCAAGAGAAAAACATGACTCATTAAATTCATAGATTGTACTAGAGATGTTTTTGTGACTGTAACCTGCAAATTTTGATGCATTATTCCAGTATCTTAAATAATGTGCGTCACGCAATAGGTACTGGGTAAATCTCTTGAGGGAATTATCATTTTCAAATGTTTTTGCTATTTGTAATTCTATTCCTTAGATTTACATCATTACAATCCCTTTGTTTTAAATGAACCACAGCTTTCTTCTCTAATTCACAAAAAAAGTAGCAAATGAACTTAGGTTAGCAAAGACATGAAAGAATGTGTAAATAAATATGGGTTAGGGACACACACACACACAGAGAGAGAGAGAGAGAGAGAGAGAGAGAGAGAGATAGGTTATCTATTCCATCAATGTGGTTCATGATGAAAGATCTCCTCACCATATCTCTGGAGATAAATTTTATTTATCAATTCTGTTTTAAATGGCCACTCAGTGCAAAATTTAGAGTATTTTTCTTAAAACATGTGTAATATTAAAATGAAATTAAGCCTTCAAATTGGCTATCGGGAAACTGTAATTTTAGAAATAACTTTTTTTTCTTCTCATATGTACGGTACAACCAGAGTTGATTAACACAGCATAGATGCAAATATTGTAAGGTGGAATAATATTAACGTTGTAAATGAGTATAAACACATATACCATTATCATTATATATATTAATTTTAAGTAATGCATAAAAGTATATGTTTGTTTAAAATTAATAAAATTTACCATAAAAATATATGGCTTACATCACAGAAATCTGCTAATGTGGCAATATAACAGTCTTATAAATAGACTGAGGTGTAAGGAAGAATAGATCTAACACCTAAAGTAGAAGCTGAATCTGTTATTTTTCCCTCCAGCAACAACACTCAGATTTATTGAATGGTTACCCACTTACAAGACAGAACTGCAAAACTAGTTACATCAAATATAATGTTGTTGAGAATTTAGCAAGCAACTCCATGGTATTGCTATTTCGATAACCATTTTATGTGGCAAAGCAGTTGGCAGGGACCTTAAACCAATACTAGCACCCTCATGCAAGTGCTTGCCCTAGATAGCAGCCCTCAGAGTCACAAGCAAATGCAAGTTTATGATAGGACTTCCTGACAGTCCTTATAATCACCAGTCTCCCCTGCCTCCCAGATCCTCCCTCTTGTGTGCCTCTTAGATAAGACCCATATGGGGCTAACAAAAACCCTACTTGCTTGGTTTGAAATGACCAATCCAGCCTTAGCTCAGGAACCCCAAAGCACTCACTCATGGACCCTAAGTCATATGCCCCAGCAACTAGTGTTCTCTCCCTGCATTCTGTCTTGACTTCCTTGAGTGGTCCCTCCAGGCATGACCTGTTCTGCCTCCAGGATCTGTGAGTAACAAATTTCTCTATTTTAATTTCTCTTGTGGTCTCTTACTGAATGGCAGCTCACCATCCAGCACCCTGTGCTCCACTCGACAAATGTAAAAGCAATTAAAGAAGGTTGTTTCCAAAGATTAAGAAACATAAAGAAGATTGTTGGCACTGAAAAATTATCTGTGGACATCCAGCCCAACTCACTATAAAGGAAATTAAGGTGCAGAGTGATCAATAAATTGGCTTAAATGTATACAGTTGGTTTTTTGAAGAATTAGGGCTTCTGTCTCTTCTCCCTGGCTTTGTCTCTCTTTCTGGGCTTTTCTCCCTGGTCATTCCTTTCCTTGAGCAATTCCCTCCACAGATCAGTACATTTATATCTCAGATTAAGTACCAGATCTTTAGAAGAGATTCTGGCCAATTAAAAGTAACTGACTTCTCCTCACCCCTACCAGTAGCTTTTTATTGTTGTTAAGCTATTATTTTGTTCTTAACATTTAATGTCTAATTTTTTTTTCCTCTGGCTCTCTCTCTGTCTTTCAAGCTTCTTGGAGATCGGGGCCTTACCTCAATTTTCAGGGCCATATAACCTATAACAGTAACACATAGGGAAGTATTTAATAAATACTTTTGTGATGACTTGTTGCATATTGCTCACATCAAAAATATCAGCTCATCAGAGGCTTTTTCTCACCATCCTGTCTGAAGTAGTAGCCCCCAGTCTGTCACCAAACCCTGCCAGATGCTACTGTAACTGAACAGCCTATTAATAGAAAAAATACTAAATTATGTAGCACATTATATATTCACCATGTGCTGCACATAATTTGACAATTTTAATCAAATCAGTATGTGCAAACTAATAACTTTTGCTATTAATTATATATACTTACTGTCTATTGATCAAATTAGCTAAACAAGTTCTCTGCTATGTAGAAATACTTCAAATAAAAACTGGAAAAATAGCTCATCAAACATACTGCTAATATTGAGATATACTTTCTGTGCTTCCATTTCCTTATCATTGAAATGATGATGATAATAGTACCATTCTTATAAGGTTATAAACATTGAATAAGTGACTAAAAATAAAGTCCTCTGTAGACTGACATACAACAGAAATTGAATAAGCATTAGTATTTGTTAAAATGTAATCTCCATTTATATTTCTAATGATGTTTTAAAATTTAGATGTTGATTATATTCAGGCAATAAACAATTTTACTTATTTTTTTTTTAAGATTTATTTATTTGAAAGAGCATGGACTCGATTGGGGGGGAGGAGTAGTGGGAGAGACTTCAAGCAGAGTCCCTGCTAAGCGCAGAGCCCCACACAGAGCTCCATCTCATGACCTATGAGAGATCACAACCTAAGCCAAAACCGAGTCAGAGACTTAACTGACTCAGCCACCCAGGCGCCTCTTATTTGTGTTTAATTGTTTGGGGGTCATGAATACCTCTAACTAACAATAAAGCCAATTTATTATTTTACCAATGACCAAGGATTTTTACTTTCATAACATTTAACATATTAAATGCATTTTCCCTTACTATCCATTAGGCTATATTTCAGTGTTGTTATTAAACACACAACTCTAGCAAAAAAGATGATATGGCTATGAATGGCAAAAACACTTGTTTTTATAAAACTCATTTGATGGCCTCATTTTATCTCCACTATTATTTTATTGGCTAAATCTTTATTTCTTGGGTTGTGCTCTAGAGCATGGTGCAGAAAAAATGAATATGTGACATAGACTATATGTAGCCTACAAATTCTAAAATATTTTTATCTGGCTTTTTTCAGGAAAAAAAATTTGCCAGACCCTCAAGAGCTACATATACTTTTATCCTTCCCTCTCTTCCTCCTTTTGTGTCTCTACCATCACTATTTTTGCTTTTTATCCTTTTCCTATTTCCTACCTTTAGATAGATTGATGATAGACAGGCAGACAGAAAGGCATAGATGTAGATCTTAAAAAATCAAAACAACATTCCTAGAAACTAGGGCAGGGCCAGACTTGTCTCCTGCCTCAGGCCATAGTTTGCTAACCCTTAGTCTTGATTTTACAATATACATATTAAATAGATCATAATCTACCTTTAAATTATATTATACTGTTTCTCAGATAGTTTACTAATATTATAATAGCACAGTTCCACCCTCCTACATATCTTATTCATTCAAAAGTACCCTGTTGCATTTTTATTATTTTTGCTTTAGATGGTTAATAATTGTTTAAAGAGATTTAAAATAAGAAAAATATATTTTATATTTATTCAGAAATTAACATTTCTGGCCTTCTCCATTCTTTTCATCTAAAGCCATATTTCTGCCCTGGGGTGCCTGGGTGGCTCAGTTGGTTGAGCATCTGATTCTTGATTTCTGCTGGAGTCATGATATTAGGGTCCTGGGATGAGTCCCGGTGCAGGCTTCACGCTCAGTGGGGAGTCGGTTTGAGGATACGCTCTCCTTCTCCCTCTGCCCTTCCCCCCACTCATGCTCTTTCTCTCTAAAATAAGTAAATAAATCTTAAAATAAATAAATAGAGCCATATTTCCATCTGTTTGTTTCACTTTGCATTTTGTCTGAAGAACTCCCTATCCCATTTCCTATGGTATAATTCTGGCTCTGAATACTTTCAGCTTGGGTTTATCTGAAAAGTATTTAAAAAAAATTATTTATTTTAGAGAGAGAGAGTGCATGTGTGCAGGGGTGAGGGGCAGAGTGAGAGGGAGAGAGAGTCTTAAACCGACTCAGTGCTGAGCACAGAGAGGGACACAAGGCTCAATCTCACAACCCTGAGATCACGAACTGAGACAAAACTGAGCTTGAAACTTAACTGACTGCACCACCCAGGCACCCCATGAAAAGTAATTTGCCTTAAGTTTTGAAAAATATTTTCTTGGTGTATAAATTTCAGGTTGACTGCTTTTTGCTTGTTTTTTTTTGGCACTTGTTTTTTCACAATCATTGTCCTTTTCCCCCTTCTTGTCCAGCATGTTCATTCTATCAATTTTATTTTGCATTTGAGATGTTTCATTTTTCATCTCTAGATGATTTAGAGCTCTTTATATTTTCCATTTTTCTTTCCATTATGTTTGTTCTTTCCCTTTATCTCTGAAAATATTTGTAATAAACATAATAGCTGTATTAAATATTAACCCATCATCTCTGGCATATCTAGTTCTATTTCTATTAAATGTTTTTTCTGGTTATGGGTCCTATGTTCTTGCTTTATTACATGCCTCATTTTTAATTGGTGTCTGACATTGTGAATTTTGTATAGTGATTACTGGGATTTATAGCCTTTGTAAGAGTCTTAAGGCTTTGTTTTGGCATGCAGTCAACTTACAAATCAGTTTGATTCTCTATATTTTTAAGCTTTGTTAGGAAACAGAATAGACTTTACTCTAGGGCTTTGCAGTGAAGGCATGAATCTTCTGAGAATTCTACCTAATTCCCTTTTATTACAAGGACTCTTTATTCTGACACTTGGGGACATGAACGATTTTTGTTTTACATCCGCTTAGACAATTGTTCAGCCTATTGCTTTCTAGTGGTTCTTTTCCAACATCAAGAAGTATCACCATGTACAAGAACAGATCAATGCAAAGCCAAAGAAGTTAGGAGATTCCTCTTCACATCTCCAAATTTTCTGTCTGCAGGTCTCTAATCACTGGTACTTTGCTCCATGAATTATAATGGCTTTGGCCTCCCTCCATCTGCCCAAATCATTGAGTCATTGGGTCCTGTTTGTATTTTTTTCTCCATTCACTGCAGCCTTGAAACGGCCTCCAGGCAGTATCCTGGGTAAAAATTAGGGTTCAATTATTGGTTTCTCTTCCCTAGGGGACAAAGTTGTGTGATAACTCTAGTTCAATGTGTATAAACTCTTGTTTCATATTTTTTGTGAAGGGAGGGCAATGTCTCTAACCATAAGTCCCCCACAGTTTGAAGCAAGGGTCTTGATACAATTTTGATTTAGTATCTTGGCCTATAAAAGTGTCAATTTTAGAGGTTTATTCTTGGGTTTTCCACTACAATAGCTATTATCTGACAGGCCATGAAAACAACGTGTGCATTCAGTCGAGTATTTTAGACAGGCACATTAATGTTGGTTTGTAGACCCACTAGATCCACTGTGAGCTGGACCTGGTCCAGGACTCAACTTATTACCTATCTCCTATATGGTCCATTCTAACAGAAAGCCATGGCAATGTCTGAGTCCTTTGATATTAAAGCTGAACTAGGCCCAGTACTCAAAGTTTCACACAACATCGCCATTTTTTTGCCCCCACTATATTACTCATGTTAATGGACATAGTCTCCCTAAGGAAAGACATAGAGAAAAGTTATCATATGCATTTGTTATGGTGATACAGGATTCTCTTTCTTAGGGGCCAGACTCTACATCTGATAATGGGTTCTGGAGCTGAGTATATGCTCAGGACTAGAAAGTAGGCAAGATATTGTGACTCTTTACTTCTGTCACTGTTCTAAGTCTCCTGGTTTATTTTATAAATCAATTAATCTTTATTCCCATGATGCAGACTGTAAAATTTCTTTGTTGCTACCCATCCGTCTTTTCCCCAGGGACACCATGTTCCAGTAGCCATCTTGATAGCTCTGTACAAGACAAGCTCTCTGGTTGCCACTCTGTCATTGTCACTAAGATAATTGTCTCCCCCTTATTTCTGATGATTAAAGGCCATTATATGAATGCTATTATATTGGGATCCTATGTTCACCTTTACTTTTAGGATCCAGTTCTTAAACTCTCCTAGCCTCAGCCTGAAAAAAGAAGGTATTGCTGATTTTCAAGAGGGCACCAGGATCCTCAGAGTAACCCTGTCTCTAATACACTTCTTATCACTGCGGTAATAGAGTGATTTCTGTGACATCACAAAGGATATAGGTGGCTTGTATGTTTTCAGTTTTCTTAGAAAGACCCTCCCAATTTTGCTCCACTTTTTGTTCTAATTTTTCACTGACTCCTACAGAAGGCCTGGGGTTTATATGTCAATTACTGTAAGGCCTTTACTATTTCTAAGCTTTTAAGAATCAAAACATCTGTGTGTGTGAGCATATCTTTCTCCTGGTTCTACTCCCACCTTGACAAAGTTTAACTCTTATATCCAAGGAGAGTGCTCTCATAATGATAATCAATCCCTTATCAAACTTTATTTACAGGCCCAGAACATGCAGGGGGATCTGTGATTTGAGATTCACAAGTGTTTTAATTCAGGGACCCCCATGCCATATTTCAAGTTTAATTCAAACAGTCCTCTGACAGTGGCATATCTGACTTAAATTAATAAAATGTTAATATTTTGGGGGGCATTGCTTCTTTTCCAATTAAGTCCTAGGCTCAATTCACAGCTTTTATTACCATATAGTTGAGGTGTAAAAATTTTTATATGCTACTGAAGAGGCTCTCTGGCTATTACACTTCACCTACATGGGTGATTAGTCACCCTCAGCCCTTCATTGTCTTTCTCCAATGCACTTACTGTCCCCATAACAACTATCAAATGCCATCCTTATTGTAATTACTACTTTCCCTATACGTCTCAAAATCCTGATATGTTGTACCCACTAGTGAATTAACCTCCACTTCCATCATTCTAGTTTACCACCTTATCATTCATGAAATTTAACAATGACATTGCCACAGCATACCAGTACCTATCTATATTCATCCTATTACCAGTAATGTGGACCTCATTGCCAGCTGGTGTTGGATGGTCCAACTGTGCAATTACATACCAGTGCTGTGTTCTCGGGACCCTGAAGAATGAAATGCCTTAGGTATGTGTTCCTGAAAATGCTGTTCTGTATGTAGGAGGTTTTATGGAAAGGGCTCACAGGAAGAAGAGTTTTGAGATAGCAAGCGAAGCAGAGTTGGTCAGACAGATGTGGAGCTATGATGTGGTTGCTGTAGTGGCCTCAGTCAGTCTCACAGAGAGTGGTGAAGCTAGCGGTGAAGCCCTTTAGAAATGCCCTCCACAGAGGCAAGAGGAACAGGTTATGTATTCCCTTCTTGAGCAGATAAAAACTTGAGGGAGAGAGCTACCTTCAGCACAGTAAGCGTAGGTCATCAATTCTCAATATTCCTAGCAACTGGAGTGTTTAACAGAGGATCAAGATTGTGCACTACACCAGGGCACCTGGGTGGCTCAGTTGGTTGAGCGACTGCCTTCGGCTCAGGTCATGATCCTGGAGTCCCGGGATCGAGTCCCGCATCGGGCTCCCTGCTCAGCGGGGAGTCTGCTTCTCCCTCTGACCCTCCCCCCTTTCATGTGCTCTCTCTCTCTCTCAAATAAATAAATAAAATCTTAAAAAAAAAAAAAAAAGATTGTGCACTACACCAGGTACTATAAGGGTAAAAATTAATTAAAGAATCAACTACTGCAAGTTGTCATCATGTCTAGGAAGGAGAATTAGAGTATGCTACTACCGCACAGTTTGTCTCTTCAACCAAATCTGGGGGCAAGGGAATTTTTTTGACAGAAAGTCATGTTTATGTTGAAGACCTACAACCAGTGTTTCCTAAGACATAGTGAAAAGATCGTATGTTACAGATTCAATGAAATGGTTCAAAACATTGATTGGATTAGATAATATTCAGGCAAATACTCCATTATTTTGTAACCACTAATATAACACAGTCAGCTACACAAAAAAACCTGCATGCATTTTGATTTCCAGTAATATACATTTGGATATAGGACTCTGATTTTTAATTATTCTTATAAGTTTAATATATCCAAGTTAGTGTTGCGATAAGAATCAGTCAACATATTTTAGGGAGCTCCATAAATACTGAGCAACATTGGTGCAGTTTGATATAACTCTTTTATATTGGCTTGTGAAATACAATCTCATTATTTGTAATTAAATCTCAAATTTCACCAGAGACCATATACTTTGATTGTTGGGTAGGGATCTGAATGGGTTTGAGATACTTGCAATTTTAAGTTTCTATTAAAAAGATGAAGACATTGGCCATTATTGAGGATAATCAAAAGAATGTGACATGGGATCTGAATGAAATTCTTAAAACTTATTGTACCTTTATAATAAAGGAAATTAATCCCAATGTTAATAGTTTGAGACTCCAGTACTCTGGATGGTATTTTTAGTAATAATCCAAATCCATCTCCTTGAAGCCGCTTACTATATTCTCTTTTCTCACATATTACCAAAACATCCTCCCATTTTTTTCTGTCAAGATTCTCTAGATTACATTCTGTATTTTTTTATTGCAATAATGTACTATTGTAAGAACCAGTTAAGTGTGACAGCAGGTGTTAGAGCTTAAGAATGAAACAACTTGTATACCATTTATAGGAGAATCTATCTATATTTATATAAACAGTAAGATACACTGTTAAATAAATGAACACATAAAGTAAAGGGATTCGGCAAAGGATACGGTAGGTTTACTTAAATCCTCCTTATGGTCTGTAGCCAAGGAAAATAAGTGCATAAGAGCAAGAAGCCCAACATTATTATAATCAGATATCTTTTGTTATTTTCCACATACTGCCCTATCCATCCCCAGTTTCTTCAAAAAAATGAGTTTCAGTGGTTAAAAGGGTAGAGGAAGGGTAAGTAGAAAGAAGTGTCTCAGTAGGGAATGAGTATAAATCTATCACTAACATGGAATAACTAATCCGATGGTTCAGTGGCATCATCTTTATATGTGTAAAACAACATATTTCCCCTGACACCATCTTCTGACACTTTAGATACAGTCAGAGGTTAGGGTGGCTATGCTGCCACAATAAGTAAATTATGGGATCCCGCTGTTAGGAGTGGCTATCATCATTCACTTTGTTCTTCTAATGTCACATTTTTCATTATGTCTTAGGTACACTGAAAAGATGTATTCCACCTCTAACCTTCATGGCACTGAGTATAAATAGATGTGGATTTCAGTAAGTGAAGAACAATATTTCATTGGCAAAAACAGCCTTTCAATTTTGATAACTAAACTGCTTTGACCAAAAACTGGCCTTTTTTTCCTCTACGTTTGTAAATGAGAAAGACTATATTACTAGCAGTTATGAAATACACACATATGCATGTTACATTTTCTTGAAGATAAAACTATTTTCAAAGTAATTATTATGTTATTTGACTTCTTTCACTTGTTGACATTTGAAATGGTGAGTAAAGTTCCTGGTATCTTAACATGCATATCAGTAGTTACTCTAAATTGTTCTAGTAGTCCCTGTACTTTTCACTGCCACACATAGTTAAAACAACAGGAAAGCTTGCTCCAACTAAAAGATATCCTTGTTTAAATAGTAAACAGATTTTATTAAATTATGGCATTTGATTATGTATCTTAATATTCTCTGACAAAATGGTAAGTTTACTTAAATCATATAGAAATGCCATTATGTTCTTGAGGAAAAACACATGGGAAATTGAGTTGCAAGCTGAACTAGCCACTTTTTTCACTGAATAGAGTTTTTACTGAAAGTCATGATTATTCCAACACTGGTATTTGGCAAATCTAATTTTAAAATACGTATAGTTCATTAATGTTGAGTATAATCTCATTGTTCTGGTTGGATTTATTTCTCTAGTTGAGAATGTGTTCTCTGTTTTTCCTCCTCTTATTTACTTAAGGTATTTTTGGTACTCCATTTCAGTTTACCTATTTGTACTTTATAATTCTACCTCATTTTTTTTTCCTGCACTGTTCTTTAATTTCTACCATTTTATGTTCAAATTCATGGACTATTTCTTGTTATCTGTATTAAATTGTTAAGTCCATGTTCCACTGATTAAGTCCATTCTGTATTTTTTTTACTGTTTTTTTAAACTTACTTGTATAATGTCTACCTTTTTTATATTTTATAGTTCTCTGCTGAGATTTCCTATTTTTTCATTCATTACAAGCATAATTACCCTTTTTTTCTTTGAAAATAGTTTCAATAGATTATTTAAAATTTTATTTGGCTAAGATCACCATTAAATTATTTTGTGCTTTTTTTTTTTTCCTTTTGACTGTGGCTTGCATTCACTTATTTTTATGTGTTGTAATTTTAGATTAGACCTTTTACATTGTGAAGAATAGGTGTTAGAGATTCTGAATTCTGTTATATTCATTTAAAAGTAATTTATTTTTAGTTTTTAAATTTATTTTTCTTTAAGTATAGGTGATGCCCGTTATATTAGTTTCAGGTGTACAACACAGTGATTCAGTAACTCTATACATTATGCTATGCTCACCATAGTTGTAACTACAATCTGTCACTGTACAATGCTATCACAATACCATTGACTATATTCCCTTATGCAGTACTTTTAATCCCTGAGACATATGTATTCCATAACTCAAACCTGAAGCTTGTACCTTCCACTCCCTTTGCCCATTTTGTCCATCCCTCTGGCAACCACCAGTTTGTCATCCATATTTATGTGTCTGTTTTTGCTTTGTTTGTTCATTTGTTTTGTTTTTTAGATTCCACATATAAGTGAAATCATATGGTACTTGTCTTTCTCTGACTTATTTCATTTAACATAATACCCTCTAGGTAACTCCATGTTGTTGCAATTGGCAAGATCTCATTTTTTTTGACCGAATAATATTCCAATACACACACACACACACACACACACACCTTCTTTATCTATTCATCTATCATGGACAATTAGGTTGCTTCCAGAGCATGGCTATTGTAAATAATGCTGCAATAAACATGGGGTGCATATATCTTTTTGAATTAGTGTTTTCATTTTCTTTGGGTAAATGGCCAGGAGGGGAATTTCTAGATTGGATGATATTTCTATTTTTAATTTTTTGAGGAACCCTTATACTATTTTCCACAGTGGCTGCACCAGTTTGCATTCCCACCAACAGTGCAAGAGGGTTCCTTTTTCTCCACATCCTCACTAATACTTGTTATTTCTTGTTTTTTATTTTAGCCATTCTGATTGCTGTGAGGTGATATGGTACAGTGGTTTTGATTTGCATTTTCCTGATGATAAGTGATGTTGAGCATCATTTCATGTGTCGGTTGGCTATCCATAGGTCTTCTTTGGGGCAAAAAAACCCAACAAAACAAAAACAAAACTATTCAGATCCTCTACCAATTTTTAATCAGATTATTGGTTTTTTGGGGTGTTGAGTTGTATAAGTTCTTTATAATTTTTGGATACTGGTCCCTTATTATATATATATTTGCAAATATCTTTTCTCATTTAATAGGTTGCCTGTTTATTTCATTAATGGTCTCCTTTACTGTGCAACATTTTCTTTTGTTGTTGGGGTAGTCCCACTAGTTTATTTTTGCTTTTGTTTCTCTTGCTTGAGGAGACATACCTAGAAAATGGTTTCTAGGGCTGATTTCCCTGCCTATCTTTTCTTCTAGGAGTTTTATGGTTTCGGGTCTTTCATTTAGGTCCTTAACCAGTTTTGAATTTATTTCTGTGCATGGTGTAAGAAAGTAATAAGACTATCACTATTTGCTGATGATATGATACTATACATAAAAAATCCTGAAGACTTAAATACTATAAATCAATAAAGTTGCCAAACACAAAATTAATGTACAGAAATCTGTTGCATTTCTACACACTCATAACAAAGTATCAGAAAGAGAAGCTAAGAAAACAATTTCATTACAATTTCACCAAAAATAAGTAAATAAAATACCCAGGAATAAATTTAATCAAGGGTATGAAAGACCTCTACTCTAAAACTATAAGACATTGATGAAAGAAATTAAAGATGACACAAACAAATGGAAAAGAATTATATGCTCATGGATTGGAAAAATAATGTTGCTAAAATGTTCATAGTACACAAAGCAATCTGTAGATTCAATGTAATCCCTAACAAAATACTAACAGCATTTTTCACAAAACGAGAATGATCCTAAAATTTGTAAAGAACCACAAAAGAACCCGAATAGCCAAATGTTTTTATTACAATGTCATATCTTTGGCAACCCTAAGTTAAATTTAAAGTCATCATTGCTAGTTACTGCAGTATGTGAAAGTAGGGTTCTGAAGTGTGAAATGTGTAATAAGATGAGAGATAGAAGTATATGTCAGAAAAAATTAAGGAAGAAGTGTTCATTGAAACATATGCCATCAACAATGGCAGCACTTCCTTTGTATCAAAATTCATGTTTAGTGATAAAAAGGGATAAGAAAGAAAATTTTTCAAATAACTATCATGTGTTAAACTTCACTTTTTCATTTAATTTTACAATAAAATTTAGAGCTAGGTTTCATGATGTGTATGCAGGAGAGGAAAGAGACAAGTTGTAAATATTTCCTGAAAAAGTGAAGGTACTAAAATTCAGACACCTGCTCTCTTTCCACATTAGTCTCCAAATATTTAATTCTAAGTCTACACTAGACAAATGATTTAAACAATTGGGCTCATTAAATAGGGAATTAAAAGTAATTACTTGCTTAACTGATTTTTCACAAAATTGACTGACTCTTGCAGAAAATTCTGCAATGACGATTATGTTTGGTGTGATTTACATAATAGGTGCAGATATTATGTGTTTACAAAATCATGATTATAAATAACTTGTAATTAAGATATACTGCAATCATCAAACAAAAATTCTGAGCAACCAATATGAGTGTGCATGTACTATTATTTGCAAAACAATAGAAATTGATAATGTAGCAGAATTATACTGAATGTGATCTAATCTTTTTGATTATGCCAAAAATACTTCATGATATTGCAATGATTCAAAGTCTTCAACATGAATATTAATTACATTATGATGGTAAAACAAGAAAAATGACAACTAATTGTCTCCTGTTAATAAAATGATAGATAAAATAAGCTAATTTTCTATTTTCCCCAAATAGGGTCTAGTTAAGTTCAAAGCTCTCCACAATATAGATTCTTAAAATATCTTTGTTAATGTGACTTAGAATCATTAGCTCTCATCCTCTTTCCCTCCCACTTCCCTTATAATCAGCTTATGCTGTACAGAAGTAAAGGGAAAATTTTGATCATCTGAACTCCTGGGAGATCTACTTGAAATTTGCTTCACAGCATAGTGTGCCCATCTCTTGTCACTTCCAGCTGTGCTCAAAGAGTGCTCCTTTTTTCCCACCTGAAATGCTATAGTATCACTTCAGAAGGCTGAAAACTGTAAATAACTCTTATACTTTCAGACTGTTAAAAACTAAATATAAGAGGAAGTCACCAAAAATTAAAATCTTCCAAATAAAGGTCTTTTGTGAAAAGATCTTTAACTCCTAAGCTATCTTTAATGCCTTAAAATGGTGAGACTATACTAAACATATTTATGAACAGCTGCAGTAAGTCCCAAGAGAACCTCAGATCCTCATTGCCTTCATACTAAGACTATTCATCTTTTCCATATATGTCAGTTCTTGGGACTTCTAAGGCCACTTCTCTCAAATTTTTGCCATTAAATATATCATTTGTAATATACATAAATCTGCACCCTCTAACATTTATAACCATAGACATCAAAGGATTTGGTTAAATGTTTAGCCAATGGCTCTCAATTTCATTATTTTCTTTATGGGGAAATGGGAGGCGGTAGGTACTATATTCTTTCAAACACGTCACATTTTTCCCCTATTCAGTAAAGGTTTGGATTCCATCACTCTGATGTTTTCCTGGTATTTCCTCAAGCCTCTATATACAAGTGGATTTTCAATTTTTGGTATAAATAAAACACTATATATGTTTATATGGATCCAAATGAGAGGCTGTCTTAGTTTCATCACCAAATGCTTCAGCTCGTTATTTCTTCCTTTTTGCCCAATTAAAATCTATAGTAAGAGATGTGATACATGCACACTTAAAAAAATCTCGCACAATGTCACTAATGATTTTAAAGTATAGAACTGATCATACCAGTTGTCTAAAACTAAAACCATATAGCAAAGCTAAACCGCCTTACAGGGATAGTATTTTCTACCTAGTTTATTCGGATATAAAATCTATCACGGCATAGCTTTATAAACATTGTATTTCCAATTTTGAATTCAAATAGGTTATGGAAAGAGCCATTTCAGCAAAAGCATACGTTTAAAGATTCATGTTAATATCAGCTATCCATATAGTACAAAGAGTGCAAATTAATAAATGTGTCATAAATGTTTTATACTCATTCTGTTGGACAGTGTCGGGGGAAGATATATGCATTTAGCAAAGAATAGTTTGTTTTAAAACCACTAGAAGAAAATAAGACAGAAGAAATGTTCTTATTCATTACCTAGTAGCAAATTTCAGTGACGAAAAATTCACAAGACATATGAATAACAAATTAATTCATTTCAATGAGCAATTTATTAATATCTAATGAATTTGTAATAATGGAACAGCCAGTAGTTATATACCCAAAAGAGGAGTCAGCAATGCATTTTTACTTTTCAGCCTTCCCCACCATATTTATATAGAAACAGGTTCTGTTATGAAATATATTTTACAACTCAAATCTAACTTATTTCATAGTAACAGTACATGCATGTGGCTCCCAGAAAACCCAAAGTTCCTTGTGTTCAATTCATAAATTTTCTAATCAGGCAGATGATTGTTTTGAAAAGTGTTAAAACAAGTTCTCTGTGTTTAGATATTGCTAACCAATTTGTTTCAATGAATGTATTGATTCTTCTGACTTCAGACTTCATGAGATGGCATTCTGTCTCACTTGGATAGCCATGCGGTCTTGCTCTCAGCTTAAGACAGTGAACCACTATGCCGTTCAGATTTAGTAATAAAGAAGGGTGTGCCTATTTAGTGTAAGTAACAGATCTGAAGAGAAAAATAGACAGCAATACAATAAAAGGTAGAGGACTTCAGTACCTCACTGATCACAATGGATAGATCATCCAGACAGAAAATCAATAAGGAAATAATGGACTTAACCTATGTTAAACCAGATAGACCTAAAAGACAAATGCAGCATGTTCCATCCAACAGCAGCAGAATGCCCATTCTTCTCAAGCACACATGACACATTCTCAGTATAAATCATATGTGAGGCCACAAAACAAGCCTTAATAAGTTTAAGGAGTTGAAATCATGTCAATTATCTTTTCAAAAGACAATGGTAGGAAATTAGAAATCAATTATAAGAAGAAAACTGGAAAAAAATCACAGAAAGGAGATTAAACAACATGCCCTTGAACAACTAATGGGCCAAAGAAAAAAATCAAAAAGGAAAATCATAAAATATTTTGAGAAAAATGAAATTGGAAACAAACATACCAGAACATGGGATGCAGCAAAAGCAGTTCTAAGAGGAAGGTATATAGTGAGAAACTACTAAAGACAAAAGAAAGATCTCAAATAACCTAATTTTATACCTCAAGGAAATATAAAAAGAACAAGCAAAGCCCATTTAGTAGAAGGAAGGAAATAAAGATCAGAGCAGAAATAAATGAAATGATGAAATGGAAACTAAAACAAAAACAAAAACAAAAAACAATAGAGAAGATCAATGAAATTAAAAGCTGTCTTTTTGACAAAACCTTGGCTAGACGTACTAAGAACAAAAGGACTCAAACATGTAAAATTAGAAAGAGAAAACATTATGCCTAAGCCACAGAAATACAATGATAAAAAACTACCATGTAAAAGTATACACCAACAACTCAGATAACCTAGAAGAAATAAATTTCTACCTACATACAACCTATAAAGATTGAATCATGAGAAGAAATAGAAAATCTAAACAGATTAATAATGAATAAGGGTACTGAATCGGTAATCAAAAACCTCCCAACAAAGAAAAGTTCAGGACCAAATGGTTTCTCTGGTGAATTCCACCAAACATTTAAAGAATCAATTCCAGTCCTCAAAATCTTCCAAAAATTGAGGCGGAGAGAATACTTCCAAACATATTTTATGAGGCCAGCATTATTCTAATACCAAAACCAAGCAAGGACACTAGAAGAGAAGTACAGGTCAATATCCCTGATGAACTTAGATGTAAAAATCCTCACCGAAATACTTGCAAACTGAATTCAACAGTACATTAAACGGATCATACACCATGCTTAAGTGGGATTTATCCCTGGGATACAAGGATGGTCAAAATATGGAAATCAATAGATGTGAATCACCACATTAAAAAATAAAGTATAAAAATCATATGGTTACCTCAATAGACTCAGGAAAAGCATTAAACAAAATTGAACACTTCTTCATGATGAGAACTCACAACAATCTGGATATACAAGGAACATACCTCAAAACAAAAAAGGTCATCCATGACAAGTTACAGCTAACATAAAGCTAAATGGTTAAAAGCTGAAAGTTTTTCCTGTAAGATCTGGAACAAGAGAAGGATACATACTCTCACAACTTTTGTTCAACATAGTACTGAAATCCTAAGCAGAGCAAGGACTCCTTTGACAAGAAAAAGAGCAAGGACTTGTAGGCAAGAAAAAGAAATAAATTGCTGAAAAAATATTTAAAACAATATTAAAAGTTCCTTCTGTTGCTTAGTATTTACAACGGCAAAATACTAGAGCCAGTGACATTCAGTAACACATATTTTAACATTCTAAAGAGAGACGTTCAACACTTCCCCACAAGACTTGCTAGCATATTCCCAAACCCATCTTTGGGCTGTCAAGTAGTTCGTTTGCCTGAGATAGTTTCTGTTTTATAACTGTGATCCTGGTGTAACTGTTAATTCCATAGGTTATTATAAGTTATCCTAATTAAAGAAAAGTGTAGAAGAATAAAAAGATACAGAATGTATTTAACAAAGAGGTAATAATGAGTAAAAGACTGAATATATATATAAAGAGAGACAAGAGGAAGGTGGAGGGAAATCAGACAAAAGTAATATTAATATAGAGAATGGTTTACTCTTTTTTAAGAGAGATGTTAGCCCACAGAAGTAAGGAGATTGGAAAACCTTGAACAGGATCAATAAAAATAAAATCAGACACATCATAATCAAACTGCAAATCCCTAAAGTTCAAATGGAAAAAAAAAAGATTTTATGAGAAGCCAAGAAAATAGACTGTTTTCATAGGAGCAAGACTAAGACCTTTCTCTGATAGCTTTAAGATATTATGAAAGTCAGAAAATAATTGAATGCTATATTTAAAATGCTTACAGAAAGGACCAAACAAAATTTCTAAATTCAGTATGTGTTTCAAAATTGGGACAAAATTGAGGGTAAATTTAGACAAGCAAAACTGAGATAATTCTGCACCAGCAGACCTACACTACTACTACAATGAATACTGAAAGGAGTTATAATGCAAAAAAGAAGCAACAGAGAGGGAGAAAAAAAATTGCATTAAAGAGTACAGAGAAAAAAAAATTTAAAAGCAATACTTTATATTCAACTATAGTAAGTATGCTATTTGTAATCTCAAAGGTAACAAAAGATTTATAAAAATCATAGGCAAGACATTAATACATGTACATAAATAGACATTAATACATATACATAAATAATAGTATAAATGAAAATACAAATTATACATTCACATGTGTACATGCTCATATATATATTCCAAAAGAAGGTGGAATTAGTTTTTTGATCAAGAGGTGCTTCCCCAAGGAACTAAAACTGAGGAAGTTCATAGATATTAATATCAGATGATAATTAAAAGATCAGGGGTTTCAAACATGATGGTATAATTGGGTGAAACTTTAGGGATTATCGAGAGAGGGTAAGCATTTTCAGCATGTAAGAATAATGTAAAACATTTCGGTCAGAGTGTAGGCTGAGGAAGAATGGAAAAGTAATGGCCAAAATCTTTCCAGACTTTTGTAATGTGACTCCATCAAGCAGTGAAATCTATGCCTCCATCCCATGAGTTTAGACTTGGTCAGGTAACTTAATTTGGTTACAGCATTAATAAACAAATGATGGAAGCAGAATCATGTAAAACTGTGCTTCATTGGAGCTGCTGTTGAAACCCACTTTCCAGGTAAAGAAACTCAGGCTAGCCTGTTGGATGAAAATATATATATCCCCAGTTGCTCCTATTGTCCTAAGCTACTGCCAAACACATGAGGGAACCCAATGGGATGAGCCAGTCCCCATCTAATCTGCCATGTGACTGCAAACATTTAAGTTCAATTGGCCGACACAAAAGAGAGTAGATGTGGTACATCCTCAGTGAACCATGCCTGAAGTTCCGTTCCAGAGAGTCATGAGCAAGTAAATAGTGTTTTAAAACACTATGGTTTGATGTGATTTGATATGAAGCATGACCGTATTGAAACAAGAACTAATTCAAAATTATCCAAAAACCATCACAGGGACTAAATCAGCTGGATTTATATAATACAATGCTATGTTGCAATGTAAATGAACAATCTTCAGCTACAGAACAACACAGGAAAGAAGTCAGGCACACAAAAAAAGGTGATTACATAAAATTAAAAATAAAACTAAAAAAATTTAAAAAAGATTAATCTTGATAAGAATAAGAACAGTAGTTGCTTATCAAGGACAAACTAGCTAGAATGGTCATAAGGAACATTTTAGGGGTGACAAACATATTTCATATTACAGGTCTACAAACTTTTCTGTCAAAAGTCAGATGGTAAATATATTAGACTCAAGGCTCAATTATGGGGATCAGCAAACATCACTAGGCCAGATGTTGGCTTTAGAAGCCACATACAAATTTGGATTCATGTTCCCACTTCATTTTTGTTTTTTTAATTTTTCTTTTTTGTATCTTCTCATATATATGTAAAGTTGATTCTACGAGATCCAAAATTAGTTATTATGTAAAGTTACCTAATCTCACATTTCCTATACTAGAAATCAATACTTTAATTTCTAAAATAAGCCACTTTTTCTTGTCTATCATTGTCTAGAACCTCCAGAACGGCATGGAATACCACTGTTTTCGCAGAGACCTTTGTATTTTTCTTTCCGTTTAAAGGAATAATTCTTATATTTTGTCTATAACTGTGATGTTTGCTGGATATATCTTATTCGATTTAAAGAAAATGTTTTGAAATTGGTAATGTTTACTTTTGTTAAGGTGTATAGAGTGTAGGAGCTTGACCCTAAGAATAAGTATTTGTGTCTGTATGTTTCTGAATACACGTGTGTCAGCGGTGAGAGGGTATTAAGGGTCTATAGGTCTCATCAAGAGGAAAAAGTCGGGGGGTTGAACTTCCAAAACAAATACAGCTTCAAAGGAAAGAAGAGTAAGTGTAAGGCAATCGATATATTCCAAAGATCCATATTATTCATGCAAATTGCCAAAAATTATAACATTTTAGAGCTTAAAAAGAATGTTTTTAGTCCATTTAATTGCCACAAAGATTGAGATCTGAGTACTTTACGTGATTTTGTATTTATATATATATTGTGTGTATATATATATATTTTTTTTTCACACACACATATTGTTCTCAGTGACTTGTGTGTATATTTTCTTAATGGCATTTGTCATGAAGATATTGCTTGAAACATCCATTCCCTAAGCTTATAAAGGTTTATGATTATGTCAACCTTCTATCTAATAAGAAATTAACCAGGTCTTATGACCATATCATGCAGATAAGCACTCTCTTTAAATAAGAAACAAAAACACCCTGGAAAGTGTCCTTTAGAATTCTATTTCTGTATTCCTAAAGATAAATTTTTGATATTACATAAGTGTCTTGGATGTTTAAGCTGCACCTCTTACCCAATGGACAAAGTGATAATTATGTAGTATGTGTTTTATATACTTGGAATGGTTCTTTTCAATGAACGATAATAATTCCTCTCATTTTTTTAAATATTTATTTATTTGAGAGAGAGAACACAAACAGGGGGAGTGGCAGAGGGAAAGGGAGAAGCAGGCTCCCTGCTGATCAGGGAGCCCTATGTGGGGCCTGATCCCAGGACTCTGGGTTCATGACCTGAGCTGAAGGCAGACGTTTAACCGACTGAGCCACCCAGGTGCCCAATTCCTCTCATTTTTATAAAGGACTAATGAGAAATAATTGTGGAGCTTGAGGTATGGAAGTAATGTAGACAAGTCATTCAGTTCTTGGTCTTCTTCAGATGTATTGTTTGAGGTATAGTCATTAAATGTGTCCATAATTACCACAGCTATTTCTGTATGAAAATTAAGACTAGAAAGTCACTTTATGAGGCTGAAACCAGACTATTTTCCCTTTTCACTGCATTGCCAATGAATGCAAAAATTTACACTGAAGGAAATGGTGTTTTGAAATAGCCAAGGCCTATTAGATTAGAAAAATCTGGGGCCAAATTCCAACACTTTCACCTACAAACTATGTGATGTTGGCACATTGACTTTTTCATGACTTATGTACTTATGCTTTAAAATACACATAATGATAACTAATTGTTAAAGCTGTTATTAATATAAGGATAAACTCTGTAAAGAGCCCAACAAGAATATGGGCCTTCAACAAATTGTTTCTCTCCTATTATGTCACTATGGCATTTTTGTCACATGGTATTCTATATCTTCCTCCCATATTTTCCATATTCTGAAAGATTAGATCACGATGATGTCCATTATACACTGTCTTCTTTCTTATTTGTTCTGTTATTTAGTTTTACATATTTTACAGAAATGAAACTTAAAGGAAATTAAACCTATTTTAAATAATAGTTTCCTTTTCTTGTTCTATTCAGATATTCATTCACTAAGTTGTGCTTAAAAAACTCTTTACTGAGTTAAATGGGCTGGAAAGTATTAAAATCAGAACAAATGCTAATAACCCTGCTCAGCAAAAACAAACAATGTTACCCTTTGTTCAGATCAAATATACAATCAATTTACACAAGGGTCTTGAAACAGATCCCACTGTTAAGGTCAAGCTAAAATATCTGCTTTCTGTCTAATATGTTATTCATGAAAATAATATATTCTGTGTGCAATTGTTTATTACATTTACTTCAGAAACCACTCCCATTTGAAAGCTATTTTCCAGTTTTTATATAGGGAACAATCCAAAAATTCCTGGATTAATAAAAAAAATTCTGTTAGGAATATGTCTCCATTATTTTTAGTACACTAATTTTTATTATAATCAGGACATCAATCTAAAGAGAAAAACAAGGATTAGCCTTTAGTTATATACTTCTGTTATTGAAAAGTTCTATTAGGAAATTATTTTTCTTTTTTCATATACTTGTCACTTATTAAATTTATCCAATTTGAATTTTTGGTCACCCTTTGGTTATTGTTTATGTTAGCTTAAGAATAACACACTCCTTGGATTTCAACAGCTTAGAAGTAATTAAAGAAAATCTGATTTGAATAAAAATGAGAAAGATCTTCATATTATATAAAAGCATCTACCACTTAATTGCATTAGTTAACAGGGTAAATTATTATTTATTATATACCATTTTTAAGTGTCAATCACATCCCAATATAAACATCAACAAATGTATCAAATTACCAAAAAGATATTTTTAATAGCGTGTGTTATATAAACCTCAGAAACTCATAAATCCTTTTTTTTAAGAAGTAGTCCTGTGAAATAAAAGTTATTATGATGGCTAGTCTCCCAAGATGTCCTTCAGTGAATCCTGTGCTGATAAATGTTTAATGACTGGTTTTCCAAAATAATACAAAATATATTGAAAATTCTTAATTTGTGATGGTTGTAGATTTCTGTGGTTTGTTTCAGATGGTATCACAGAACACAAAACTGGGAAGACATATGTAAATAACTTCTAGAGAGCCATGTGTACTTTTTTTTTTTTTTAATAGAGAGAGTGCAGGCACACGTGTGGTGGCATGGGGCGGGGGAGGGGGCGGGCTGTCAGAGGAAGAGGGAGAGAGAATCCCAAGCATGCTCTACACCCAATGAGGAGCCCACACAGGGCTTGATCTCACGACCCTGAGATCATGACCTGAACCAAAATCAAGAGAGGGATACTTAACCAACTGAGCCACCCAGGAGCTCCTACATTTTTTAATTCATCTAATGAATAGTGTAGTTATTGCTAGCACATTCATTTCATATAACATGTAATTTTTATAGGTTGAGCTAAATAGCATGTTACAGCATGTTACATTGGCTATATAAAGTTTTTTTTTAAAGATTTTACTTATTTGTCAGAAAAAGAGAGAGAGAGCACAGCACGGGGAGCGGCCGGCAGAGGGCGAAGCAGGCTTTCCGCTGAGCAAGGAGCCCAATATGGGACTTGATCCCAGGACCCTGAACAGAAGGCAGACGCTTAACTGATTGAGCCACCCAGGTGCCCCTGGCTACATAAATTGATATGCATTTTTTAGTAAATAGGGGAGTTAGCAAGGCCTTTCTACAATTCTATTTACATAGTTAATGAGATTTTAAATGAGTTTAATTGTCAATAATCTCTAGAGGAACAATACTTATAATGTGTAATTTTGAATAAAGCTTTTTCAGAAAGTTTTACATTGCATTAATTTAAAATTAATATTGCATAAATTTGAAATTAATATTAATAATGATAGTTTTTAAATTATAGTAGCAGCAAACACATGATACAAAGCATTAGAGATTAGTGATGATTGATTACATTGATTTTATTAGATACTTATGATTATGTTATTTTTCACCTATTTTAATATCATGTCAGTTTCTCTATTATAGGGTGCTAATCATAAAGTACTGTATTCCCTTTTAATCCCTAAAATATTTATAATTTTAAATATCAAATTAAATCAGAGCAACAATTTCAGATTTCCATCTTTAATATTCCTCTGTTTAATCAATTCCCATCTTGTTTCCTTGAAACTGTTTTTGATATTCAAACTGTATCATTCATTGGCTATTTAGGAACATAGAAGTTTCTCTAAATATTAATGATAACACAGGTTTAACATATGTATTAGGATCTTCCAAGACCTGGCAGAGCTGGAGGGGCAAAAGTTAGGGAACCCAACACTGAAGTCTTCAGTTTAAAACACTGAAACAGAAAATTCTAAAAAGCCAGAACGTTTCTGTATTTAAAAAATATATATTTTGTTTTGAAATAAGTTTAGACTTACGGAAAAGTTACAAAAATAGTAAAAATACAGAGTTATTTCACCTAGCTTCCACTAATGTTAGCATCTTATACTATCATTATACCATTACTAAAACTAGGAAATTAACATTGATGTACCATTCTTAACTAATCTACAGATCTTACTCAAATTGTACCAGTTTTCTCATTCAAGTTTTCACTCCCCCTCCCAGCTCTGATTCACAGTCCAATCTAGGATTCACATCACATTAACATTGTTATGTCTCCTCAGTGTTCTCTACCGTTTACATATCTTCAGTATTTTTTGTTTGCTCTTTGAGACATCTTGCGTTTTACAGAGCACTGGCAGAATGTCCCTAAGTCTATGATTGTCTGATGTTTACTCATGATTATATCGGGGTTATGCCTTGTTGGCAAGAATGCCACAGAAGCAATGTACTCAGTGCATCATACCAGAGGGCACACTATTTTGATATGTGTTATTGCTGCCAAAGCTAACAGTTTGCTACAATTCTAAAGCAACTCTGAGAAGCATTCACCAATTGCCCTTCTTTGCACCATCAAAATGACTGATTTCTCAGGAGATCATCAGGAAGCTGCTGTTAATTTCCTGTCTGCTCACACCTAAGCTACATATGCCTCTAAAAAAATAATGGCATTTCTCTTTTTTGCCTTTCCAAATTTGTACACAGTTCTCTCACTGGAATTTTAACCTAGAATTATGCAGTGAGGTGATTTTGAGAAATGTAATGCCAACATTTTCTTCTGTAATATAGAGAGAATCTAGAATAGGTAGTGATGGTATCCATTTTTGACAACAAATCAGAATGAAGCCCTGCTTATGTGTTTATCCTATTTACTAGGAATTTTAAATGGAATATTTTGAGCTTAAATGTAACCCATGCACATTTTTACATTAATATGCTCTTTATGATACAATTTGAAATTTAGAGAGCATGTTCCCTATATATTATCTTTAATGAACCATTGCTACAACCTTGGAATTTAGTCAGTAAAAGAATAGTTCCTCCTATTTTCCCAATGAGGAGGATATTATTATTTACATAATGCACCTAGTAAGTGGGATAACCTTAAATTCTAGAATTAATCTAATACCAATCTAGTGCTGTTTTATACTATGTTACACTTCCCCTAAGTCTTGTGAGACCAGGACAATTGCTTTAGAAAGCCATGATATCTAATTTCGCTTTCTTACCAAAAAAAAAAAAAAATTAAAAGCTATAAATATAATTCTCTATATTTGGAATTATGGCATTTTTGGAGGCACCAAAGCTTACTAAAATGGAAGAATACTGATAATGCAAATCATAAGCCCATAGAGGAAATGAACTTACAATTTTTTGTGCTGCTTAATAAAAATATAGAATGGTATAGGTTCTTATATAAAATGTGTCATATATGAGTGTATGTCATATATGTATAGATATATATGACATATGCATTTATTAAGTATGTACATTTATAAATGTATATACTTATTTAAAAAAAAAACTTTAATTCTACATAATGACCATGCAATGAGGCAGAAAAATGAAGCTTAATAAGATTAAAAGGACAAAGGGAATGAAATGAAAAAGCAAGATGAAGAAACAAGCAAAATGCAAAAGACAAAAGCAGGATACAGAGCTTACTGAAGAAATCAAAGACAGACAACTGAAAAAGCAGAGTTTAGGTTCTAAACATAAGCTACTTCTTCTTATAGCAATTTGTGATACATCTGCATGCTAAGCTTCCAATTGCCATTACTGTTTGTTTTCCCACTACTGCAGTAATGGTTTAAAAGTAGCGATGTAATGTATGGGGATTAACATAAGAATAAAAAAAAAAAAAGTAGCTGCTGTTTTCCCATTGATCATCTGACTGGGTTAACAGTAGGCTCAGTGCAATGAACATTGCTCTCGAGGCTACAGCAGCTGTCAACAGAATGCCTTCCTTGTGAAAGGGTTAGAAAATAAAATCCAGGTATGTTTCCATCATATAGGGTTATACCAAAATGGATACACAAATGTGATTGTTAAAATACTGTCTAAGCTGCAACTAACTTCACCAACATTAGATTTTCTGGTCTTTCATTTATATCTGTACACTTGCAGGGGAAGTAAAAGATAGTGTGGATTACATATTTTGTATTTTAAAAGTACTAAATTTGAAATATGTATGAATTGTGTTCACTGTATGAATTTAAGCTCATTTGCTGTTTTAGAAGACCTGCTGTTTAGTTTATTTGTTTGATGGGTATCAAATTATTTTATATTCCCATATAGGAGTTGTATGTTCCTCAGTTAGTCTTAATTTTCCCCTTCAAGCACACTGTGACTCCTCAGTAAAAGTTTTTGACGGATAGCTATAAGGTGTATAAATTTGCAAAAATGGATTAAGATATATATAAATTATAAACATAAAATATATTTACGTTAAAATACAAAGTTGTGGAGTCATCAAGAAATAAAGCCACTACAAATATAATCATTTATTATAAATCCTTACTCTTTCTACTTGCATCTATTCAGGACCAACTATTACATATTATATTTTATGGCAACACTGGTTGCTAATATTTTTTTATATTAAAGAGAAGATAATGCTTTGTGTGTGTTGCTAAAATTTAGTGACATGTATCCATGAAAATTATTTAATCGATCCCTTTGTTGAGTTTGAATATGCAAATCCATGCATAAATTTTTACATGGAATACATGATCTATAAATTTAAGAAGCTATTATGAACATAAAAATTCTACATGCATTATTGATGGTAAATATTGATAAACATTTTTATTATGTTATCCAGAAAACACTACCAAATGTATTATAATAGTAAGTACAAAGAGGAAAATCTAAGTCTCATAAGACTATAAAAACATTTAAAAAAAAAGATTTTGAAAACAAGATCCTAAAAGGATGAATAAATGAGGGTGGGATATTAATAAGAACTAGTGATATGAAAGTATCTAAAATGAGTCATTAGAACATATTATATTTTGATTTGTTTAGCTATTCTGATCCACTGAATTAAACTTCCTCTTCACATTGAATTACTCCAATGATGAGTAGTACAAACATTTAGTATGGCCAATGTTTAACTGTTAAATGTCATTGGCATTAGTTTCCAATTAATATTTTAATAAGATTTATCTTATTAACCAGGCATTGGACTAATGTTAATCTATAGTAGCTCCAGTTTTCATTCAATTGCTCTTAAATTTCAAAATATAGAAATAGCCTGGGGAGAGGTTGGGAAGATGGTAGAGAATGAGGATTTTGAGGTCACCGCATCCCAGGGACACAGCAATACAACAACTCTATCTTTGCAACGAACTCTGAAAATGACCTGAAGCCTGGCAGCCCAGATCTTCCAATACTAGTCATGGAGAGAAGGATGGGAGGGGTAGTGATGTGGCTGGGAAGCAAACCCCTAGTGTAACTAACCGCAAACAGGAAAACTATCAAAAGCAGGAAGAAGTTAGAGGAACAAACCACACATTAGGCACCTCCAGCCCTGAGGACCCACAGTGGGAAGACAAGTCCCGTAATGTCTGGAGTTGAACATCAGCAGGACTTAACTCCAAGAATGTTAAAAATCGCAAAGGCTTAACTCTGGGAAAGCTAGAGGACAATAAGAAACTGGAGACCCCACTCTTGAAGAGCCAGCAAGCTAAATAACCCAAAATACAGAACAGCAACAGCAGTTTGAAAAGCACCAGGAGTATAAAACAAAGAGGGAGACCAACCATAAGAGACTCTTAATCATGAGAAACAAACTGAGGGTGGCTGGAGGGGAGGAGAATGGGGGGATAGAGTAACTGGGTGAGGGACATTAAAGTGACCACAGGATGTACAGTACTCGGAGCAGATACTGCCCAACGTGCCCACATTGTGTCTGTGTCAGAAATATCCCTGCTTATCAACTTTATCTTCATAGTTTTATACCCACAGAGAGATTCACCCTATAAACTTAAGTACCGTATCTAACATGATTGTGAAAGTTAATATAAATCTCAGTAATCTTCTGCAATGATACAGGTCATTTTTAGGATACTGTTTGGCTAAGGGTCACTACACATGTCTTCATATAATGAAGCTTTGCTCCCTCCCCTCAGTCAATAATTGTGCTGGAAAATTGGAATCAACTAGCAAAAAGAATGTTCTTTCAGGACACATCTAGAGAGGAAACTGATAAGCATTACTAAATTTTACATGACGTTTCTTATCTTCAAAATCAGAACCTACACAGAAAATAAAGTATATTAAGTATTCTACCAGGCCCAGAGATGCTCTGAAACTGCTCCTCCGGAAACAGCATCCAAGCAGCCCTCAGGGGCTACACTAAGTGATACTGCTTGTCAGAGGACACTAAAAATGCTCCCAGTGCTGCAGCAGAAGAAACGTCATCTCTGTTCTGGCACAACACTGGCCAGATTGATGCCCCTGCATGCAGCCTGCTCCTCACTCTGCTCCTTTCTGAAATTTCAGACAAGTTAGTCTGATTGGCTAAACTGCACTTCTTAGATGGAGACTAGTCTAGAAAATACAAGTTTTTTGACTTCTACCTTTGGAAGGTAAACCCAAAATACAGGGAGGGAGTTGAAAGGGGTTTAGTGACTTCAAATGATCACAATCCCTACATTGAGAAACCACAACCCTGAGAAAGATGTGAAGTGGGGTGTGTGTGTGTGTGTGTGTGTGTGTGTGTGTGTGTGTGTATGGGGCAGTGGGAATGGAGGGGTAGGTGGTTATATTAGATTTTGGTACAAAGGGTCTCTTGGAGAAACTAGCCAATTTGGAAGGGATTCCAGAGCAAACTTTAAAGACACTGACAGTTTACCTCTTACCTAGCAAGTTTCCCAGAGAAATGCTGGCATTTAGCAGGAAAAAGAAAATGAATAAAAAAGATGAACGACCAGGCATAGTGATCTGACATTTAAAAGTGTGCAGAAGGCTACAGGTAGTTGTCAGCTTCTCAGAGGTGTGATAGAATACAAACACTGGAGTTATTAAATGTTTCAATGTGTTGACTCTAAAGCCTCAGGAGCTAAAGGAGTAACTAATTTTATATTATTTAGGAATTTCAATTATTTGTTTTAGTATTAAAATTGGTATTAAATGGCATTTTTCTCATATTAATCATATTAAGCAAAGTAAATGTAAATATGATACTCATTAATATTCATAGGTCAAATCTATCATGTGTAATTACTATCCCTTTGGATATTTTCTCACTATTGAAAAGTATTTTATATATCCCCTCATTTATTGTGATCCCAGCTTTAAAGTTCTGCTCATCTTGCTTCTTGAACCTATTCCTAACAAAGTTTTCTATCTTCAAAAGTGGATATCTATTCTGATTCTCACTTCAAGGTAGAAAACCTTTCTGACCTCCATTACCAGTCTCCAGTGTTTCATTATGTGGCTCAGCCCTCTCTAGATGCAAGTTCACTACATCACACAAGAAGATGTCTCCTTTGTGTTTACTAATCATGAAATTAGTCTGGCTGATGTCTTCTTGGCTGTTTACATGCTTGAACACTCAGCTCTTTTAGGTAGTAATCTTTTATAGAGAAATGACAATGTACAATACCTTGTACAGAATTAAGCCAAATTACCTAATTTGTCCAGGCAATTATAGTTATGGGCATATTGCTCCCAACAAAATCCTCACAGCCTTTCACATAGTAAGAATTTTGGAACTTGAATGACTTCATAAAGATACTTCACTTTTGAATAGGTAAAGTTTTGTCTTTGATGTGTAACTAAGATGTCTGAAAGGCACTTCTAAAAAGGATCTTTAACAAACTCAGGGCAACTGATTTTTCTTAGCAGAGCAATAATGGTATGTTCAAGTTTCAAAAGGCTGTTAAATGTAATTTGGAGGCAGAAAAGTTCCAAATTTCCTGACTTGTTTAAAAAACTGAAAACAAAAAGGCTATATTGAGTCACATGCAAATGTATAAAATAGATCACCTCAACCCTTTAAAAGTAGTATGTCACTTTGGATGCTCTCTTAAGGAGTTGAAGGGGACATTGTACCTAAAACACACAAGAGATCCTAAAAATGCTCATTACTCAGTGTTTCAACAAAGACCTTTCCCACAACAGCTGCTCATCTTAATTTTCCCTTTTCTGTTCATTTTCTCATTACTCTCTCCTCTCCCACATTCACTCTAATTTCTGAATATTCCTCAGATCTTTCTCCTGTAGATTAATTTGCAAGCATAGATTTATGTCATGTTCCTCTGTGTCTCACCTGATCACAGATAAAATAATGAAGGGAAGGAGGATTGTAAACATACGTACACAACCTGGACAGAATTGTATACCACCTGCTACATACATGGATTAAGGATTAAATATTTGATATTCATCATTCTATATTATGTATTTAATTTGTCATATGTACATTTTATATTCTGTATATTTACTGTTTATTTCATACCATTAATCCCATCACATTTTAACCTAGTATCACCAGTTATGAATAGTTTATAAAGATACATCTTATTACTAATTCCTTTCAATTTTATACATTTCCATTGATGTTAAGAAGTTTTCAAAATATGAAGTATTACTTTAGGCCAATCATGTAATAACTATTTAACTTAATTGAAATTCATACACAGAAATTGCTCAGAATACTTTGTTTTTTGTAAAAATAAAAAATAGTTTTGGGCACCTGGGTGGCTCAGTCATTAAGCGTCTGCCTTCGGCTCAGCTCATGATCCCAGGGTCCTGGGATCGAGCCCCGCATCGGGCTCCCTGCTTGGCAGGAAGCCTGCTTCTCCCTCTCCCACTCCCCCTGCTTGTGTTCCTGCTCTCGCTATCTCTCTCTCTGTCAGGTAAATAAATAAAATCTTAAAAAAAAATAAAAAATAAATAAAAAATAGTTTTAATTTTATAGTCCCTTACTATATAAAGGAATTTATAGAACATTTTAATATCATTATCTATAGTATTGTGAAGAGAATAGTTTTTAAAGGTGTGTATGTCAGAAGCAACAAGGATATAAAAAGTTACTAGAGATTGCTTTTCTCAATATGCATTTATGACTATTTAATCAAACCTAGAATTCTAGGTGCCTGAGGCATAGGTGATCAAATCTGCCTGACCCTCAGAAACACCTAGATTATAGTTTTTCTTATTTAATGGCAACTATATGGTTGCATTCTCCACAGTGGATTTTGGATCCAACAATCCCTCTAGATTATTAATTTCCTAGAAGATTTTTATTAGCTATGTGACTTGGTAATTCCTCCACAACCGTGCTGTTTTAGACCTAGCTGCTCATTTTTCTGACTTGCCAGATTCACAAAAAGCTCATGCTGCCTGTGTGCTGTTGTAGTGGAGAATCTTCCTGGTTACTTGTTATTTCCACTCTTCAATCTTACCTTCTTTCACTTTACTGGTTCTTCATTTTGATCCTGTTCTTATTCTTGGATCACATTCTTGTGTGGATACTTCTGACCCCTCATCACTTTCCAGTCTATGTATATCTGGAAACTGAATGTTTATCTTATAACCAAGAAACAGTCTACTCATATATCATACCTATCCATAAATCATAGCATCAAAAAATGAGCAGATTCTGGTCTCAGTTGAGATAAGGAAATTGAATGTTTGAGATTTTTAATTTATCCTGATTATCTGATTTTTTTTTTACAGATTTTATTTATTTGTTTGAGAGAGAGAGAGAGAATGAAAGCAGGAACACAAACAGGGGGAGTGGGAGAGGGAGAAGCAGGCTTCCCGCCGAGCAGGGAGCCCCATGCGGGGCTTAATCCCAGGACCCAGGGATCACGACTTGAGCCGAAGGCAGACGCTTAATGACTGAGCCACCCAGGTGCCCCGATTATCTGATATTTTAAAAAACTAAGTGTATAGGTTTTTATGGACTGAAATGTGTCCCTCAAAATTCCATGTATAGAAGTCCCAACTCCAAATGTGACTGAATTTGGAGATACAACCCATGAGGTGATAAAGGTGTGGGACTCTAATCCAATATGGCTGGTGTCCTTATAAGAAGAGTAAGAGACAAAGCTATAATCATCAAGACAGTATGGTACTGGCACAAAAACAGACACATAGATCAATGGAACAGAATAGAGAGCCCAGAAATGGACCCTCAAGCCAAGTCAACTAATCTGCGACAAAGCAGGAAAGAATGTCCAATGGAAAAAAGACAGTCTCTTCAACAAATGGTGTTGGGAAAATTGGACAGCCACATGCAGAAGAATGAAACTGGACCATTTCCTTACACCACACACAAAAATAGACTCAAAATGGTTGAACGACCTAAATGTGAGACAGGAATCCACCAAAATCCTAGAGAAGAACACAGGCAGCAACCTCTTCAACCTCAGCCGCAGCAACTTCTTCCTAGAAACATCGCCAAAGGCAAGGGAAGCAAGGGCAAAAATGAACTATTGGGACTTCATCAAGATAAAAAGCTTTTGCACAGCAAAGGAAACAGTCAATAAAACCGAAAGACAACTGACAGAATGGGAGAAGATATTTGCAAATGACATATCAGATAAAGGGCTAGTATCCAAAATCTATAAAGAACTTATCAAACTCAACATCCAAATAACAAATAATCCAATCAAGAAATGGGCAGAAGACATAAACAGACATTTTTCCAAAGAAGACATCCAAATGGCCAAGAGACACATGAAAAAGTGCTCAACATCCCTTGGCATCAAGGAAATCCAAATCAAAACCTCAATGAGATACCACCCCACACCAGTCAGAATGGCTAAAATTAACAAGGCAGGAAACAACAGATGTTGGCGAGGATGCAGAGAAAGGGGAACCCTCCAACACTGTTGGTGGGAATGCAAGCTGGTGCAGCCACTCTGGAAAACAGTATGGAGGTTCCTCAAAAAGTTGAAAATAGAGCTACCGTACGATCCAGCAATTGCACTACTGGGTATTTACCCCAAAGATACAAATGTAGTGATCTGAAGGGGTACATGCACCCCAATGTTTATAGCAGCAATGTCCACAATAGCCAAACCAGGAAAGAGCCAAGATATCCATCAACAGATGAATGGATAAAGATGTAATAGATAGATAGATAGATAGATAGATAGATAGATAGATAGATAGATATGAATATTATGCAGCTGTCAAAAAAACCATGAAATCTTGCCATTTGCAATGACGTGGATAGAACTAGAGGGTATTATGCTAAGCGAAATCAGTCAGAGAAAGACAAATATCATATGGTTTCACTGATATGAGGACTTCTTAATCTCAGGACTCAGGAAACAAACTGAGGGTTGCTGGAGTGGTGGGGGGTGGGAGGGATGGGGTGGCTGGGTGATAGACTTTGGGGAGGGTATGTGCTATGGTGAACGCTGTGAATTGTGTAAGACTGATGAATCACAAACCTGTACCTCTGAAACAAATAATACATTATATGTTTAAAAAAAAAAAAGAAGAAGATAGTAGGAAGGGAAAATTGAAGAGGCAAATCAGAGGGGGAGACAAACCATGAGAGACTATGGACTCAGAAACAAACTGAGAGGGGGGTGGGGGGATGGGTTAGCCTGGTGATGGGTATTAAAGAGGACCTGTATTGAATGGAGCACTGGGTGTTATACGCAAACAATGAATCATGGAACGCTACATCAAAAACTAATGATGTAATGTATGGTGATTAACATAATACAATTAAAAAAAAAAAAAGAGTAAGAGACCTCAGAGCTCTCTTTCCACCATGTGAGGACATAGCAAAAAGATGGTCATTTGCAAGCCAGGAAGAGATTCCTTACCAGAATCTGAATTGGCAGGCACCTTGATTTTGAACTTCTCAGTCTCCAGAATTGTGAAAAGTACATTTTTGCTATTTAAACCATCCAATCGGTGGTATTTTGTTATGGCAGTCCTAGCCGACTAACATAGTAATACATGTAATCCCCTGATATAGAAATTCTCTGTAAATAGAACTGGTATGATTTGGGGAAGATTATTAATTTTTCTTTTAAAATAAACTTTATAAGTCACTTGGGTGGCTCAGTTGTTAAGCATCTGCCTTTGGCTCACATCATGATCGTAGGTGCTGGGATAGAGCCCCACATTGGGCTTCCTGTTTAGCAGGGAGTCTCCTACTCCCTCTCCTTCTGCCCCTGCCCCTGCTCATGCTCGCTTGCTCTCCCTCTCTCTCTGCACACTCTCTCTCGAGTAAATAAAATCTTTAAAAAAATACTAAAATAAACTTTACAGTGTGAGTCACATATTTGAGCATACCACAATGCCTGTATTTGGGGGGAAATCAGGCAGATTATATGGCATTTTATCAGCCTGCAATCTATATATAAATACCTCCTAGGCTGAAAGTATACAACTGGACTTTTTCATTCTAATTTAGAGATTAAAAAAAAAAAAAAAAAACTAGGTCAAGATAGGTTTTTAAGCAATCTCTAAAACTTATTAAGGTCTTATCAAATAAACACAATCATTGACCAGTCTTCCTCTGCAGTAATGTAATAACTAAGGTAAAAAATGACAATGTGAGGTATAGTTATGTCAGTATAATTTAATTCTATTTTATGTTTATTAATACATATACAATTAAAGACTAACAAGATTATTTGTCATTATATGTTTTTCATCCTTTTATTCTTTAAACATATTTATGGAGCATCTAATATTTGATTATAGAATGATACATGGGGTGTATCAAGAGAAATCAAGCAGTAGTCTGTGACCTCAAGGAATACAAATTCCATTGAATAATATCCAAGCAAGTCAGGAGAGGTTTAGACAGGGCAATCATGTGAATGCATGGATGAAGCCCTGAACCCAGAGTAGGTTTAGCAGAGAAGGAAAAAACAGAAAAAAACTATTCACCACTCATGAAGAGATTGTAAGGAAACAATAGAGACAAAGTAATTCATGCAAAGCAGAAGAGAGAAGGAATGGTACAGCTATGTACCAGAATTTGAAAGGGCAGGGCAAGATAATGAAAGATAGAAGAAATAGTTGATAATTGTCCATAATATGCAAAAAGTCAATGGGGAGTCTTTGAAAAGTTTTAAGCCATTATATGGTCAGATTTACATGTTATGCTATTTACTGTGATCACTGTAGAAAATTGATAGTAGTGGGATAATGCTGGAGGGAAAGGAGTCTCTCTTGGAGCTATTGTAATAGGATGGGTGAAAATTAGTGAAGGCTGTATATAGGAGAATAAAAAAGAGGATAATATTAGTCACATTAATGGTCATGGAACAGCTAAAATGTAAGAACCAAGTAGAAGTGTTACCTATAGAAAAAGGAATAATCAATGACTAGGTGACTCTTTTGTGGTTTCTTTCTCTGACATAAGGAAAACAGAAGAGAAGAAAATTTCATGTGATCAATAATTAATGTTTTGTATTCTTATATTTGAAATTTCAATTGATATTTCATAAATACAGTATTAGAGTCTAACATGAGATCTTTAAAAATTCCAATATACTGGGATTTTTCTTTCATGACACTTTCCATGAAATCTTGTCACTTTCTGTGGTAGGTGGAATGTGCCCCTGCCAAGGAGGTCCATACCCTAATCCACTGGAATACTTCATTTTGCATGGCAAAAGGACTATGCAAGTATGGTTAAGGGTAAGGGACCTTGAAATAAAGATATTATCCTGTATTACCTGGGTGGGCATGAGTCCCTAAAAGTAGGGAATCTTTCCCAGCTAAGTCAGAGAGAGGTATAAGGATGGAAGAAAGGTAACCTTTGACAGATAAGATACTGTTGGCTTTTGATGATAGAGGAAGAAGTCACAGTCCAAAAAATGTAGGTTCCTCTAGGAGATGGAAAATGAAGGGATCTAGATCCTCCCCAAAAATAAACACGGCCTTGAATATCTTGATTTAAGCCTGGTAAGACCTATATCAGGGATTCTGACCTACAGAATCATATGATACCAAATCTATGTTGAGTTTCTAAAGAGGTGATAATTTGTTACAACAGCCATTAAAAACTAAACTCATACCAACAGTGATGTGCTACTATTACAAATACCAAAAGCTGTGAGAGTGGTTATGGAGTGAAGCATTGGGAAGAAAGGGAAAGAATTTTGAGGAACATGATTGAAAAAAACAAAACAAAACAACAACAACAAAAAAACTCAATTGCCTCAAATAGAAGCATGGTTTTTAAAGACTCTGCTCCTGAAAGCCCAGAAGGAAGTGAGGAGCTTAGCAGAGAAAACTTAAATTGCCTTAGAGAAGACATAAATCATCATGAACACACTAGTAAAAACCTGAACTCTAAGGACACTGTGATGAAGGTTCAGAAGGAAATGAAGATCATGTTTTCCTTTCTTTCTAGCAACAGAAAACTTAGCTGAATTTGTCCTGCAGTTATATGGGCAACAGAAATTAAAAGGGATGAACTTGGATATATAGCTGAGGAAATTTCCAAGGAAAGTTTTGAAGGTGCGGCCTTGTTTCTTCTTGTTGCTTACAGTAAGATAGGTGAGGAAAGAGATAAATTATTGAAAGAGCTGTTGAACACAAAGGAAATAAGAGTAGATGATTTGGGTAATTATCAGCCTATCTGGATTACAAAACATGATAAAATTAAGAAATCTGACAGAAAACCATGCTCTGGAGAAAAAGCCAAGATTGTGGTTATACTACCTTTTGCTAATAGCTCAAACAAAAATTCAGAATATCCAGTCACACACACACACACACACACACACACAAGAAATTAAAGAAGACACACACACACATTCCTTCAATCAAACCAGAGACTATCTAGGAAGCTTAAGAGATCTACCTTTCAATCTCCTTTTTGGATCCCTCTTGTCTAAATATTGAGTGATTCCCAAAGACTTCCTTTGATCCTCTCTTGTCTTCACTTTAATGGCCCTAGAGGTTTTCATCCAAATTCATGGCTTCAACTGCCACTTTCATACTAGAACCAAAGGCTCCCAGATATCTATATTCTGGGCTTTATTCATCTTCATTTGACTTAAATGAAACACAAATCAAAGTACATTATATGTGCCTTTCTTCCTTTCAAATTTCAAAATTATTATTCAATAAAATAAAATATTCCTAAAGCACCAACACTCCAAATTGATTTCAGATGGCTCCCATGGCCCTTCATCTCTCCTGACATGGATAAAACTTTTTTTCCCACGGAAAACAAGTGATCACATTTAAAGAATTCATATTCACACTACAATCTCAATTATTAGATAAAACTATGAGAAATACCCTTAGTAAAAAATTCCCTGATTCTCAGTACATTAATTAAAACTAACAAGGTTTGAAGAAACCCAGTCTGGACATAATTATCAAGCTTGATTTCCTGTCATTTTCCCATATTTGTTCCTTAGTCACATTGTGCCACATTATAGTTTTACAAATGTGTATATTGAATCATTTGACTTTTTTTCTTGTTAAACTTTTATATTTCTTCCTCCCCCACTTTTAACTGTAAGTACCATATCTTCCCCTTTTCCCATTTTCACTTCTCAGAGGCAAGAATTTCTAACCTTTTCAGGTTTTTTTTTTTTTTTTTTTAAGGAAAGATTTCTAAGTGTAGCTGTTTTGTAATCACAGACCTAAAAGAGTTACAGTTTCATCATCTGATTTCTTCTCCTTTTTAAACCATGTTGCATGGAGAAATTTTTGGTTTCCAAGGAAAACCAGAAGAAAATCAATCCCAGATCTACCAGATCAGAACTACTATTAGAACCACCTCTACCCTTATTAGACTCTCTTCAAAGTCTTCAATAATTGAAAAAATGGGGTGTCAATAAGAACTGAGGCCCAAGGTCCTAAGCTAATCAATTGGTATACTTGGTACATAAAGACTTTTGATAAGTATTTATTTTTAAAATCAATACATCAGTGAGCTTTCTCTTTTTAGCTATACCAGCACTGAATCTATATTCAATACTTTGATTATTGTGACTATGTAAATCCTGACAGCTGGTCAACTAGCAAATTAAAAATTACATTTCCTAGGTTTTTTTTTTTTAATAATCCAATCGTTAATTTTAAGTTTTTATTTAAATTCTAGTTACTTCATACAGTGTAATATTAGTTTCATGTGTACAATATGGTGATTCAATACTTCCTTACAATACCTAGTGCTCATCACAAGTGCCTTCCTTAATCCCCATCACCTATTTAACGGTCCCAACCCACCCCCACTGCCACTTACTTCCCCTATGGTAACCATCAGTTTATTCTCTATAGTTGATTCTGTTTCTTGGTTAGCCTCTAAAATTGCATTTTTAATATCAACAGTTATCTTTTTCATATATTTGATTGGGAAGAATTATATTTTAATAAAATTTTAATATCATTAACCATAACAGGAAATCTCTAAGATTCCCCTCACCATGGCCCCTTGCCCCTACCGTGCTCTGCCCTCACACTCCAAAAACTCCTTCTGGGCACTCCATCTTTTGGCTCAAGTCTGGATTGGTTCCTTTCTGAAGCGGTGTCTTTGACAAAGGTAATCCTTTCCTATGCTTTTTGTATATAGCATATAAAACATGGTAGATTTAAATTCTCCAGTATGGTTGACTCAACCTCTTTTTTTAACATGTGTAAGATTTCATATATTCAAGTATGTAAATGGAGATGGCACTATAGATTCTGAATGGCAAAGAAACATTTATAGCTAGTAATTCTAAGCATAATAAACTGGAGTTACTGTTTTTTAATAGGCAAAAATCAAATGCAGTCTCCTATATGGCTCATCTTTTCTGGAGGTGGGATTAGACTTTGATGTCTGTGGAAAATACTGGCTTTCAAGTAAAACATAGAAGGAAATCATCCTTATCTCTTTCAGGTCAAAAAGAGAATTGGAACCATCTTTTAGCAGACTTTACTTGGAGACTTCAATAATTGAGGACAGCCAATGATAACTGAAGTTTTAAGTTGCTAGATTCATTTAGAAGGTGGGGATGGAGGATATCAACTTAAAAAAGAAAAAAGAGAAATCAGTGGCGATCTGGAGTTTCCTGAAAGAGAGCACGGCCCTTTGGCAATCAAAATACAAGGCAATAAAAACAAAATGTGAAAAATATGAAAAGAGATGTTAAGAGATTGGTTAAGAAAGATCAATATAGTAAACACTTTAAAGTTCTAAGTCTGTGTTATATTGAATTATGCCTCCCCCAAAAGATATGTTGAAGTCATAAGCATCAGTACCTCAGAATGTGACCATTTTGCACATAGGGTATTTACAGAGAGAATAAAGTTAAAGTCAAGTCATTAGGATGGGCTCTGATATGACTGGTGTTCTTATAAAAAGGAGAAATTTGGCTACAGAATCAGACATGAACAGAGGGAAGACTATGTAAAGAGACAGGGAATGTCATCTGAAGGCAGAGGATTAAGTGATACATCTACAAGCCAAGGGATGACAAATATTGCTATAAACCCACTGGAAGTTTGGAGAGAGACATAGTACTGATTCTCCTCCATGTCCCTCAGAAGTAATAAACCCTAAAGACACCTTGATTTTGACTCCCAGCCTCTAGAATTATGAGACAATAATTATTATTTTTAAGTCACCCGATTTCTGGTACTGTGTTATACCAGCCCTAGGAAATAAGTCTTCAATGTATTCCTTCATTTTGTATATTAAACAATCTCTATTCTTGAAGTTTAGCTGATTCCTCGATACCTGCAATCCCACTTCAAGTAGGACCACTTTTAAACAGGTTTCTAGGTTTTTCTGATAGTTTTGTAATTTTAATACAATTTTTTTCAACCATATTAATTTTAGAAAGTTTATTAATTCCAGCTATAGGAAATGTGTAATTAGCATACAATGTTCTTTCTTCATTTCTCCCCAGAGTTTGTTTTACATATTATTATATTCATTTTAAAGTCAATTACCTTGTAAGCATTTTTGTTCTGATAACTTCAGGCAGTCTCAGCACTTATCAGTATTCTCACTTTTCCTTCTACCATTCTTCCACGTTTTGTTTCAATTTTCTGTTAGCTATACATTTATTTTACAATATGAAGATTAGTATCACTTATGTTACAACAGAATCTTCTTGGTTTTCTATTTATTGAAATAAAAAATATATACATCATGTTAATGTTATTACTATTGTAATTTTGGGACTGAAAAATATGGTAGGAATTATCACACTTATTTTCTGCTGGTTCCAGTGATTCGATAGTTCTGCTACTTAGAAGCCGCAGATTGGTCCTAGCATCAGGGCTAAATGGGTTCAGGAAATAATATCAGTTATAAGAAGATATACCAAAATTATAGTGTGTGTATATATATACACACACACACAATTGCACACACACATATATATGTGTGTATATATATACACACACACATACACACACACGTACATATATCTCCTTTCCAAAAGAAAAGTTCAGAGGGAAAACACATTACAGAAACTATATACAACATAAAAATAGCTGTGTTTACAAAGCCACACCCTTGGTAGACAAAGCATTGCATTTATCAGTCCTAAATCCCCTCATTTAGGGGTGGCTGTTAAAAGGGCTGGCTGGAAAGGTCTCTTTTATAGAACAGTAATACCATTCATAAGATTTCCACCCTCATAACCTAACCACCTCCCAAAGGACCCATTTTCTAATACCTCACTGGGCATTAGATTTCAACATAATACATTTTGGGAACAAATAGTCTGTAACATATTTAAAAATGATAAATTTGCCTTTTGGTGTCTAAATCATTTTATCTAGGTACTTTAATCACATGGGTCAGGTGCTCATAGATTTATCTTTTAAATACATTAAAAACAATAACCAGCAAGACTTTCTGAAAGAAAGCCTAGATGCTGAAACTCAGAATCTAATCTCATTTCCCTATTCGAAATATTCACTTAAATGGAGTAACTACTGCTTTTCTTCATTTCTCATTTTCAAGTTAATTTCTACAGTAAGAACCTATGCCTTCAAGACTGATATAGCTAAAAACAGAAAGCTCATTGATGTACTGATTTTAAAAATCAATACTTATCAGAAGTCTTTATGTACCAAGTATTGTTAAGCACTGCAAATAGAAAACAATCGAATGTCCTGCCTTCATGAAAGTCACAGTTCAGCAGTGTATGACATTAAACAAGCAATAATAAATGTCATAGTTACAAGAAAATTGTAGTTTACAATACTATCTAAGTTTAATGTAGGGGCAAGCCCTAGGGTGGAGGTTAGGAAAGCTTTCCTTGAGGAAGTGATTTTAGGCTCAGAGATTAAAGACATAATTATGAGTAACCTTGATGAATTTAAGTGGTGGATCTTAAGTAAACATGAAACTTGTAGACATTCTCACAGCACATTCCAACAAAGCATAAAATAGAAGAAAGAAAGAATTTTTTGTTGTTGTCATTACCCTATTAGTATAAACCTCTAATTCTTATTGTAAATGTTATTCTACATTGAGGGAATCACAGTCTTTCTCATTTGTGCAGTGAATAGGTGAAAAGTCTACAAAACCAGGTAAAAGTTGCTGGGCCTGTGATTCAACAGTCTTACACAATTCACAGCACTCACCATAGCACATACCCTCCCCAATGTCTATCACCCTGAAGCCTCTTCTTTTATCCTCTTTTATATTTTCCATATTTTCTACAATAAATGGTTTGTAACAAAGAAAAAAATTATTTTAGAAATAAAGATGTAATCACTAAATCTATAATTATTGCCTGAATAAAATTACCATCAAACTTAAAAAACAAAAAAGTTGCTGGGCAATCCTTCTGTACATCAGTATTGACTGAAATAACAGAGACACACAAGACCTTGAAAAAGCAAAATTTGGTAGACTGCATTGAAATTGTGATATTCAATCACAGAAAATATGGGTACTTCCTTTTTCAGTCTGCAAAATAATGAAAGGGTTTAACTGACAGAAAATATATATATACTTCGTATGATAGGATTTTATTGAAATTAGGCTTGAGATAAATGGACTTACTCTGCTAGGAACCTAATTAGGAAATATACTCAGAGCAATTCAAAGACTGTAGATAGATTTCTACTTTTGAAAATGCCTCCCTAAATACATTTATTACATTGTCTTGCTAGGAAAATATAATCTTTACATATAAAGCCTTATGTGACATGTCCCAGAAAATCAGAAGGGAAAAAATAGTTAAGCTATAAGAAGGGAGTTGAGAATTTGCTAGGAAGGTTGAAAATGAGACTAGGAGATTGTAAAAGTGACTTGGCAAATAACTTTGAAATTATACACTCACTGTAAAACTGAAATAGACCTCCCAAATTTCATGCAACATATGTGACAAAAAAACACCCAGAGTGGCCCACTAAGAATAAAGGAAAGACAACCTGCAATTGTTCTTTAAGATCTTTCACAACTGAATTTTAGATTTTTTTTAAAAGTTACAATGAGTACCCCTGTAACCCAGTTTATCGATTAGCCTATTGCTATCGTACACTCATCAAACTAAGTAACTCACATTATTACTATTAACTAAATTCCAAATTTTATTTTATTTTATTTGGATTCAGTTTTCCATTAGGTCATCTTTCTGTTCCAGAATCCTAACGCTGCTATCAAACATTTAGTTGTCAGGTCTTTCTAGTCTCCTCTGGTCTCTGACAGTCTCTCTCTTTTTTTTTTTCTCATAATCTCAATGTCTTGAGGAGTACTGGCTGGGTGTTCTGTACATTCTGTACAGTGTCTTCCAATCGAGGTTTGTTTGTGATTTTTCTCATGTTTAAATTGAGGTTATGTGTTTTGAAGGGAAAAAAAAAAAAACTTAGAAGGGAAGTGCCCTTCTTTTACTACTGTCAAGGAAAAATATCATTGGTGATATTAACCTTCATCTCTCTGTTAAGATGGTGCGGGAACTGACCAAGGCACTTTGGAAAAATGGTGTTTACACCATTTACACCAGTGGTGGTTTGATTACATGTTGTGAGGTTCAGGTAAAATTAACTATAAACAAACACTGTACTCTAGTTAAATTTCACAAGGGGGTATGGTTAACAATTCTGAAAATACTGTTTACTGGGATTGAAAAAATAAGTAAATAAATGGCGAAAGGTAGGCGTCTGGTTTCTCAGGTCACTGAGAGGAGCTAAAGATAACTAAGAATGGATGATTCCAATGAATCTTTTGGGGATGATTAGAATCAGAGACCAATCATAAACCAACATACTTACTACATCCCACAAATTCTGGTATCATATGGTTTTTATATAATTAAATTACTAATTTCTCTTTTGATTTATTATCTGCCCCAGGGGTTAATTACAAGTGTTTTATTTCTAAATATTTGAGGGATTTTCCAAATATTTGAGGGATTTTCCAAAGTTCTATTATTGATTTTTTTTAATTTTTTTTTTTTTTAAGATTTTATTTATTTGCGAGAGAGACAATGAGAGACAGAGAGCATGAGAGGGAGGAGGGTCAGAGGGAGAAGCAGACTCCCTGCTGAGCAGGGAGCCTGATGTGGGACTCGATCCCAGGACTCCAGGATCATGACCTGAGCCGAAGGCAGTCGCTTAACCAACTGAGCCACCCAGGCGCCCCTATTATTGATTTCTAATTCCCCTGGGGCTTGAAAACCTACTTTAAAATTTTTAAAGCTTGTTGTGTGGCCCAAAATATATTCTATCTTGGACAATGTTACACGTGCACCTTATTTTTCTGCTCTTGCTGTTGTATTAGAAAAAGATCAGTGAAGTTGGTTGATAATGTTGTAGTCTTCCTATCAATTTTTTTTGAAATATGTATGTTAAATTATCTGCCTATATTTGGGGATTTGTTTATCTCAGCAGTTATATAAATATTTATTTTGAAACTATGTTCATAAACTTTCAAAATTATGTCCCCCTGATAAATTGAACCCATCACTGTTTTGAAATAATGGACCTTTTTTTTTTTTTTTTTTAACCCTGATAATGTTCTTTGCTCTGAAATCTACACTATCTGGGATAAACATAGCTATTTCAGCTCTTCTTTTAGTAATGTTAGCATGATATAACTTTTCACTCATTACTTTAAACTATGTATGAATTTGTATTTAAGTTGCATATGCTATATGCAGCATGTAGTTAGGCATTGCTTTTCATTCTGAAAATCTGATTTTTAAATGGGGGTAGTTAGATCATTTACATGTGATGAGACTATTGATATGGTTAGATTTAGATTTACCATCTTAGTATTTCTTTCATACTTGCCTCTACTTTTCTTTCCTTTTCAGTTTTCTGCTTTTTTATTGTTTAAAAATTCTATTTAATCTCATTTTTAATCTATTAGCTGTTACTCATTTTTAGTGCTTCATTTGGGGATTAGAATATATAACTTTACTTTATTAAAGTGTACCTTGAAGGACATTATACTGTTTTATGAATAGTTTTAAGAATCTTTAAAAATATCCTTCCATTTCTATCCTCCCAGGCTCTATGTTATTACCTATGGTAAATGTCAAAAATTTTTATTATATTGTTTGTATAGACCCAAAACACATTGCTACTTTTTTCCACTAAATTATATTTTAAATAGATTTAAATAAAATATCTAACATTTTTACCCAACTTACCATTTCTAATGCTAGACAAATAGAATAGGGAAAATGTAAATAGATGTATCAAATATATCAATGGAATAGAGCTTTGAAAAGAACCATACACACATACACAACTAATACTTGACCAAGTAAAAAGGTACTTTATTGAAGTTTTGGGGGTTTTTTGTTTTGTTTTAAACACGGGCCATGACTCTTGACTATCCAAATGCAAACAGAGAAAAAGAAAAACTTTAATCCACACCTACACCATATAGCTTCAAAGTAGTTCAGAGATATGAATGTAAAACTTAAGTATAAAACTTCCAGAAGGAAACAAGACAATTTTTGTGATCTTTGGTTAGGCAGATTTCTTCAATACATCACCAGAATTATGATCCATAAAAGAAGAAACCAACATTTTGGCCTTCATTTAAAAAAACCAAAAAAAAGTCTGCTCTTTCAAACATTGTTAAGAGATGAGAAAGACAAAACACACATTAGAAAATAATATTTGAAAAGCATAATTTTTATAAAGACTGCTATCCAAGATATGTAAAATTTTTGATATTCAATAATTTAAAAAAACAAACTGGTAAACCAAGTAAAAAATTGACAAAATATATAAATGGACATTTCAATAAAAGATACACATATGACAAAGATGCACCTGAAAGATGTTTAGGATAGTCATTAGGAAAACACAATTTAAAACTGCAATGGGATACAACTACATATTAGAATGTTGGCGTAATGTGGAGGAAAAATGAACTGTCATTCACTATCAGTGGAAACTGAAAATACAACAAACACACCAGAAAAAAACCTTGACTGTTTCTTACAAAAGTAATTACAAATCTATTAATGCATTCCAGCCATTTAAACCCTAGCATTTACCCAAGAAAAAAGAAAGATTGTGAACACTCAAAAAACTGGAAACACAAATATATATGTATATATATTTGATACATTTTTGTGATACATTCATACAATGGAATACTGCTCAGCATTAAGAAGTAATAAGCTATCAGTGTAAAATATATGTGAAATCCTGATTGAATCTCAATATAATTATTTTAATCAAAAGAAATCAGATAACTCTATGCCCTCCAAAATATGTTCATACTACAAAATTGTACTGACAGAATATTCTAGGAAATGCAAACTAATCTATTCTGATGGGAAGCAAATTACAGATTACTAGGGGGAAAAGATGGAGTAGGACGTGGTAGGAGGAAGGAATTATAAACTGATACAAGGAAATTTTAGGGAACAATTGGTATGCTTATTATGTGGACTATGGTGATAAATTTTAAAACCTATAAACACCCAGGAAACTATCAAATTGTATACTAGAATACGTGCAAGTTATATCAATTATAACCTAACAAGTTGTTAAATAAAATCTATTGAGAAAAAAAAAGTGGATAAACTGTTATTTTCTATACATTTATCTACTGTGCTTATACAAATATTTATTCAGTCAAAATATAGAAAGATAAGTCACTAGTGTCTTATTTTTAAGATTTTATTTACTTATTTGAGAGAGATTGAGAGAGCATGACCGGGGGGAGGGGCAGAGGGAGAAGAACAAGCAGACTCCCAGCTGAGCAGGGAGCCTGACATGGGCTGATCTCAGGACCCTGGGATCGTGACTTGAGCCAAAGGCAGATGCTTAACTGACTGAGCCACCCAGGCATCCCACCTTTAGATATAATAACTGATAATCTCAAATGATACAATCAACTTGGGGAGATTTTTCAGCTCCACAGAATCAATTTAATCATATCAGAGATAATTATTAATTTTAGGCAAGGAATACAAAGTATCACATTTCTGACAGATTTGATATATGTAAAATTAGAAATTCACACTATTTTCTGTTTGTAAAAATTCAATTGTTTCCATTTAAAGTCAGTTTTTTAATTTTGTGAATACATCACAAAGAAATATATATTATGGCTCCCAATTAGACTCATTTAGGGGCGATATAAAAAAATTAAAAAATAGATATCCAGTGCATCCATCCTAGACAAAAATCAATAATATCAGGGACAAAACTTAGGCATTTTAAATCCTCCCCATGTGATAAAACATTTAATCAAGACTGAGAGGTACTGATGAAAGTTGCTTGACTTAGTCATCTTTATTCCTGATTATACTTGTGAATCATAATCCTGTTGCTAATGTGGCTTGGGTAAGTAACTTGATAATTTGGCAAGGTAATAGAACAGTCTTTTTTTTTTTTTTTAAAGATTTTATTTATTTATTTGAGAGAGAGAATGAGAGAGAGCACATGAGAGGGGGGAGGGTCAGAGGGAGAAGCAGACTCCCCGCTGAGCAGGGAGCCCAATGCGGGACTCGATCCAGGGACTCCAGGATCATGACCTGAGCCGAAGGCAGTCGCTTAACCAACTGAGCCACCCAGGCGCCCTAGAACAGTCTTTCAATATGTATAGCAATACAGTATGCACAAGACTATATTGAATAATATATACAAAAATGTAAACACCCTCTCAGCCTCTGTCTTGAAAGTTTCAATATTAGGTTCACATTCCCAACTAAGTACAGCTTATGTATATTCTAATATTAAACGACAAAGAAATATTTTAACAGTTGAATTTATTATTTTAGAGATTTGCATTTATTTACATATGCATTTATACTGTCTGCTACCAAATAAAAATTACTATAATCACTTTAAAATGATCTCAATGTTATAATAGGGTTATTACAGTGTCTGAAAATTGAGTAAAATTAACTATATTGCCAGTGGAACTGTTCCTCAGACACTATCTTTAGCTCCATAAAAGAATTTTAATTACATTTTTATGTGAAGTTAATTTTGACATCTACAAACTATGATTTTTCATGTAATCATTGGGATAATCTTCCAGCTCCCAGTAACCACTTATAAAACCTATTCCAATAATGTCTGTATAGATTCTCCAGAAAGTAGTATACCAAATAAAATTATTATGCAGCCAAAGTTTGGATGTCTTGGATACCTCAGGGTCCTTCTCAACATATGTTGCATGGTAGATAAATAAGAGTAAGATCATGATTAAGACATCAAATTATCCCAGATGCCATGGAGATCTGGTAATAGCCTATTATTCATAAACTTTTCAAATTTACCAACATAAAGCATTTTATTCTCTCCCAGTCTCACAAGTAAGGCTTTAAGTACTATGAGAAGCTCAAATAATCAGTTTCACATTAGTTTACACAGTTACCAAAAATAATTTATAAGGAGGTAAAAATTTATGATGTTCTTAATTTGAGTAACTTGGCACGAGACACTTCTAGGTCAAAGACAATAAGATGATTTGACAGTTTTAAATTGCAGATATTTCAGGATACTAAAACAACACAAAAACACTCCTGGCAAAGAGGAATGATGAAAGAGCACTCAGCATTTCCATAAATTAGCACTAATGAAAAAATAACTCACACAAATGATACACTGCTGAAGAATAAATCAATTAAAATTTTAAAATCACTACTGGAAAACCGTTTCTTACTTGATAAAAAGAGAAATGGGAGTCGAAACAAAAAACTTTAGGGAATTGAGAGAAATGGGGGAGGGAGATACGCTCTGCTTAATTTAAAGAAAATGGTTATTAGAAAAATGTGGTTTTGTTTGCAAATTTAAAAGTAATATAATTTTGATAAGAATTATTTAATTGATCATAATAACATACCAACTTCCTCCCAGGAAGTTCAAATTTCTTTACTAATTTTTGCATTTCCACAAAATCAAATTTAGCCTTGAACTCACAGGATATATAAGGTACCACTATTCTCTGTATTGTGGGTCAAAACAAAAATGTTTTTAGATACTTTGATGAAATATATGGAAGTATTACTCCATTGAAATAAGAAAAAGGGTGTATTAATGTATGATTAACTTATCTGCTAGTAATAGTATTATTCTAAAGTAAATGGGCAAATGAGTTTAGATAAATACAATTTAAATTAGGAATGGAGCAAATTTATTTTTAAATGATTTTTAAGATTTTATTTTTAAGTAATCTCTACACCCAATGTGTGGCTCAAACTTACAACCCCAATAACAACAGTCACATGCTCTACCAACTGAGCCAGCCAGGTGTCCTGAAAGTTTATTTTTAAATAATTGTATTTTTTCAAAGCCAAATAAATGTAAACCAATATTTTCCTTTAAAAAAATCATATTAATTCATTAATGAGTTTATCTGTTTGAATATATTTGAAGTGAATTGGTTGAATTATAAGAACCTTTACAGTGACATTCTTAAAAATGCCTACACATAACAGTTTACTGATTCAGATGATTATATAGGGTATCACATGTTTCTATTAAAATAACATTATCATTCATTTAATTAACTGAAATTTATTGAAATAAGAACAGTATTCAACTTAAAGGAATGCAATAAAACTCACAGAACAGCAACCATACACAACATAATTTTCCTTCATCTTTTACCAGGTCATCAGGTTAGACTTAAATGAAAAAATACTAAAGCCTGCAATTTGACAGCTTTTCCTCAAGCCAGCAGAAAACCAAAATCAAAGGGAAAACAAATCATCTGAAACCTGGAGAGATGGGCCTTTGCAGAAGAAACAAGATCCCAGCATTTACTTACAAGGGAGAGACACAACTGAACACCTTCTAAGCCAGTAAGAACATTTAGCTAGAGATTTTTAAAGAATCGCTAACAACTGAGTAGGACTAGCATGAAAGAGTGGAGCACAGAAACCTAAGACAGTTTGTACCTTTGTATAAGCTTCTCCATAAATTCCATGAGGTGCTCACGGAGAAATTCGAAGAGAATCCCAAGAAAACTTCCCACATGGTCCAGAGCAAGAAAGAGAATAAAAACCCTCCCCTAACTCTGCCCATCGCATCTCCCCTAAATCCACTAGAGAACAAAAGCCTTAATCTGCAAGCAGAAACCACAAAGAAGTTGCAGGTGAGTAATTGTGGGAAGTCACTACAGCTGGGTTTAAGAATCTGAAGTCAAAAGCTTATTAAGGTGTGTTCCCTCACTGGTGAAAATCTGCAGCTGGTTGATGGGAATAGGCTCTAACACTGAAGGAGAGGCTCTGTATTAGGTGTTAGGGCCAATGTTACTTGTAGAGGAGGGGCAGGAAGACTTGTGAAGGCTAGCATTCTCTAGAACTAAATTCTAGTGACTACCTAAAATTAAGGCATAATAAGAACTTCAAAGAATGTCTGCACCCTTTTCCTTCACTACCAGTCTAACATGTGTCAGATGGAAGAGCTTCAAAGAAAAAAAAGGAAAAAAAAAAAAACTTCCTTGAGAATAGCATAAAGGAAAAACTGTAAGATACATAGGGAGAGTCAAAGCCAAATGGGAACCTTGTGTGGGAACCCATGGCTTTGAGCCCTTTGGGACCATCTAAAATATTTTTTGTAAGATTTTATTTATTTGAGAGAGAGAGAGAGAAGCAGACTCCCTATTGAGCAGGAAGACTGATGCAGGGCTTGATCCCAGGACCTGGAGATCATGACCTAAGCTGAAGGCAGACACTTAGCCAATGAAGCCACCCATGTGCCCCCCATTAGCACCATCTAAATGACTAATACTAATTTTTAAAAAATATTATTTCACAAACATTTAATGTGTATGGTCAAGAAGGGATGGGAGGAGATGGGAAAAATTGGTTGCGTGCCATTATTATGAATTATGTGGACCTTCGTATGTAAACCGTAAACTTTAAACAATTCAATTCCTAGAAGATTAATACAAATTTACAATAAAAGCCTTGTGGAAGGAAAGATATGCTGCTATTCAAACATGAACATACTCACCTTACTTTATTTACTATCCAGTAAAGCAAGTTCAGCTTTCAACAAAATGTTTACAATACATACAAACAGGAAAGAAAAATCACAGTGTGGAGAGAGAAAGCAATTATCAGAACTGACAGATCTGACACAGACGGAACACTGAGACACAGATTTTAAATAACAGTGTTAAAATCTTGCAAGATCAGATAGCTAGTTTCATCAAATAGGTGAAAACTCTAAGAAATATTCAAATGGAAGTGCTAAAAGTAAAAGCACAGTAATAGGGGTGAGAGATGCCTTTCAAGAATTCAGTCCACTCAACACAGCCGACGAGAGAAGCAGTGACCTGGAATAAAGGTCAGGAAAAATTAGTGAAGCTAAAACCAAAGAGACAACAGAGTGAAAAACACAGAACAGGGAATCCAGGATATGTGAAAAAACCATAAAATGGTCTAACATATGTGACATTGGAATCCCAGAAAAAGAACCATGTAAAATGAAATTTTGAATAAACGATAGCTAATAATTTTCTAAAACTAGTGACAGAAATTAAACCACAAACTCAAGAACTCGAAAAACATGAGAATGGGTAAGTATTAAAACAAACAACGAACCAATAATATAATAATAAACATGAATAATAAATAAGTAAATAATAAAACATGACAAAAACGGAGTGAATTTTTAAAAATTCATGCATATCATAGTTAAACTTCAGAAAGAGAAAGAGAAAGCCTGGGCGTCTGCCAGAGTAAAAGACTCACTAGTATGATATAGTAAGAAATGTAAATATACACAAAGAAAATGAAGAACATTGGAAGTTGAATTAATAAAAGTTTGATAAAATATTTTTTCTTATTTTAATTATTCTAAAAGCAAAAGCTCTAACAGTATGTGTTTTAGAATATGAAAATGAGGAATTTCTGACAGCAGTGCCACAAAGTACAAAAGAGAAAAATTGGAAATAATCTTGTTATGAGGTTCTTCTACCACACATGAAGTGATATCCTATTATTTAGTCTCACATGGTTCAAGATTGTACCTCGTAATCACATGTTATTAATGGAGAACATAAATGGAATGGAATTATAAAAAATACACAGAGAAAGCAGAAAAACAAAAAGAAATGATGAAAAAAGAAATGATAAACATGAGTGTAATGAGGTGATTTTAATACAAACATATCTAATCATCATTTTACGTGTGAATAGCTTGAACACACCATTAAAACAATTAAAAGCCAATGGCAGAGTGAATAAAAAAGCAAGACACATGATCTAATGTGTGCAAAGCAACACTCTAAATATAATACTTATATTATAATATAAGATAAATATACACTAACCAAAATAAAGCTAGGTTAACTATATCAATTTCAGACAAAGTAGACATCAGAACAATGAATATTACAAGTATAGAGGAATATTATATGACAGTAATGGGGTCAATTAAAAAAAAAACATAAAAAAAAAAAAAAAACTAGCAATGCGTGCACCAAAAAGCAGCTTTTAAATACAGGAAGTAAAATCTGATAGAAGAATACAGAAATAAACAAATCCACAATTATAATTTGAGGACTTCAACAGCCTAAGTAAAGTCATGCAGTAAGACTCTTGAAATGTTTACCATGAATATTCTAAGAGTGGTTATTGATATCTTCTTTGTGATCAGTTCCCCTCCCCCCAGTCCACCCCATCTTCAGAAAGAGCGTGTAAAGCATGAGTGCTCCATCTGAGTGGTGGTGGTGGTAAGAGAAGATGAAGACAATGTGTGCCAAAGCTTATTTGCCACTAAACTTGAGAGCGAGATTCCCTTTCTATCTTTCTATCAGATACCCATTATAAGTGTCTGACATAGAGTACAATTACATTGAAATATACGGGATTCTAAGAAAATAAATATTTCACAACTTAGTCTTAAATTCCCCTATCCCTTTAGATATTTTGGAGAAATGAAAATTTGCCTTGAATTAAAAAATTTACATATATTACATATAATTATTAATATAATACATAATAATATGCAGTACATAATACACTTCTGCAATACATTTCTGTTAGCAACATTCATACTTTATATGAAATAAAAGTACAGATGAAAGCAATCTTTAATATAATCTGTTTTTGAATATGAAGTATTTAAAACTAATGTTTAGATAAGCACTTAAGTTAACATTTACATAATATATTACCCTTTAATTTTTCCTCCTATTTTAAAACTCAACTAATATGTTCAACATAATTTAAAAATCTTCCATCTTCATAGGATGTTTCTAAAATATGCAATAATACCTTCTTATGCAAGTGAATGTGAAGGAAACTTTGTTCTCCAATTATTTTTTTTTTAAATATCAGAGATGAAATATTTATTTCACTATATGTTCCTCTTCTAAGATGAAGCAACTTAATCTTCATTAAGTTTGCTTTTTTAATCAGATGACAGAAACACAATTAGGAGATGCTGCCCACAATCATCTCTGAATAATTAAATAAATCTCAACAGGTGAAGTAGCAGTTTATAAAGAAAAATAATTTCCAGAAAAACCTTGTTGAGGCCATTGCAAGATATTCGGTTAATTTATTAAAAATTTAGTAAAAACTAAAACAATAAAATTTGGTCTATAAAAGTACTAATGAGACTATATTTTTTTCAATTTTGTCCTATACTATAAGACCACCCTTAAGGATATAGGAATACTTAGGTTATTTTGGTTAAGATATTTATAGTAAAAGTGAGAGAAACATATGAAAGAAAGAAATTGGTAGTTTAGTTCAATTAGTATATTTCATAGTTCTTTTATGCTGCAAATAAACTCTGATTTGAATTTTCATAAGCTACTATATCTTTAAAATATTAAATCTATTATGACTGGTGTTTGTTTTAAATGACTTACATTAATTAATTTAAATTCTATTTATAGAGCCAATAGTATGCTTGTTTAACATAAGATAAATAAGGACAGGGTGGCTGGGTGGCTCAGTCGGTTAAGCGTCTGCCTCCGTCTGCCTCCGGCTCAGGTCATGATTGCGGGGTTCTGGAATTGAGTCCCTCGTGGGGCTCTTTGCTGGGGAAACCTACTTCTCCCTCTCCCTGCTGCCCCCCCTGCTTGTGCCCTCTCTATCAAATAAATAAAATCTTAAAAATAAATAAATAAATAAATTTTGGAGCTATATAATGGACCTCTATAAAGTATATTAAATACAAAATAATGAGTGATTAAAGATAAATAATATTTAAGCCACAAATTTTTCTCAATAATTAAACATATGGTTGATGATACAAAAATGAGTACCTGTCTAACAGAATAAATTTATATAATGTTATGGAGTTATGAACACGCTATATTTTTCTATATGTGTAGTTCTCTATTCTGTTGTAAAGGCCCTTAATGTATAATTATATATGTATATATGTCATATAATACATAATATAAATTTTATAATATGCAAGCTAGTAGTAAAATAATTTGTATCTTAATTACTGCTTCTTAGATTTTTTTCTTTGTGGTATGGGGATATTATATCTTCTATTAGATGATTTCAGCTATTAAAAATAAGTTATAGTCAGCCTATTGAAGGGCAAGCATTTGAACTGACCCACAGGCTTAATGATGATACTAGGTTCTTTGTATTATTGGCCTGTCTGACTTGTACCCAGTACATTCATAGATGTTTCTTTCCCCATTTTGTTCATAAGATAATTGCCAGTGGCAGTTAGGTTAATATGTTTCCCTGTTGCTGTCCAATTACAAAGACAGAATCAGTTCCTATGGCTTCTTTCCCTGAAACCCCCTGCAAGACTCACTTTTCTCACTGTTTAAATTGAATGAGGCCCATCCATTCCTAACTGATTTATTTAATTAAGTGGAATTCATTAAGCTCCAGACCCTATTATTTAAGCCAAGAATATAAAAGTGACAAATTAAAATTTCTTTGTTCATGGAGCTGTTTTGGGGAAATCAAATAATTTAAAATATGTATAATATAATGCCAGTTACTGATAGGTACAAGGAAGAGGGAAGAAAACACACACACCCACAACACACACAAGGAGGTATCCAAAAGTGACAACCATGAGGATATAGTTATCATGGATGAACCCTCTAAGAAAGTGATCTTTGATCAGAGACCTAACGGAGTCCAGCGAACCACTGGCAGCAATTCCTTATCTAATGTTATCCCCTCTGAAGAAAGGAACGCCAGTACATTTCATGCCTCACAGATATGAAAATAGAAATCAAAGTCACACATGTCTCTGCACATTAAAAGGACCCAATAAGACATTTCCAATCCCTTTTGAAGTTCCAAACACTATTGATGATGAATTAAGACACCCATTTCACCTCACAATTTACACAGTGCCGGGCTCTCAGTAGAACTTTCACCTCCCTTATCAGCCTCAGACTAATAGGCCTTCTAGAGGACCAGAATGGCTTACTTAAAAAAATTAAGTTCAAATTCAATCTAATTAACTCCCTCCCCTATCAGTCATCAGTCTAATCAAAGATGAATTTTAATAAGTTTTAACTCTATATTTGACATCTGCTGACAGGTTTTAAGCATCACCCTTCCCTCTTCCCCTGTTGCCCCATGTCTGGGAAAACCAATAAGAAATCTTGAGCCTCCTTTGCTCTGCATTCAACAGAAAGTTCAAACCACCCAGATCTAGCCAGTGCGGAAACCCTTACCCCAGCCTCATGACTTAAGCACAATAAAACCCAAGCCAGTATCTCTTCTCCATTCTCTCCAGCTATTTTTCAGACCTGCTTGGGATCCTGCCATTCCCTCTGCAGAAAATCTCATTATGTAACAAATCACTTCAAGCCCTGTTGGTTTATGCACGGCATCATCCAAAATCAATCTTATGTTTTGAGGGACTATCCTAACTCTATAGAATGACCAGAAAAATAATAGACATTAAACTTTTTGTTATAATTTTCTTTACTGTTTTCCCAAATTTTCTCTTTCCCTGTTTTCAACACTATTTCTATGTCTCATTCAGTTTTGACTTCTGACAAAATATGCCTTTTGTTTTCATTGATGTTGATTTCCATTGGATATATTACACCCTTAAATACTTCAATATATCTTTAGTTATAAAATACATAGTATTTACACATTGAATTGCTTACAAAATAAAATCATGAAAAAAACAAAATATTAAAACTCATCAATAATTTGATATTCCTCAGATTACTTCAGTTAGTCATACTCTTTAAATGTCTCAAAATTCCCTGCTATAAAACATGCTGAAAGAATTTTTATATTATAAACTATAATTTTCTAAGAGATTACTTTATCTTTTTTCTATTTTCTTATTTGAAGTCTATTCAAGATTTATAATGAACAACAAAACTTTTATAAAGCCTTCAGGAATATAATTATTTTAAAATTATGTTGGTTTTCACAAAATGTTAACAGTGTCAGAAAAAGATCATCTAAGTATTTTAAATGTATAGATAAAGCTCAGGTAAAATGGCCATAAATAAATTTTACTACACAATACATTTACCTTCCACATTATTCCCAATGAAGACTACTTTCAAAGTCTAACTTTCTTAAGCAAAACTAACTTAAATGTACATATTTTAAATGAAGTTAAGGGAAATTGTAATGCTGCTTATATTATCAGTTTATTTCAATTACTCCAACAATTTAGGCAAATATCTGATAAGATAAATTGCATGACCAATTGAAATATGAATTTTGTTCTGTTTTGTTTTTGTCTGACTTTGTATAATTGTTCAACTCTACAACATCCTGAGAAAATACCCCTTTTAATCAGGTATGTGTCCCTATCCACCAGTAGAGACAGTAACGAAACCAAATTTATTCTGCATACAGATTTTTCAGTGCATTAAATATGACCATGGAAATAGATGGCATGGAGGCCAGTTTTACACTACCAGCAAGCTGCATTACTGTATTACTATGTACTTTATTACTGTAATATTACTGTATTACTTATATTACTGTACTCTTTTCTGAGAAAAGAAAAAATATATATTTTGGTATAGTTCTCACATAATAAAATCAGTTGCCCAAGTGTCCTCATGTAGGGAGAGTCAACTGTCAGTATCTTAGATGAGGTGAATATTATATTCACATAGAGGTCTAAAGAGTCAGATTTAAGCTCACTTATTTTAAATAATTCTCTTCATGACAAATTTATCAGAAGTACAATAATTAAATCATAAAATGTTACTACATTTTTATTTTTCTACTGTCTTCTCTTCCTAGTTTTCCTGATGTAGGAGAGATGTTTGGAGGAACATCTCAAACTGGAAACTCTTAAATTGTGGTAAATCTAGTAATAGTGACAATGACTAGAAAGAGAAAAGAATGTAGAAAAATTTGGCAAATATACTATTTTTAGTAAAATATAATCTATATGGCAAACAAATTAAGGATATGATAAAATATTGATTAAAAATAAATCCTGTTTCCTTTATAGAACATAGATTGTTATTAGTGATTACTTTTTCTTTTCCAATTTGGCAACAGTTTTGTACTCTAAGCCCAAGAGAAAGTTAATATATGCAAGATATATTAATATCTGAGTATGAATATGCAGAGTATTTTTAAAAAGTGGTATTATAAAAATGAAAGTCCTTGAGCATATGCTGGTAGATCATTTGTCTATCATCTCATATTGAAAATAGTTATATAAATGTTAAAGACATGATGATTTCCTCTAAATCTTCCATAAACATTTTGACTTATTTTTAAATTCCATGATTTTGCTTCTGAAATTTTCCAAAAACTATAATAAGAAATACAAATTTAGACAACATGAAACAATAGTTCGGGTGCCAAAATATAAAACATCCTTTTGAAAGTATCTTATATTTAAGGGATTTAGGAACTCTACGACTCACTGGGATTTTCCCATAAGCAATGATGAGACTCAGAGATCATCTCAATGTAACGTGTGCTCTTCTAGGAGCTCACAGACTCTCGTAGGTCCTGGGCATACATATTTCTTTTAAAATCATCAGATAATTTATTTAATTAAATATCATCATTTTATTTAACTGATGTGGAATTGATGTTTAAAGATAGCATTTTAAGATGCTATCTCCAAGTAACCAAATTGCAACTGGGCACAGAAGAGTGTACTGACTGAACGTCAGGGTTCCTGAGCACCCTGACATCTTCCCTGGTGTTCCTGCTTGGCCTGTGAGGAGCCCAGTTCTGGATGGTCTACTTACCAAGCAACTAGGTTTGCCTGGATTCCTTTGTTCTTGCCAATTCCCTATTAATCACCAAATTTACTATACATTTTAACTTGATAAACAATGTATATGTCCTGACTCAGAAATTCCTCCTCTGAAATGTCTCAGTAAGTTGCTGGATCAGCTATGTATGTCCATATATCTCTGGTATTGCCCAAGCCCCTCATGCCTGTCCTTAACCTACTATCCACACATCCCACAAGGCCAGAGTGAGGGCCAAACACACAGCATGAGCATGTTAAAATATCATTTTTCTGTTCCATTTTGGAGGAAATTGCCCTTCAAGAAAATGAAACTTAGGGAAGTTGCAAATACAGTATAATGGAGCTCCAGGAATTCTTTACCTAGATTCACAAGCTGTTAACATTTTGCCACACTTAAATTTTTTACTTTATTTTCTTTCCCTCTGAACCACATACAATGTTGACAGCAAAACTATGGTTGATTTAGAGGGTTAGAACAGTGTTCCTACTCCAAAAAAGTCGCCTTGGTTGAAAAAAAATATATTAAGTCTCCTTAATGCAACATTTTATTTTTGTACACAAATACCTACAGCTATTCATCATTTTCAAAATGTCATAAAAGTACTAGCCAAACTTTGAGAAGTTAAGTCTGAAATAAAACCTCGAAACAAGGTGCTAATTACTTATCTGGGAAGATTATGTTCAATTTAAATAAATGTTCTATTGGTTTTATTTCTTTTATATAACCTGTGGCAATTGTTTTAAAAGAAGACAACTTAATAGGTACCAAACTTTTATAGACCTATTTAGAAGGAGGTAAAATTTAAATTACTACACCAAGATTGACAAATGGAAAATGCTGATGCCCTTGTTTTTACTGATGCTTTTAGGACCCTAGAGTGATATGTTTTCTTTATAAATAAAATATATTTAATTAGCCTGCTGGAAATTAAACATGAAATAAAAAAGAAAATGAAATAGAAATATTTTACTTGACTCTCTAAATCATTTATATGTCAGTCATCCAAATTTATTTCCAACTGGGCTCAGGTGTATTTAAAAATAAATAAAGCAAGAATTCATCATTTGATGAATTCCATCCTCCAAGGAACCACAGGATTGTCCGGACTCTAAGAATTACTTAGAAAAAATTGTGATTAAATAACTAGCAACAGCTGTTTAACAGTTCCCCCCCCCCAGTACTAAAGAATTTAAAACAAAATATAATTTTCTAAACTCCTTACTTTTTCACTGTTTTTACACAGGAAACCAAAAGTCCTCAGTGACAGAACAACTAAACCACCCAATTGTAGAGAGCAATATGGTTTGGAAAGAGCTAGAAACAATTGTATTGACTTTATTTTCCTCAAAAAATCAGGTGAAAAATTAACAGGGTATTTGGAAGTATTTTTTCAGGGCAAAACATCAACCAAAAAAATAACCACAAGTTGAATTAAATATCAAATTAACAGAAAGTTACTGCTAAGAGGTAGCAATAATTAATCATAAAAAGGCATTATTATTAGTTTACTAAATATTTATTAGAGACTCCATAGTTCTTATCAAAGAATTACCTAGTACCGGAAAAAAAAAATTCAAGAGAAATGTGGAAAAGAAGCTAATGAGCTAATTTTAAGTGCACCACCAGTGTTTTGAAGTGAATAGTATCGAAGGTATTTTGGTCATAATCCCCAAGTATGTATTCTGATTCCAAAGAAATGTACTTCAAGATCTTTCTCTGCCATACAGTCATATGTGTATGTGCAGGTACATGTACACATATGAATGGGCACCGATACACATGATAGAGAGATAGATATAATCCAGTTTAATTTAATGGTAATATATTAACATTATGTGACATGATATAAATATTGCAGGCAGTATATTCACTTATCTTATGCCCAAGATAGAAGAAAATAGTAGCCAATAGACCAAATACAGTACTTTTTCCCCTTTCCTGAGCCAGGTAAGACTGGATTTAGCAGAAACAGAGAAGTAGGATTTAGGTTGCTGAATTAGGTAAGTATACATGTCCAAACTAAGGGTACAGGATGTATGGTTCAAAGAGAAGCTCTGATTCACTAGTGTGCTAAAGCTGGCTTCTATCATCTTGTAAAAACCAATCGTTCACCTCTCTTCCCATCTCAGCGTTCAGTGAGGTAGCTAAAAATTGGCCCTGATGAGAGTATCTGCAGCAGAGATGTAATCAGGGATGTAATCAGGGATCTTTCCCAGACATCCCCCACCCCCAGCTAGTTGTTAAACATTTATGAGCACACCAATGGTTTAATCCAACCTCTGTCTCCTTTTGGTATAGAAATTGTGCTAATTATTTTACTCTTCTCTACATAACATTTGGATTAAGAGTACACTTATCTTGATGAGCACTAAGTAATATATGGAAATGTTAAATCACTTTATTGTACACCTGAAACTAATATAACACTATAAGTTAACTAAAGTGGAATTAAAATTTGAAAAATAATAAATGTATAATCAAGCATGAGTTTTTTGTTGTTCTTGTTTTTGTTTTAGCAACAATTGTAGATTCATGTGCTTTTATAAGAAATGAGATTGCAAGAAAGATTCCATATATCCTTCGCACAGTATGAAATTGACATTAATGCAATCTATCACCTTATTCAGATTTCATCAGTTTTACAATGCATACATGTGTATTTGGTTGTGTGTAGTTTTAACACATGGGGATTTGTGTGACCACCAACGCTGTCAAGATGCAGAATAATTCCATTACAAAGATCCATTGTGCTACCTTCCATGGTCAGAGTCACATCTCTCATGTCCTCCCTCCCTATGCCCTGGCAATCACTAATTTCTTCATCTTTGTAAACTTGTCATTTTAAGAATGGCATATGAATTGAATCACATTCAAGTAACTTTTTTTTAAAAAGATTTTATTTATTTATTTGACAGAGAGAGACCAGCGAGAGAGGGAACACAAGCAGGGGGAGAGGGAGAAGCAGGCTCCCCTCAGAGCAGGGAGCCCGATGCGGGGCTCGATCCCAGGACCCTGGGATCATGACCTCAGCCGAAGGCAGACGCTTAACGACTGAGCCACCCAGGTGCCCCACAAGTAACTTTTTGAGATTCTTCTCTCACTCTGCATATTTATCCAAATTGTTGCTTGTATCAATAGATCAATAGTCTTTGTGAATAATATCTCATGGTATAGGGATGTGTGACAGATTAAACATTTAGCCATTGTAAGGCATTTAGGCTTTTTTCCATTTTTAGCTATTATGATTAAAGCTTCTTTGAACATCTATGTACAGAATTTTGTGTGAACATAAGTTTTCATTTCTTTGGAATAAATGTCCAAGACTGTAATTACTTGGTTGTATAGTAAATGCCTGGTTAGTTTTGTAAGAAACTGTCATATTCTTTTCCCAAGTGGCTGTAATATTTTGCATTTCTACCAGCAATGTAAGAGTGATCCAGTTTCTCCACATCCTCAAAGCATTTGGTGCTGTCAATATTGTTTTTTTACATTTTCAGACATCATGATAGGCTCATATAGCAATACCTCACTGTGGTTTTAATTTGCTTTCCTTTAATAACTAATGATGATAAACATCTTTCATGTGTTTATTTGCTATCTGTACATTGTTTTAGGTATAATGTTCCTTTATTTATTTTGATAATTTCCTAATTGGGATGATTTTTACTGTTGAGTTTTGAGAGTTCTTTATATAAGCTACATTCTCTTCCACTTTGTAGCGTGTCTTTTGGTCTTTTAACAGGGTCTACTGCAGGCCAACAGTTTTTAATTTTGATAAGATCTGATTTGTTGATTTTTTTTTCTTTTAAGGATAGTGTTTTTGGAGTAAAGTCCAAGAATTCTGCCTATCCCTAGGTCCCACAGATTTTCTTGTATTTTTTTTCTAAAAAATTTATAGCATTATGTTTCATATATAAATCCATAATCTATGGATCCATGATCTACAAAGTTTTGTGTAAGGGTGAGATCCAGGTAGAAGTTCTTTTCAGTCAGTCATTTGCCTATGGATGATGAATTGCTTTAGCACAATTTGTTGGAAAGACTACCCAATATACACAGAGCACCTTTTCCACCTTTGTGAATAATCAGCCAGGCATATTGTATGCATCTGTTTCTGAGTTCTATTGATCAATATGTTTATCCTTCTAAGAATACCACACTCTTGATTGCTTTAGCTATATAATAAGTCTTAATGGGCAGGGTGATTCCTCCAATTCTAGTCTTCATTTTGTTAGTTGTAAGACTGGAACTGGGAAGAATGTGGCCACTCCATGTTGGCTGAAATTAGAAGTCTACATAAGATTTTGTTAATTAATGAGAAATAAAAACAAATCCATTTTAGGAATTAATACCAACATTAGATTTTCTTTTAAAATCAAGTACTTTCAAGTTAGTATTAGCATTTAAAATTTCAGTTTATTTCCCTAAATCATGTTTTTTTCTGCAATTCTTTACAACTAATGGTTTATTCACTTAATGTTTCCAATGTATTTCATATATTTCACAACTATTCAGTTAAGCAGTTATATGACTTTTTCATTTTTGATAGCCCAGATATTAATTGTCCAGTTTTCTTAGAATTTTAGTGGGCTTAAAACATTAAACAATATAGTTCAGTTAGTAAGTGTGGAATTGTCTGGGACCTTTATGATGATAATCTGGAGTTATTTAGCCTGGAGGATGCCTATTACTAAAGGTACAATATCACATTGGATATTAGTTTTCAATATTAACCTAATAATGTTCTGTAGTATTTGAAGAACTGGTAAATATAGAATTCATGTTTTTATAGGTATCTTAGCATATAACATTTTCAGAATTATATACCAAGGTAGACCTGGTAATACACTACTAATTATAAACAAAAATGATATGTCTTAATATTTAACCAACAATCTGGAAAGCCATCATTTTACTATATAACAATAGAAAGATGATTTTATGATCTGTGTTAAAAATATTCTGCAGTAATATATTAATTTTGATGGAAATTAATATTATTAAATGAATAAGTTTAGCTATTGGATATGAAGTCATTGTTGTACACATTCTCTAATTCAAATTTCCTTAAAGAAACTGCATACCATCTAGTGATCTAGTGACAAAATTACAACTTTTAACTCAGCATATTTTTTTTTATGCAAGTATCATCATTTTCAAACCGATGAACAACAACAACCAAAACAACTTAATTAAGCTTGAATTGAACATGTTTGGTAAAATAACTTTCTGGGAAATTTTCTAAATACTCAGTTATTCCTACTAATTTGCATCTTAGCAGATAAGGTGAATCCAAAAAACAGGGAGGAGTTACCAAAAACTCCTGTGACTTCACTATTTATAAGCAATACTTGTGTAAGTGCTACCACACATACTCATTTTTTGTCACTTAGAAATATATATATCATTTAATAATTGCTATATAAATGTACTAGATAAAAGCACATTTGATATGCTCATATGCTTGGATTTCTGTTTCATATAAATATAAATTGGGTAAACTATTTTCTAAACAGAAAAAATGTTGGAGAAGTTGATATTAAAAACGCAACTAGAATAGTGTAAGAAACAAGGCAATTTAATGTATTCCTACTTCCATCTTTACCTTTTATACAGTTTAAGTAGATGCTCTACATTGGCTGCCAGAGATACATAGTAATACAATTCAGATTTCCTTATGGTTTATTTCAAACATCTTCAGAACTTAAACAATTATTTTTACTTTTTTTTCTAATTGACTTAGCAACATGTTGCTAGATGTTGCCAAAATACCCTTCATTTTGCATTCTTACCAGTCATGCATAGTTCAGCAAATTTTGAATGCTATATGTTTACTGAGAAACTAAGCACCTATTTTGTTTGAAAACAGTGATCCCTCATCTTGATTAACCATCTTTCTTTCTTGTCACACTTTGGTGAATGTAACATTTATTTTCACATTTTGATATTCTTACTGACCTAGTATTTTAATTTATAGCTAATTAATATACAAATATATGGTCAGAATCTATGTTAATGCTAAAATAAGAGAGTAGTGGGACACCTGGGTGGCTCAGTCAGTTAAGCGTCTGCCTTCGGCTCAGATCATGATCCCAGGGTCCTGGGATCGAGTCCCGCATCGGGCTCCCTGCTCCGCGGGGAGCCTGCTTCTCCCTCTGTCTCTCTCTCTCTCATAAATAAATAAATAAAATCTTTAAAAAAATAAAATAATAAAATAAAATAAAATAAGAGAGTAGTTTAGTTCTACAAGGCAAAAAAATAAAAGTGTTAGGAAAACTAAACAAAATGAAAGTACTCCTACCAATTGCCATCTACTATTTGTAGCTTTAAAGTGACAATTTTAGAGCATGAGCCATGTAAAATACATTACCCCACTCATCTTTTCCTTTATGCTATTTGCCACAGAAGAAAAATATACTAGGTGGCAAAAGTATACAAAATGATTAAGAATATCCAGACAGAATTTGCACCATAGAAAAACCTATAAAATATAAAATATAATTGGAATATCTTTTAGTTTATAATATGTCCTCATGTTTTACTTTAAGTTTTTCATTATACTTTTACAGTTATAAAAAATAGTATCTCTGTCTGGAGGAAGTTCTTGGGATTTTCACCGTAAGATCCCATTTAATGAAAATTTTACTAACTCATTTACACAGGGTTATTTTTTTATTTTTTATTTTTTTAAGATTTTATTTATTTATTTGAGAGACAGAGAGAGAGAGAGAGAGAGAAGCAGACTCCCCACTGAGCAGAGAGCCTGAAGTGGGGCTCAATCCCAGGATCCTGAGATCATGACCTAAGCCAAAGGCAGATGCGTAACAGACGGAGGCACCCAGGCACCAACACAGGGTTATTTTAATGCAGTTAGCATTCTGTGGGGACAAACCTATGAACTTGTGCTACAATCAAAAGCATTTCAAAAGAAATTAGAAATTCTTCTAACACTTTTAAAACAAAATAAAGCATTGAATCTCTAATACAGTTTGCTTAAGATTTTTCTTCTCAATGTAGATTTTAGACTTAATTTCTTCTTATGAAAATTGTTGAGATATCCTCAAGCATGCAGTAAGACTATTATTCTTTTGAAAGTCCTAAAAGTAAATAGCTACTGAAAACTTACCAGCTTCTCCTGATAATTTTGGACAAAGTTAAAAATCACTTATACTCTCAGGCGCCTGGGTTGTTAAGCGTCTGCCTTCGGCTCAGGTCATGATCCTAGGGTCCTGGGATCAAGCCCCGCATCGGGCTCCCTGCTCGGCGGGAAGCCTGCTTCTTCCTCTCCCACTCCCCCTGCTTGTGTTCCCTCTCTCGCTGTGTCTCTCTCTGTCAAATAAATAAATAAAATCTTTAAAAAAAATCACTTATACTTTCTAGGTTTTCATAGGAATCAGTATTTTAAATAAAATAAATTTCAGTTTAGTCAGAAACACAGAAACAACTCTAGGATTTTAAAATGAGAACATCAATGCAAGAAATTGATAATGTGGGATGGAATAGGTGAACAGACAAACATAAAGTGGTTAGGAGACTCTTGTGTTGGCAACAAGGAGACAGCTATCAATCGCAGGACTGAAGAAGTAAAGAGAAAAGGAGGTGGAAACTAATTCAACAGCCTGGATCTTTCTGGGATTGGGCGACCACACCCATATAAAACACTGCTTAGAGAAAGCTAGAAATGCAGAAATGGGTTCTCCATTGGCAACCATAGTCATAGAAAATAGAGCAACTGCTGAAGATGCCAGAGATGGAATATTCTTGATTTTCCCTTCCTCCACCTCCCAATCTTCCACCAATCCCTTCTCTCTGCTGGTCCCAGTTGGAAGGTTCAGAGATCAGTCTCCTTATTCAACACAGTGGAACCAAGAAATGGTGAGAAAAATTATCTGAAACCAATGAGGCAAGTGAGCTGCAGAAAGTTCCTTCTCATTCTTGTTATTAATGGTCATTTATCAGCAGAGAGCCTCTAACTAATTGAGAACTAGCTTCTTCATTGCTATTCTTTTGTGGCTGTTCATGTAATTGAGGTTTTGTTGCTGTTGTTTTCTTACTATGGCATTATCACTCAGCAATGAAATTCCACGAGAACAGATATAATCTTTCTGTTATGTCCACTGCTGTGTCCCCTAATACTTAAAAGGAGCCTAGACCACATTAGATGGTCCACACAATATAGTAAATAAATAGTTGAATGAATAAATCTTAATTCATTAGAGAAACAAACCATAGGCAAAATATGACATTCTGAAATTGAATTTAAAACAACTTGTCTGACTGGTTTAGTTTTTTGTTTGAAATTTGAAACTCATGTTCTAATGAGGATGAACATCAAATAAACAGAAAATTCATATGGCATTCATATATCTGAATATTTTAAATCAGCAAATAATATTTTATTTCTATGTTTATATCATCTGCATTTATATCAATGTATATTATCTATCAAAATTTATCCAAAATGTTTTAAAGTAATAAAAGTTTATGAATCAAAGATTCTATGTGTGTCTTTATCCTTTGTTTTATTATAAGATCCAAGATTCCATTTGAATTTTTGATATTATAGATAATATTTAAATAGCTGAGTAACCAACAGATGATCCATAACATAGTTGATTGTTTTTCATTATAAGTAAATGATATAAAGTTAATTAAGGTCATTGTATTCTGAAATATATACTGAAGATACAACAAAGATTTTCTAAATAGACTTACAGATAATACTAGAAAGTTGAAAGAGACATCCATATAAAAATAAAATTGGATATTTCTAAAAGCTTCATGTAGAATAATTAAAATAAATAGTAACTTAATCTTTAAGTTACTGAATTTACAGCAGAATAAATGGTAATAGTTTGGCATGGGAATACTAAGAACAGATTCACTGCAATATGTCCTCAGAAGCGATGCGTACATTTAGCATGATTGTGTCAGCTACATTTAATTGAATTTTGAGAATCATGTTTGAATTAACAGATTCATTACCTCTGGTAAAGCTACAGTCTTGAATGACAAATTTGGTTTTAGTGTCCATGACAGCAAGATATTTTATAGCAATGCAGTGCTGAACAAAATGTGATATTTCATGACTATATTTTTTCTATTATCTCTCAGAATATCTTGGAACAAAATTCAACCACAAACAATTTGAGAATATTTATATTTTCCTCCTCTTTGCATTTTTGCAAAGTCTGCAGGACACAAATATACATAATTAAGATAGTTTAATTTAACATATATTAAGTTACTTTTATTACATATTCAATGGAATAATTATATGGTTAACTTGACATTTATCTAGATATCTGTCCCCAAGTGATTAGTAGTTATCAATAATTTTCACAGTAATTCAATTGCATTAAAAAAAAAACTGTTGTAACTATTTAACTTGATCTGACTATAGCAACTCAATATTAATCTAATTATAGGGGGAAAAACTATTTGAGATAGATTGTTAGTCTTCCAAGGTAATATTTAGCTCAAATACTAAAAGAAAGTAAACATTTAAAAAGCTAATTATAACTAAATGAACCACCTTTGACTTTGACATCCATACCCTACATAAGACAGAGTAAACTTTAGAATTTAGCCAGTACTGATATAATGAGAAATTATAATTAATTTCATTCTCAGTTTGATTGTATTCTAACAGATATTCCTGTCAATAACTCAGCTAATTTTTTTTCTGGTTAAAATGATTCTTTGGTCAGAGTGCAATATATTCATTTCATACAATCTATAAAAAATTTCTGATAATAATTCAAATGTCCTTTAGAGACAGCTTGGTACTCATTCATATTCACAAAATTGACATTTTCTGTTTTATTCTTTTATTTCAGAAGGCTTATGAATTCCTGACTCATGTTCTTAACAAAAAATAAAATAAAGAACACATTATAAAGTAAATCAAATGGTGTTCTTTTCAAATGCAACCACTCCAGCCTGACTTAAAATTTATATTACCTTTGTAGGCTGATATATAAAATACTAAATAAATCAATTTGATCAAAAGTAATATGTGTAATGAGGAACTTCGGCTAATACATTTATCCTTTTTCATTTAAAATATATAATTATAACAATAAATTAAAAATAAATATCCCTATTATCCTATCCTTACCCTTAATTACCATATTATCATCAGTAGTCATTAAATGTTATATTTTCAAATATTTTAATATTTTTTTATATTTCCACCCTCAGACAATGTTGAAAATAAATCTCAAATCACATTAGCTTGTGATTACTTTAACTACTCTATTGTAGTTCTCTGTTGTCTTCAATGTTCATGCAGCCAGAACTCAACCTCAAAGCAAAACAAAACAAAATCAAACAAAAAATAAACCATGACTTTCCTAAGCTTTTAGAAATTTAAAGAAGAAATATTAGTAACCAAAACAATATATGAAAGAATGTTCTACCTACCAGTATCCAAAGAAATAAAAGTCAAATCAACATTGTGACATGATCCCTTATTTAAACTTATGACATAGAAAACTACTGCTAGCTTATTGAGAGTACAGGGAATATTTACTTCTGTTATTGCTGGTGGCAGAATATAAAATACTGACACTTCTGAGGGGAGCACAGTTTGAAGACTTAAAAAATATTTATACTCTGACAAAACAATTCAAACTTTAAGAAGCCACAATAAAAATAGTGTGGTTTACCTAAAAAATGTGTGCAATGTTGTTCATTATAATACTGTTTCTGATTAGAGGGGTGCCTGGGTGGCTCAGTCGGTCAAGCATCTGACTCTTGATTTTGGCTCAGTTCATGATCTCAGGGTCCTGGGATGGAGCCCATGTGGGCTCCACACTCGGCAGAGAGTCTGCCTGAGATTCTCTCCCTCTCCCTCTCCAGCTGCCCCTTCCCCTGATTATGCTTTCTCTCTCTCTCTAAATAATAAATCTTTAAAATATATATATTTTTTATAATTAGAGTGAATATGAATATGTATCATTCTTATTTCCAAAGTGTCACAGTTTGTACTATAAATTCATGGTTACTGTATTTGTAATAATAATACTTTAAAAAATGTAAATCACCTTTAAATGTAAATAATCTTAAATGTCAATTTATACTTAAAATGTAAATTATCCTGATAATTTGTTCAGGGTAATACAAAGTAGCTATTAAAATAGCTATATTGTATCATAAGGAAAATATTAATAATATAGGCTAAATTATCTTTTAAATGTATATGTGTACATAGGTATAAAAATGTCTAGATAATCTTTTTAAAAATAAAAAATAAAAATCGTGGTTAATTAATTTTTGAATTACAAAAATTAGGTCATTTTTTTTACCAATATGCATTTTCCATTTTTACAAACTATGCTTATTATCTTTTCCAAAACAATGTAATTTTACACATAAGGACAAGTAGAAGACTATTTAGAAATATTATCTGTGCAAGTGAGTGTTCGTTAATAGTTGTGCTTAATAATGGTTGCTCAATGAAAATTAAACTTTAATGAGAATAGAAAATTATCTGTATTCCATCCCAAATTGATGATTTGAGTACCAAATAACCAATATTAACTGAGGTTCATATTAAGTCATACAACATTCTTTTATGTGGCACATGCCATGTGCTTACTTTACAAAACCAGAAGGAAATAAGGATTCAGAGAATGAGCAAGACTTATGTCTTCAAGTATTTCATGATACAATGGAAGAAGCAGACTTTGAAAGACATCTTTCATTGAGATAATATTTAGTTGAGAACTGGAAGATATACACCCACCTCCCCCAAATAAGAATTCCATGTGGAAAAACAGCTTGGTCATGGATATAGAAAAGTGCAAGGTAAATTGCAGGATTGAGTGAAATAGAGACTGTTTTCAGGATGTAGGAAGAAATACATTTGGCAAAATGGGTCTTGGTTAGATTGCAGAGAATGCTACATATATACTGATGATTATATAAAGGAAATGTACACATTGGAGCTCAGTTAATAGGGTGTAATATAAGCAGAGCTGATTTAATGAAGATGGGTCAGCTTCCCTGTATCTAATGGAGGAAACTGAAAACTGGGAGTCTCTTTGGACAGCCTTTCAGACCTTCAGGCAAGTGTTAATGAGTCCCTAAACTAGGAGAGTGGAAATCAAAGGGAGGGCTTTGGTTTCAGAGGCAATGCATGGATGGATTATGAGATTGTATAACAGCCCCAATTTTGGAGACTAGGCAAAAAGAGAAACAAAACCTCGCCCCCAGCTTTTAAACTTAGAGTCATTTGAAAATACAGGTGTGATTTAGTGTCTGCAATCACAAGAATGAAAAGGAATTGTAATGAAAATTAGAAATCTGTCAGAAGAATGAGATAATTAAGGATATAAAATTACATTAGAAGGGATATAGACTGAGAAATGCTGGAACAAGATAGCCAAGTATTGAAAGTAATAGTGACTCTATTTTAGAATCAATAACATGTATAACCTGTTCCTTCCCTAAATAATTCTGAAGTCTTTTGCTTTCTATTTCTCTGCTTTCCAACTTGAGAAACACTTTATAGAGAAAAAAAGGAAATTGATCAGGTTGGTCACTCCAATTAATCAAAGTTTCTTTAAAAGTACCTAATGCAATGTTTTCATGTGATGATATTTCTAGCACCAATATTTTTAATAATCTAATGTGTCAAGTTTCATCTATCTTTAGAGTGCTTCACTGTATACTTCAACAACATTTCTATTACTTTCTGTGTTTCAGAGTTTGCAACTAATAGAGAAGAGGATAGTGAGAATGGAATGACTTACTATTCCTGGTTACTACAGCTCTCCTGAGTCAGAATGCTGATAAAGAAATCAGTAAGTAGAAAGTAGTTTGAACTTTGAGTCTCATAATTTTATTATATTTCTCAATTTCTTCTGTTAGGCCTAAGAAACTTCTCTAGGTTATTAGTTTTAGAAATTTTGATGCTCTGCTATAATGAAAGCAATGTTTTATTCTTTCAGTTTCACCAAAAACCATCCTGCCAACATTTTTAAAAAGCTTCTAGTTTGTTGTTGTTGTTGTTTGTCAGTTCTGTACTGATCACATATTCTACTTCATTGCCCTGGTCATAAAAGTTGGAATTCATAATTGTAAACATTTCAATATGTCTGTAATTTGGCATGCTTATTATATTTTGGATGCTTTTCTTGGACATTTTCTGTCATCTACCTAGAGGTCCATTTTTAGTAATAAAAGCAGGGATGAGAATTCTTTATTATGCGTTCAGGTATCTTTCATAAATTTATTACTTTTTTCACACTGGATTCATATATAAAGAATATAGTCTAAGCAGCATTTTGATAATAGTTACTTAAGTCTCTATATTGTTCTTTTTGTCAGACAAATTAGTACTAGGCATTTTGATCCTAAGAATCACATAAGGTGTGTTCTGCAAAGAAAGATGTAGTTTGGAAATTTTCCAGGAACATTTTATCATAAGTATGAATGCAAAGTCCCGAATGGTTCTCATCTTAAAATATCAACTCTTCCCTGATGGCACTGGAAGTTAGTCATAAATATATATAATGAGAGATAAAAACAAATAATTACCTATTAGAAACAGCATAATTGTCATACCAAAAGAACTTTTGATGATAATGATCATATATACAATGATCATATATATGTGTGTATATATGTGTGTGTATATATATACACATATATGTTTTTATAATGAGAAAAATATAAAGTGTATGTTTTGACATAGACTTATATGAAAAGTATGATATGTTTATATAAATTAAAACAATAATCAAATATATATTTGTAATTAAAAGGTCTTAAATAGACTTGATAGTGTGGCTTATATAAAACTTGACAGTGGTAGCTTTTGATGTGTGACTGACAGAAATAAGACAGGGGTTGGGGAACAAATGATATGAAAATAAAAAAGATTACCATCCAATATTTTATAGTTTACATATAAATATATCCTCTAGAGGCTTTAAAAATAAAATACAAATTTAATTATTTTCTCTTAATCAAATAAAGTAATATATATCTAAAATTGAAGTTTTATTCTATGTAATTTAAAAGTAACATGTATAATATAATATATTCTTAAGAGATATGTATATTAACTTTACAAGGAATCTAATCAAATGTCTCATTCTGATTTTAAGATGATATCAATTTAATGTGGAAGGAATTTAAAAACTATATTTTATTCTCACTAAATCTTGGACTTTTCAATTAATTTTGAATTATTGTTTTCTGAAACCAGTGCCACGACAAACTCATTATTTTTGGACTTTACAGTACCTTATTACAAATTTATTTAATCCCAAATTTCTTTATATTACACATTAACTTTCATAAAAGTAAGATTGAAAATAGTAATACATTTTATAATATTGTAAATTTTATCAAATCTCTAATATCTTAAATCCTATTCAAATAAATCACTAAACCTATTATAAGTACCCTTTTTTGCTTATTTATCAATTTCTTTTCATTCCAAAGATTTACTATGCTACAATTTTATTGATGCATATTTTTATTCACATATGTATGAATTAAAGCATTTGCCTCTATGCAAATAGAGTAAAATACACCATGAATGTTCTACTTAGATATTTGTCAGTTTAATTTTTATATATTTTTCTATTATTTTGTTTCTTGAGAATTTTAGTGATTATTTTTTGCTGTAGAACCTATTTTTCTATCAGTTATAGTGTAATAGATAATAGTTTGGGTTCTTGAATTAAACAATCCTGTTCAACTCTTGCTTTTCTATCTGCTAATAACCATGTAATCTTTGATTTTGTGATGTTTGAATGAAATAATCCCTGTGAGCCACTTAATATTATTTCAGTTTCAGTATGCATACAATCAATGTTCTTATTTTTAGTAATAATAGTATTACCTTCAAGACATGAATTGATATAATTTCCATTTAAAATTGATATTTTTTCTCTTTAATGAGTTATTCATGCTACATATGTATGTCTGATTAATGGTTACTTTAAGGTGAAGACAAAAGTGTCAGTATTTATAGGAAGAGGTGAATGTACTACTTTTATCTTTTTAAATTTTTTATTGTTATGTTAATCACCATACCTTACATCATTAGTTTTTTATGTAGTGTTCCATGATTCATTGTTTGTGCATAACACATGTATCATATGACCTCACTGATATGAGGAATTCTTAATCTCAGGAAACCCACTGAGAGTTGCTGGAGTGGGGGGTGGGAGGCATGGGGTGGCTGGGTGATAGACACTGGGGAGGGTATTTGCTATGGTGAGTGCTGTGAATTGTGTAAGACTGTTGAATCACAGACCTGTACCTCTGAAACAAATAATGCAATATATGTTAAGAAAAAAAAAAAAGAAGAAGAAGATAGCAGGAGGGGACAATTACTTTAGTAAAACTCTAGGAAATGCAAGGAAAATAATTAGAATTGTATTTTATTGTTTGTTTTTATCTATCTACCTATCTAGGTCAGTAAGGATACTATCTTGTATTTTTCTTCAGAATTTCTAAATGTTTCCATGACTGGGGTTAGAATGAGAAACAGTGTAGCAGTAAGAAAACAGCTAAATAGTTACCTTCTTACTAGTCAATTGGAAAATTATTCTTGGAAATCATGATGCTGGACAAAAGTTTTAAAAGAACAAAGATATTATTCTGCACATCTCTGAAACACATCAATGCTATTTGGCCCTTGATCTGTCCTTGGTTTTAATTCTTGTGATATTGTATGATTTCCTTATCTGTTTTTTGATCAGTTGGAGAATTTTTTCTTGCATGTTATAAATTGGGTTTTCCTTTGGCAGATCTCTCTGGCAAAAGATTGGAGCTTAAAGGAACTTGTGTGGACAGAGAGACAACAGTTGACAGAGCAACAACCTACAGTCATTCGTACCTGATATCTATACATTTAGATGAGAACTGTATCTGCTTCCCTAAACCAGCATTATTTTCTTGTTAAGGCGAATCATAAGATTTGCACTTCTCAGTCTTGATGGCAGCTTCCTAAACGAAGATGTAAGTTCTGTGACTGCTTAAAATCTCTTGTGAGACTTTGGACAATTATTTAACCTAAGAATCAGTTTCCTCATCTGTAACTGAATTAGTCTGGGTTAAATGATCTATAAGTTCTTTTTTGGTTCCAAAGTTCTACAGTTTTAAAAAATGGATTAAAGGGCTACTCTTATGAACTAATATGTTGATTTGGTTTCTTGGTCCCATTCTATGAAATAATTATTTAAAAAGATGATTCTTGAACTTCATTAAAAATTATGCAGTTGGGGGTGCCTGGGTAGGGCTCAGTCGTTAAGCGTCTGCCTTCGGCTCAGGTCATGATCCCAGAGTTCTGGGATCGAGCCCCGCATCGGGCTCCCTGCTCAGCGGGAAGCCTGCTTCTCCCTCTCCCATTCCCCCTGCTTGTGTTTCCTCTCTCGCTGTGTCTCTCTCTGTCAAATAAAATCTTAAAAAAAAAAAAAAATATGCAGTTGTTCATAGGAAAAAATGTGAAAGTTAGTGTATATCAAATTATAATCCATATCTACATTTCCCTTCCTCAACTCATATACTAGCTCACCATATAAATGAGAAAAAAAAAAAAGATAGTAGGATTCTTCAGTCTTACTGTGGTCTTTTTGGTGTGTGTATATTTATATTTATATGTTTTTTATACAGAATAATGCTTATTTTTGGAAAATATTTACCTTTACCCCTTTTTCAAATAATAAACCACAGGCTATCAGTTTCCTCCTAACCACCACAAAGCGGTGTAGTGGGAATAATAAGACAAAAGATGTCAAACAATTGCCTCCAAAAAAAAAAATCTTATATGATTAATGAGAAACACCCTCTGGACTCTAGGGTGATGATACTGAAAGAACATGAATCTGGTTTCTGTTCATTGCTCAAGTTGTTTTTGTCTTACAATAAATTTTTGGAGTGTTAAATATAAGGCCAACAAAAGAAAAGATCATCAGCTAGAAGAGGGAATAACGGAGATAGTTTGGATAATCACATTTAAGCCCTGGATCCAGTTTTGCTTAAAAACAATCATATCAACTTCTATTCTTCCATGGTATATTGAAAATAAGATTTTAACTTTTACTGATTATTTTAAAGTTTTTTTAAAAAAAATTTTAAGATTATTTATTTATTTATTTAAAGATACAGAGAGAGAGAGCGCACAAGCAGGGGGAGAGGCAGAGGGAGAAGGAGAAGCAGACTCCCTGTTGAGCAGGGAGCCCGATGTGGGGCTCGATCCCAGGACCCTGAGATCATGACCTGAGCTGAAGGCAGACGCTTAACGACTGAGCTACCCAGGTGCCCCATTATCAGTTATTTTTTAGCATAAATCCATTTGGGTTGGATCTCTAATAACTAAAGGAATCATAACTTTCCCAAGTATAGATACTTACATGTATACCAGGTATAGACCGTGTTTAAAAGTATAACTTGTTAATTTCAGTCTTTCAATCCATATGAGCACATGCTTAGAAGAAGTTTGTTGAACAATTATCTATTAGTACAGCAATCTTAAAATATTAGTTTAAATAGCCAAGTACTCATGCTATGTGGAAGGCATAGAAGGAACAATATATATTTATTTGGGATTATTTTTCAAGTGGTTCAGGGTAAAAAAAAAAAAAAAGGAATCAATCCCCTGTGCTTAGACCTTTAACAAATCTAAAATTTTATTTAAAAATAGAAAACCAAGAAAATATTAATAGAGGTAAACTTTTCTATCCTCCACAAGTCTATACAAATCATGAGGCAGTTGTAATAATTAAAAAAATATGCTCTCCTAGCTACATAAATCACATATTCCTTCAGGGAAGAGAGACATACCACTATTTAGTAGTTTAGGATCACCTCTACATTGATGATCAATTATTATTTTATGACCACCATGATAGAAATAATTGCTCCAAAGAAATCATAGTAAAGTATGTTGTACGCTTTCATAATATAGTAATTTGAGAAGGTAGATTGAGCTGTTTATTTAGTGCTCTCCCAGGTTGATAGTACCATATATCTAAATATATCTTGAAGACAGCAAACACATTAATTGGTAAGTAAGTGAATATACTCTCCAAAAAACATGGAGAGCACAGCATGTTAATATTAAAGAATATTTATTCTGCTCTCCATCTGTGACTATTTTCTTAAATAGTCTTTATCCACATAAGTAATATATTTAGGCTTCATAAAACAAAATGTTTCTCTTTTTTTATAATTTACCCCCTGTGTGCCTTTGAAATAAAATATTAATGATGATTGTTTTACAATTCAGAGTTTTAAAACTGATGAATCAGAATATGCAATACTTAAGGCATAATTTATTTCAATAACCCATATTTAAATAACTCAATATTGAAGAACTATGATGAGAATTCACAGATTATGTTTAAGAAATTACATGTCATAGGTTAACAAAGAAAGGAATTTATAGTTAAGTTAGAATAGCTGAAATCAATTAACTAAGAGAAATGAAAAGAATGTAGTTACTAAATCTCTAAATTAAAAATAAAAAAAATATAGTGACAAGGTGATAGAAGATCAAATGATTCATAGAAAAGACTGTTAAAAATAAAACGGTCTGTATGATAAAGAACATTTAATGCAGCAATTTAGAGAAAAGAAGAACTGGATTATTATAATTAGACAAATTTTATCAGTTTTTTTCTTTTTTAACTTGGAAGGGGATTCTGAAATTCCTGGTTCCAAAACATTTTCATCAAGTCAAAAAGAAACCCCATGCCAGTAAACAGTCACTCTCTACATCTCCTTACCCCAATCCATTGGCAGCCAATAATCTGCTTTCTGTCCTAATGAATTTATATTTTCTGCATATTGCACACAAATGCAATCACATAATACGTGCTCTTTGACGTTTAGACTCTTTTACTTAGCATAATGTTTTCAGAGTTAATCATGTTGTAGCAGGGAGCAGTATTTCATTCCTTTTTATGGCTGAATAATATTCCATTGTGTGGCTATACTGCTATTTATTTATCCATTTATCAATTGGTTGATATTTGGCTATTGTGGATAGTATAGCTATGAACATTCTTTTACAAGTGTATAATCAAAAATTTGCAATTCTTTAAAACATATGTTAGAAAGAAAATTGCCAGGTCATATGGTAATTCTATGTTTCACTTACTGAGAAATGACTCTGTTTTCTAGAATGGCTGTGCCATTTCACGTTGCCATTAACAAGGTATGAGGGTTCCATTACTCCACATCTTCACCAGCATATCTTGTTTTCTGTTGTTTTTTTTTAAAAGATTTTATTTATTTATTTGAGAGAGAGAATGAGATAGAGCGAGAGCATGAGAGGGGGGAGGGTCAGAGGGAGAAGCAGACTCCCTGCTGAGCAGGGAGCCCGATGCGGGACTCGATCCCAGGACTCCAGGATCATGACCTGAGCCGAAGGCAGTCGCTTAACCAACTGAGCCACCCAGGTGCCCGTCTGTTGTTTTGTTTTGCATTAAATTATAGACATTTTAAAGAACTCATCAAAGATATTTGCAAATGACATATCAGATAAAGGGCTAGTATCCAAAATCTATAAATTATAGACATCTTAATGGGTATGCAATGGTATTTCATTGTGATTTTGGTATGCATTTACCTAATGACTAATGATGTTGGACATTTTCTCATATGCTTGTCAGTCATTTGTATATTTTCTTTGTAGAAAGGTCTGTACAGGCTCTTTATATTGTTGAAACGTAAGGGCTCCTCATATAGTCTCAATAATAGATCCTGATCAACTATATGGGTTGTCTTTTCTCTCTCCTGATAGTGTCAGTTGACAACAAACATTTTTAATTTTGATGAAGTCCAATTTAGCTATTTTCTCTTTTGTTGGTTGTGCTTCGATGTCATATCTAAAATTCTATTGCTAAGTCCAAGGTTGCATAGATGTATCCCTATGTTTTCTTCTAAGTCTTAGTGTTTTATCTCTATATTTAAGTCATTGATTCTTCTTAAATTTTGTGTGTGATCTGAGATAACAGTCCAGCTTCATTCTTCTGTAAGTGGATGCCCAGTTGTCCTAGCACTAATTATTACAGAATCTATACTTTTCTCATTGAGTAGTGTTAGCCCTTTGCCAAAAATAATTAACCATAGATATATGAGTTTGTTTATGTATTTTTTATTCTATTCCATCGTTCTATATGTCTATCCCAATGCCAGAGCCCCATTGTTTTGTCATAACTGTAGTTTTGTAGTAACTTTTGGAATCAGCATGCATGAATCTTTTTTGTTATTTTTTTAAGAGTTCGTGGGGTTTTTTTAGTTTTGTCTTTTGTATTTGTTTGTTTGTTTACTATTTGAGGTCCCTTGCAATTTTAGGAATTTGAGGATCAGCTTTTCCAACTCTAAAAAAAAGGTCACTGGATATTGATAGGGATTGCCTTAAATGTATAAATCACTTTGGGTAAAAGTACTATCTGACAATACTAAGTTCTCCAATTCCTACACATAGGGTACCTTTTCATTTATTAGATTTTCTCTCAGGAAGGTATTACTGTTTTCAGTGCAAGTCTTGCAGCTCCTTGGTTAAACCTATTCCTAAGTATTTTATTCTTTTTATAGGAATTATAAATGGAGTCATTTTCTTAATTTCCTTAATTTCCTTTTCATATTGTTCATTGCCAGCATATGAAAATACAACTGTTTTTTTTTTTTTCCTGAATTCATTTATTAGCTCTAATAGTTTCTTTTTGTGGATTTTCAGGGCTATGTCATATAAAATTAGAAGTAATTTTATTTCCTCATTTCTGATTTGGATGCCTTTTCTTTTCTTTTTTCTTGTCTGTGCATCTAAAATAAGTCTCTTGTAGACATAGCTGGATCAAGTTTATTTTTTGGTATCTTTGTTTGTTTTTCCCCATTCAGCCAATTTCTGACTTTTGATTAGTTTTTTTTCCATTTGCATTTAAAGCAGTTACTGACATGGAAGTTCTTATTTATGCCATTTTGATATATTTTTCTATATGTCATTTTTTTTTCTCAGTTCCCTCATTATTTTCTTTTATGTTTAATTGATTCTTAGTTGAATTTGATTTCTTTTTCTGTATACATTTTGCATAATTTTCTTAGTGGTCATCTGGGGGTTACAATTCACATCTTAAATTTATAAATAACCACTTTAAAGTAATACCATCTAGCTTCAATAGTTTATAAAATCTATGTTCCCATGGAGTTTCACACTCCCCCATGTGCCGTTGTCAGAAATTATAACTTTATATATTGTGCATATAGTAACATAAACTTATAATATCTATTTTATTCATTTGCCTTTCAAATCATGTAAAAGAAGTCACAAACCAAAACACAACAATATTGGCTTTTATATTTACCTAGGTAGTTACCTCTATCAGGGTTCTTTATTCCTTTGGCTTTAAGATTCCATCTTTGTTTTAGGCCAAAACACGAGGTCCATTGTGTTGAATATACTGTGTGTACTTGAAAAGGCATGTTTGTTTTTGTTGAGAGTAGTGGCTCATAAATATCAATTCGGTAAAAACAGTTGGACAGTTTTGTTCAATTATTAGGTATTAATCATTTTGTGTCTTTATTTTGCTGTTCTATTAATTGCTAATAGAGACAAGTTGACATCTCCACCTATGATTATTTAATGGTCAATTGTCCCCTTGGCTTTCTTAATATATTTTAAAATCTGCTATTGGCATATATACAATTATGACTGTTATGTTTTTCTAATGAACTGAGGTTTTATTTTTATAATATATATTTTTTTATTTCTAGCAATGTTTTTTGCCTTCAATCATAATTTATCTCATATAGTATATAAACTCTGTTTTCTTGTATTTTCTCTTTGCATGGTAAAAGTTTGTCCACCTAGTTTCAGTAGTTCAGTTACGTATAACATATGTATATGTTATAGTAGGTATTTTATGTATTGTATAAAATATTCAAATATAGAAAATATAGAGAATATTTTTAAGTGCCTTTCTTTAAACAGCATAGATTTAGATTTCATTTTTATTTTAATTTTTGGGTTATTTTTTAAAGATTTATTTATTTATTTGTAGAGAGAGAGAGAACACAAGCAGGGGGAGCAGCAGACAGAGGGAAAAGCAGGTTCCCTGCTGAGCAGGGAGCCCCGATGTGGGGCTCGATCCCAGGACCCTTGGATCATGACCTGAGCCGAAGGCAGACGCTTAATGACTGAGCCACCCAGGAGCCCCTAGATTTCATTTTAAAAAATCAATTATTAATTTCTGTCTTCGTTGCCATATAATTTTTAATATGTTTGGATTCAGGTCTACCATTTTATTCTTTATATTCTGCTTAACCCCTCTATTTTGTGTTTCTATGTTCCTCATTCCTTGTCTTCTTTTGGATTAGTTAAATCTTTTTTGTTGTTGTTGTTGCTGTTTTTATAATTAAATTTTGAATTATCTGTTAGCATTTAGCTATATATCTTTGCACTACTATTTTAGTGACTGATTTAAGGATTATAATAAACATTCTAAATTTCTCATAATTTCTCTAGAGTCAATATTTACCAGTCCACTTAAAATTTTAGAAATTTTGTGCTCTGTAAGTCTACTTGATTTCTTCTCCACCTTTCATTCAGTAGTTATATGTATTAAATCTGGATACAGGGCGCCTGGGTGGCTCAGTTGGTTGGGCAACTGCCTTTGGCTCGGGTCGCGATCCTGGAGTCCCAGGATCGAGTCCCGCATCGGGCTCCCTGCTCGTCGGGGGGTCTGCCTCTCCCTCTGACCCTCCCCCTTCTCATGTGCTCTCTCTCTCTCAAATAAATAAATAGAATCTTAAAAAAAAAAATCTGGATACATTATGTACCTCACAATACAGTGCTTTAATTTTTGGTCTTCAGCAGTCATATATACTTTAAATAAATAAAAAGAAAATATATTTTAGTGATGTTTATTTCTTTATGAAGATTCAAGTGTCCATCTCACTCTATTTTCTTGGCACCTCAAGAATTCTCTTTAACATGTGTTGAGAGGAGCTACTTTATGAGAATTCTAAGCATAATCCTTATATTTTATTTAGTCTCAGAAATGATGGCCAAATTTTTAAGGTCTTATGCTTATAATCTAAGTGTTCTACAATTCAATAGTAATATTTTAATATCTTTTGGCATTTCCCACCAAATGTGAAATGCAACCCCAATCAATATTTGTCCTCTTCAAAACATATGCACAGGTGAACATATGTATTACTAATCAGAAGGCATTGTACCTGTCTCCATCTATACTCACTTGTTATAGCTTTGCCAAAAATTTTAGTTGCAAATGTCCACAAGGTCTTAAATTGACTTTATAAGGCATGTGTATTTACAAGTATATTTTGTAATCTGTATTAGAATTTTAAAAATCTGATTAGCAACTTTCTGATAAGCAAATAAAATAAAAGAACAGTGTATGGATATCTATATCTCTATGACGTTTGGCATACATTATTAGAGCAAAAGTCCCCAAAGGACAATGACAAACTTGAAGTCAATAACTTTAAAATTAAACAGAATGATTTATTGAAAGGAAAAAGAAAATTTAGGGGATAGGGAAGTATATTGGTAGAGTATCTAGAAAATGGAGTGGTAATAAATGCTTAACCACTGCTTTTTCTGGAAAAAAATGTGCATATTTTTGCACAAAGTTTATTATAATTCTTTCTGGTATAAAGGCTGTGTGGTACATAATTTAAAATAATAGTATATATAATATTCTGTATTGTAAATTTCATATAGCCAATGGATTCCCCAGACTGCTTTTGTTGAATTTCACCAAATTATATCTGTAGCCAATCTATGGTTGCAATTCAACCATGATTTGACAAATGGAATCACCTCCCAATACACTAACCTTATTATAATCAAATGTGATATTTGATTTATTGTTCAACTATTTCTCATATTCTACAAATTATATTCATTAAACAAATCTTTTTAGCTTAGCACTAACTATGTATTTATATAATGTGATTTTTATAATGACTATGTTTAATACTTGGCTCAGAGTATTCCTACAAATTTAACAGCCAGGTCTTGTGAGCTAGTACAAACTAACTTCAGCACATCCCCCCATCTATCACTTTATGGACTGGAGAAGAAAACAAGTGCATTTATATATATATAAATATATATATATATATATGTATTTTTTAACTTTCATTCTCAATAGCTCCTTATTCTCTTATTTCTTCACCTCCAGTACATTTCAAAGAATCATTTTCCTGCCTATTTCTATAATTTCTTTTTTCCTTAGTCCATAAGCACAGTAAATGAGAACTAATAGCAGAAAACAGGTATGATCTGAAAGAATAACAATTTGTGTGTGTGTGGGTAGCCTATAGTATTTCAGTCTCTAACTTTATTAAACTGCTAACACAAATTGTTTTGTTTGCTTACATATTATGTAGTTGTGTCTTTTGACCAATAATTTTAATCTAATTATAATTCAACTGAATATTTATTAATGTTCAACACACTTGTGATAGAGCAAGGAAAGGAACCCATATGGCTATTGTCCTCATGGGACTTACGCACAGATACAATTATTCTATACACAATAACTAAAAGTATGATGATTATGAGGGGAAAAAAAGGTGCGATGAGGATAGCATTAAAATTTTATCTAGTCAAAGTTGTCAAAAGCTCCCTTTTGGAAGTGAAACATTAAGCACGATATAATACGTAGCCATTGATAGGATAGTAATTCTATGTAGAGAAAACATCAGATTTGGCAATGGAAGGTGCTTAAAGTGCTAAGACTGTTTAGACTGCTAAGTAACATTATAAGAAAATAACAGCAATGAAGAGTAGAAAGAATAACTAGTTCACACTAATAACCTTCATTCTCCAGGAATCTCAGATTCTCTCTTCCATTCTCTCACCATCCCTCCTGACATGAATGAACACACACACACACACACACACACACTCAAAATAAACCTTAATTCCTTCCTGTAACAATATATTACTTATATTCTGACTTGTATAAGGCTGTAATCAATGTGAAAAGTAACTGCCTTGTACCATGATACAGATTATAGAAAGGGTGTCAAAATGGAGAAATAATTGGTCCTCCACAAAATAAGTGAGTTTAGAAAACTTAGAGTAATGTTTACTCTTTCCGTATTCTGTGAAAATAATCATGTCCCATTTCTTTCCTTTGTCTTGATGGAGCCTGGGTTCTTAGTTCTAAAAGTAAAAGTCTTACAAGTCATGCCTCATTTTCTTGCTCTTTTATTTCATGCAGTCCAAGCTCATTCAAAATTGCCTATAAATGGTAGAATAGGTCACCATGTTCAAATTCTTTTTTTCTTTATTTCTTTCTAAATCTATTCTTTTTTTTTTAAGATTTATTTACTTATTTGAGAGAGAGGGAGTGCGTGAGCAGGGTGCAGGGAAGAAGGAGAGGAAGAGGGAAAGAATCCCAAGCAGATTCCCCACTGAGTGGGGAGCCTGACTTGGGGCTCAATCCCAGGACCCTGAGATCATAACCTAAGCCGACATCAAAGACTGGATACTTAACCAACTGAGGCACCCAGGTGCACCATTTTAATCTATTTTCTTCAAGGAAGAGCCATGCAACTGGGTTCTGACATTTGAATGTGGACTGAAATGGCTTAACAAAACTTCCAGCCTGGTCTTTAACATTGCCCATGATCAGATTTACCCTTGCATCTGGCCAATGCAAGGTTTGATGGAAGATTTGAGGGCCTAAGAGATGGCAGAAGTTTTTGCTAGAAGAAACCTCTGTTCCTATAAGTTTAGCAGAGCCCCTCAACAACCCATATTGGACTGTAATTTAAGTGAGAAACAAAATTTTGTTGCATTAAAGCAGTAATATTGACTTGCTATTTGTTACAGCAGGTAGCATTCTTTGCAATTACTATTTATATGCTTACTAGGTTTAAAATTATATAGGAATTATAAACACCAAAATATATATATATATATATATTCACCTCTCTGAATGGAAGGAGTAAAACAGAATGGGCAAGAATACAAAGGAGTATTCACGTTTACTTGCAAATAAATTATTATTATTATTTATTATTAAAATTATTTTAACTGTGAGTGTATTATTTCTTTTTAATGTGTTATTTTATTTCTGCCTCAAAATACAGTTTTAAAACAATTTATACAGCAACATAAGGTAACAAAAAAATAATGAGTGTCTCAATGGATAAATGGACAAATAACTAGTAAAGGTGTCACAAATTTAGAAATTCCAAGAACCAATAATATGAAAATCTGATAATTTTCACTTCCTATCAAAGCAATGCTAATTAAACAATAGCAGGCGATTATCTTTTAATATAATAATTGAATATATTGAAAAAAATAATTGAATAGGGTGCCTGGGTGGCTCAGTCATTAAGCGTCTGCCTTGGGTGTCTCAGTCGTTAAGCATCTGCCTTCTGCTCAGGGCATGATCCCAGGTCCTGGGATTGAGCCCCTCATCGGGCTCCCTCTCAGCGGGAAGCTTGCTTGTCCCTCTCCCACTCCACCTGCTTGTGTTCCCTCTCTCGCTGTGTCTTTCTCTGTCAAATAAATAAATAAAATCTTTTAAAAAAATAATTGAATATATTGAACAATGCATTGGCAAATATTTAAAAGACTGGTAATGTCCAGGACTAGTCATATGAGTATTTCTACATTCATACATTTTCAAATAACTTTGGTCCTATATACCAAGTTTAAAGTGAGAACATTATTTGACCCATAAATTCTACATTTATAAATTTATTCTAAAATAATCATGTATGTGATATACATATAAAACAAGGTTTATCTCAATGAAAAACAAATCATAATAAAATGTATAAATGGTCCGTGTGATAAAAATGGTAGATTTTCTTAAACTCATTGTGGTATATTATAGTGATTGATTATTAAAGAAGTATTTTATATTTATGACGTATTTATTGTCATGATGTGCACATGACATATTTTTAAATAAAAAAGGAACAGTTCAGTGTATGCACTAAGATATGCTTTTTATTTAATAACAATGTGACTTTGTGTGTGTGTATGTGTGTGTGTGTGTGTATAATTTAACATAAGGTAGAAAAGCGTATATCAGGCACCTTGGTGGCTCAGCCAGTTATACATCTGCCTTTGTCTCAGGTCACGATCCTGGAGTCCCAGGATCAAGTCCTGCATCAGGCTCCCTGCTCAGTGGGGAGTCTGCTCCTCCCTCTGGTACTCTCTGTCTTTCATTCTCTCTCTCAAATAAATAAATAAAATCTTTAAAAAAAAGAAAAGCATATATCAAAATGAAAATAATGTCTAGTTTTGAGAAATGTTATTATAAATGATCTCCATTTTCTTGATATACTGTTCTGTAATGACATATTTTGAATGTTTATGCTATAATCTGAGATTTGTAAAGTTATCTTTAAGGGGAAAGAGGAAGAGAAAAATAACTATGCACAGATTATTATTATTACATATACTTGAAATATTTGTCCCAATGGAAAAAAAAAGCATCTCTAATAAGTAAGCAGAACTAAAGATATCACTATCAGTCTATTTTAGATAATTAGTATTTATTAATTTATCATTTTATTTTCATAGTGTAAAAAATTTTTGTATTTGTTAAATATATACAAAAATGTCTTCCATTCTAGATTTTATTTTTTGTATTATTCCATGTAATATGCCCAATTTTTACTTTTAATTATGATATAGGTTTTCACAATGTTTATGATTATCAAAATAATACCTCTCTATGAAGTTATTGAGTAGAATACCTTCATCTTTTCTTGTACTGCACTTGATCAGCTTTCCATGGGCAGAGCAAAATAGAATCTTAGGTTTACGAAGTTCCTGGAATCTCTGCTTTTAAAAACCAGTCTAGATTAAATTATAAGTATTAATCATAAATCAAGAAGAGAATTGAATGAAGGTATTCAAATAAAATCAACATCATATTGATCATGGCTTGTTCATTATAGGAGTGATAATATAAGATTTGGGCCACAGTTATACATCATAGCAAAAGAGCACTCAATAACACACACTACCCAGAAACACTAGAGAGAAACTGTTATCATTGCCTTATTTAAAACTAATATGCACAGATGTCCATGAAATCAAGTAGAACAACTCCATAAAAAATGAACAAGGTTTACATTTTCATTTTCACCTACATAAATACTTTCCTTGGTATGGCCATCAATTAAAGGAAAATCTTTTTCAATGAGATATTTATTTCAAATTGGTTATAAAATGCTAATAAAATCATGAAATGGCAATATTATACACAGCCAATGAGGAGTTTCATAGTCACTGGTCAAAAGGGTCTGTTACAACTTATTTAAAAGTCTTTCCTTTAATTTTTTCAGTGTCTATATTTTTCCTTTGATATATCTTAGATAACCTAATCTTCTTAGCTTGTAATATCTACAAAGTAAAATTTTAAGATGACATACTTCTTCTAAAAATGGCTGTGCATTAATATTCAAAATTGGACAAAATTTCCCCACTGAACATTGTATTTGTGTACAACTTTCAATATGAACACTATATAACTATCATACAAAAATTCCACTGCTAATATAAATCAAGATATGAAACATTTCAAAAACATTAGCATTTTTATCCCCACAGAACTACTGAAAATAGTAATTCATTTAAACAAATTAATATATAAATAACTTTTAAATCAAGTGATGTCTAGTCTAAAGCACTTTTTTTTTTAAGATTTTATTTATTTGACAGAGAGAGACACAGTGAGAGAGGGAATACAAGCAGGGGGAGTGGGAGAGGGAGAAGCAGGCTTCCCACGAAGCAGGGAGCCCAATGTGGGATTCGATCCCACGACCCTGGGATCATGACCTGAGCCGAAGGCAGATGCTTAATGACTGAGCTACCCAGGGACCCAAGTCTAAAGCACTTTATAACTAGTCCAACAATTGTATTTTCCAAAATATTAATGTAATTTAATATCTCTAATTTTGTTTAAGGTTCTTGAGTGCAGGGAGAACCATCTTCCCAAACTCTTTATATAAAGTGTCAAAAACTCCCAAAATTTGGGAGCAATTTATACTTGAAAACTTGAGTTCTCTAGTCAGGTTCTGGGAAAGTTACTTGTAAAGTTTTTGGACATACCAATGATGTTAAGTGTGATGTGTTGCAGCCTTGCCCTTATATTTATTGTCAGTCTGCCTGGTATACATTTTAATAATAATAATAATATTAATGTCAATAGTATTAATAATAAAGAAGGCAATACCATTTCACTACAAATACCTAAATAATTTTCACTGGACTAAATAATTAAAATATTCATGATTAGAATGGGTGAAGTGTAGGGTCCACTTATGCTAGAATTGTGTCAAAACCATTAATAGTAAATCTTTACCCATACAGCAAGAATGGCATTAACTAAGATGGAAACATTAAAGCAATAACAACCATCTTCTTGTATAAGAGAGAAAATGTATGATAAACACCTTATGCATTGTTCAATGGAAAAATTAAAGAAATATATATGCTAGAGAAAAATTGCAAATTATCTCATAGGAGACCTTATCCATATGGTATTAGACCATGAGAGAGTAAAATTTTCTAGTGAATATTTTCTATGGCATGACGCATAAAATGTGTCATGATGAAACAATATGCTTACATTTCTCTTATGGAACACAAGCTTTTCTATTTTTCTCATCATAATTCAAACAAACATTGGGATCTGAATGAAATGATTCTCCTAATAAATGGCAACACAGAAGAGAAGTTAAGAATATGGACTTGGAAGCCAGTCAATTCTGTTTAAAGTCTAGCTCCACCATTTGCTTTTTATGATCTCTGGAAGTCATTTAACATCTTATGCTTCAGCTTTCCTCTTTTATGAAATTGGACAATAATTCTAACTAACTGTTGGCATTATGATGAGCATTACATGAGGCAATATTTATGAAGGATTTAGAACAGAGCCCAAACCATAGTTAGGGTTCAGAGTCGTGTGAGTTGTATTTTTAACACTGAGAGCAGGATTACATATATACATATGCTTATGTGTGTCCCAAATACACATCAATATTAGACCTGCCATTCATAAATCAAAATGCATCCGGCTAATTAGTCCTTTTTGTTTTTCTTTTTCTCTGAAAGTGCAATATCAGAAGAATTTGGTATTCAGAGCCTAAAACATCCTTATGTATATGTCTTCTAGTCACCCTCTATATTTCAGTTACCACAGAGGGTAAAGGAAAAACTTATATTATGAGATAAGCTAAAATTACTGCAATCTTAAAGTAGCATAGAAAACACAAAAAGTCCTACAGAGGACTATGTGAGACAAAAAGGAGTGAGGATTAGTCACATCCCTGCTTTGTCATGTTGGTGGGAGGCAAGATCAAAATGATTATATCTATTTTGAATATCATGTATAAATACTATATATGTGTATATATATTATACAATATCACATTGTATATACATGTATGAATTTATCCATAAAATATGAGAATTTTTGTCACTATTTTTTAAATTCTCTGCTACCATACCACTTACTTTATATTATATACTTCTGTAATCCAGATAGAAGTAGCTCTGTGCTAGTAGTCTACATTTCAAGCACTATTGCTAATACTCTTAATTCTTGCTAAATCTTACTCGTGGTCTCACTGGCATAAGGGGAATTAAATACTGTCCCTGCTTTGGAGACCAAACTCTGGCCTTGAACTATTAGTACTACTTATGGGCTTTCTGTATGATACAATATATAGATATCTATTAATTTTAGTTCTTTTGCACAATATTTTAAAAAATCAGAGCCAGGGGCTACATAATTCTTTTTTAGTTTGATTTTCAGATCAGAATCTTTGACAGTGTCTCCCAGCTTTTACCTGACACATAGCTAAAAATGACTTCAAATTTTAAAATTGATCTAATTATAGATGAGTTTTACACAATATCTATATTTCTGTGTATCCTATTGTATGGTGCTAAAGCTCCCTATATTGTTATATGTATGTCCTCTAACAATGTCTTTATATTTAGTCCTCTAGCAGAGCAACTGACAAATTGGACTATGTAACACATACAAAGTTATGGTAATAATGTTGTGACCTAATTATATACATTATTGTTTACGAATTAAGCCTATAACTTGGGAGATAGAAAGGACCCATGTTAAAATTCCCAGTTACAGGGCACCTGGGTGGCTCAGTCCATTAAGCATCTGCCTTCAGCTCAGATCATGATCCTGGGGGAAACTGCTTCTCCCTCTCCCTCTGCCCTCCCCACCCCACCCCTACCCCATTGCTTGTGCTCCCACTCTCTTTCTCTTGCTTTCTCACTCTCAAATAAATAAAATAATTAATTAATTAATTCCCAGTTACATAGGAATAAAGCTAAACTCACATATTCACAGATTTGTAAATATCATTCTTCTTACTTATGGAGTTGGAATGCAAAATAATTCTCTTGATATGAATTTACATAAACTTTCATTCTGTATCTATCAGTCAGGGCTCAGTGTAAGAAACCAACATTCCTTGAGCTATTTTAAGAACTGAAAGAGTTTTATCTATTTGGAAATGAGAGATTATGAAAGCCCCTTGAGCATGAAAGTCATCCTTATCAAGATGACTCTCTCCTCACTTTTTCAGACATGGAATAGTGCTTGGCAAACAGGAAGTTCTCACCAAATATTTGCTAAATGAATGAAGGTGTAGCTATATGAGATCTGATATTATCTGTTAATTGTGGAGCACCTGCTTAGTGTCAATATTATGATAGTTGCCGCATGGACATTATCTGACTTCACACTCACAATAAATGTTTAAGGTAGTTACTATTAATCATTTATGGATGATCAAACCAAAGCACAGATAATTTAAATGATTCTAAGACAACATTATTAGAAAATGAAGGTCAAAATAAAGCCAAAAATCTTTCTGTATGCCAGTGTTTCCTGCTAACTCTACATTGGCTTTTTTTAAAAATAGACTACTAAAAAGTAGACTTTACTTTTTCAGGTAGTTTCAGGTTTACAGAAAAATTGAGTAGAAACTAAAGGAAGCTCCCATATATTGTCTCAGCATTCCCTCTCCTAGTTTCTTCTATTATTAACATCTTGCATTGGTGTGATACATTTATTAGAATTAACAAGCCAATATTTATACATTATTATTAACTAAGGCCCATAGACTACATTGGAGTTCGCTCTTTGTGTTGTAGAATCTATGGATTTGGACAAATGCAGAATGACATATATCATACAAAACAGTTTCCAGTATCATACAGAATAGTTTCACTGCCCTAAAATTTTCCTGTGTTCTACCTATTTATCTGCCTTTCCTGTATCCCCAAATCCCTAGCAACCAATTGTGTTTTTAGTGTCTCCACAGGTAAATTAACTTTTTATAGCAATGCAGTTACTGCTTTTTATTTTATTAAATTCAGAAGTAATCATTTAAGGAAATGTACTGTTACTTTATAACTTGTAATATCTAGAAAAAATTAAAATCACTTTTTCTATATGTGTCCCAAGTTTTCACAAAGTTCATGATAAAGATAAAAAAGATAATATAAATACATATGAATTCTCTTAATATATAGTATGGAATGTCTTAGCAAGTATATCATGAATAAAAAGGTTAATTAATTCTCAGATCATTATCATTCATGATTCCTGGTAGACTGGGAGAATTCTTTTGGGTGATGAATATTCTACAATGGGGAATGCACAATATGGCAACTGTGTAACTGTAAAGGCTTAATGGGATCATAATTTAGATACACCAAAGAGAAAGAAGGCCTAAGTGCTGGAACAAATTGAATATTCCTATGGAGCAATAGCTTACATAAGATCTGAACAACTTTAAGCTTATTTTTGGCCTGTATACTTTGTGCAAAACACAATAATTCATGAAACTAAAATTAAGGAAAAATTAGCCACCAGAGAAAGTAGTAAAATAATAAAAAAGAAATTAACCCAGCATAGTCAGTATATGCTGTGTTCTCTATCAGCAAGAACATAAAATAAGTGGCATTTAAAGAGTAATTTACTTTTTTAAAAAAATTCTGCAGTTTTACATGACAACATATTGTAGGTTATGCTGCAATAAAGTGTGCATCGTAATGTTTATAACTCTTTAGGGTAAAATATAAAAATACTTTATTCTCAGCAATCTAAAAGTGACCATATTCTATAAGTGTTATGTTTGTAAATGAACAATAAGCCTTAAATAAAGCACTCCAATGTTTAAGTGTATAATAAACTTGCACCCCCATTTGCTAGTATTCACTTGCTCCTCAACTAGAGCATCTAAGTTAAAAATATTTTCGATATGACTTAAGCAAGAGTTGTTTGCTTTGTTAGACAAAATTTAAGGAAATAATATTTGAGAGATTCTACAATCTCTTCTTCAATAATAATAAAGTAGACAATATCATAGTAGTATGCAGTTGTTATAATTTAGTTATCTTTTCTCATTAAACACTGTTCTACAAAGATTTATCCCATATAACTTTATGGCAAAATCAAAAGCATATTATACCCCAAATGCAAATACAGTTTAAAGTATCTTCCAATAAAACTATCAACAGATATATAAATACATGACTTACTCTTAATAGTTTTCATGTAAGAAAAGCATTTTCTCCTGGGAATGACAAATGCTAGGATGTGAGATCTGTAATACTGTATTCATGCCTAAAGTGCTGGTGGAGAATCGAACTGCTGCATCCACAAATTTGTATTTCTCCATCATCCAGTACATTTTAGAACTTCTTTAGTCCCTTAGATGCATTAACTAATCATTACACTCAATAACTTGAGTTTTTATCCCTTTTTACACAACCAAAAGAAAGGACAAACTGGCACTGTAAATCAGCATGAGGCCAAGTTAGGAGCCTCTGATGTCGATGATATGATTTAGATAACTAGACTTTGTTTTCCCCAAAATGATGTCCACAAGGCAGCTACTGATGGACACTAAGGGAAAGGGCCAGGCAGTGGAGGTGGGAGAAATGCCAAAGAAACGCTCGACTTAGTCATGGGAAATAATGCATCATTTCTCAGTAACATTTCATCATTCCTCTTCTCTATGATCACTAAAAATAGTAGAAAATTGAAAGGTGGGCACAAGAGTTTATCTAGACAAGAAAAATTAGTTTAGTGTGCATGGAGGAAATGACCTATATTTTTACTGGATGTAGCACTTAGTAATTTCTTCTGAAAGAAGGGTTACAACTGATCATTGGTCGAAGGGACACTTGTGATCATCTAGGCTTTGATACTTAAATATGAAGTAGTTCACAATCATTACCACTCTGTTGTAGGATCATAGTTTTCTGATCACCTATTTACCTTGACTTCATCGTTCCTCATCATTTCTTTGAGACTCCAAAAGATAGATGATTTATTTTGGAAAAACTACTTTGGATGTGCCCACACATTTTTGTATAGTCACAGCTCTTCATTTGTGTCTACCAAGTTTAGGAACAGTTTCAGTGTGTAGAAGTTTTGCCAAAGGAACCAACTTACAGAGATCAGACATAACATGCATAACAAGTATAATATTAATTTTATTCTTTCCCATATTCTATTTTTTCTGACATTTTGCCTGTGTCTTGGATTATTCTTAAATACATGCTTTAATGGTTGAGAATACTTGCTCTAAAGCTGCAATCCTTACAATTATGATTCCAATATTTATGACATGGTTAATCTTGGGAAAATTAACTAAATTCTCTGGGCCCCTCAGTACTTGTTTGAAAAATGAAATAAGTGCATTTCTGTGCCAATTAAATAAGGTTATATATATATATATTGTTTAGAATTGTGTTTTGTTTTTTGTTTTTTTATGGGGTAAAGCCTGAGAGTCTACATTTCTTTTTTTTTATTATTATGTTATGTTAATCACCATACATTACATCATTAGTTTTTGATGTAGTGTTCCATGATTCATTATTTGCATGTAACACTCAGTGCTCCATGCAGAACGTGCCCTCTTTAATACCCATCACCAGGTTAACCCATCCTCCCACCCCCCTCCCCTCTAGAACCCTCAGTTTATTTTTCAGAGTCCATAGTCTCTCATGGTTCATCTCCCCCTCCGATTTCCCCCCTTCATTCTTCCCCTCCTGCTATCTTCTTCTTCTTCTTTTTTTTTTTTTTATTTAACATATAATGTATTATTTGTTTCAGAGGTACAGGTCTGTGATTCAACAGTCTTACACAATTCACAGAGCTCACCATGGCACATACCCTCCCCAATGTCTATCACCCAGCCACCCCACCCTTCCCACCCCCCAGTCCAGCAACCCTCAGTTTGTTTCCTGAGATTAAGAATTCCTCATATCAGGGGACACCTGGTGGCTCAGTCATTAAGTGTCTGCCTTCAGCTCAGGTCATGATCCCAGGGCCCTGGGATCAAGTCCCACATCGGGCTCCTTGCTCAGTGAGGAGCCTGCTTCTCCCTCTCCCTCTGCTGCTCCCCCTGCTTGTGCTCTCTCTCTCTGACAAATAAATAAATAAAAATATTTAAAAAAAAAGAATTCCTCATATCAGTGAGGTCATATGATACATGTCTTTCTCTGATTGACTTATTTTGTTCAGCATAATATCCTCCAGTTCCATCCACGTCATTGCAAATGGCAAGATTTTGTTCTTTTTGATGGCTGCATAATATTCCATTATATATATATATATCATACCACCTCTTCTTTATCCATTCATCTGTCGATGGACATCTTGGCTCTTTCCACAGTTTGGCTATTATGGACATTGCTGCTATAAACATTGGGGTACACATACCCCGTTGGATCGCTACATTTGTATCTTTGGGGTAAATACCCAGTAGTGCAATTGCTGGATCGTATGGTAGCTCTATTTTCAACTTTTTGAGGAACCTCCATACTGTTTTCCAGAGTGGCTGCACCAGCTTGCATTCCCACCAACAGTGTAGGAGGGTTCCCCTTTCTCTGCATCCCCGCCAACATCTGTCATTTCCTGACTTCTTCATTTTAGCCATTCTGACTGGTGTGAGGTGGTATCTCACTGAGGTTTTGATTTGGATTTCCCTGATGCCGAGCAACATTGAGCACTTTTTCATGTATCTGTTGGCCATTTGGATGTCTTCTTTAGAAAAATGTCTGTTCATGTCTTCTGCCCATTTCTTGATTGGATCATTTGTTCTTTGGGTGTTAAGTTTGATAAGTTCTTTATAGATTTTGGATACTAGCCCTTTATCTGATATGTCATTTGCAAATATCTTCTTCCATTCTGTCGGTTGTCTTTTGGTTTTGTTGACTGTTTCTTTTGCTGTGCAAAAGCTGTTTATCTTGATGAGGTCCAAATAGTTCATTTTGGCCTTTCCTTCCCTTCCCTTTGGCAATGTTTCTAGGAAGAAGTTGCTGCGGCTAAGGTCGAAGAGGTTGCTGCCTGTGTTCTCCTTTAGGATTTTGATGGACTCCTGTCTCACATTGAGGTCTTTCAACCATTTTGAGTCTATTTTTGTGTGTGGTGTAAGGATATGGTCAGTTTCATTCTTCTGCATGTGGCTGTCCAATTTTCCCAACACCATTTGTTGAAGAGACTGTCTTTTTTCCATTGGACATTCTTTCCTGCTTTGTCACAGATTAGTTGACCATAGAGTTGAGGTCCATTTCTGGGCTCTCTATTCTGTTCCATTGATCTATGTGTCTGTTTTTATGCCAGTATCATACTGTCTTGATGATGACAGCTTTGTAATAGAGCTGGAAGTCCAGAATTGTGATGCCACCAGCTTTGCTTTTCTTTTTCAACATTCCTCTGGCTATTCGAGGTCTTTCCTGGTTCCACAAAAATTTTAGGATTATTTGTTCCATTTCTTTGAAAAAAGTGGATGGTATTTTGATGGGGATTGCATTGAATGTGTAGATTGCTCTAGGTAGCATTGACATCTTCACAATATTTATTCTTCCAATCCATGAGCATGGAACGTTTTTCCATTTCTTATGTCTTCCTCAATTTCTTTCATGAGTATTTTATAGTTTTCTGAGTAAAGATCCTTTGTCTCTTTGGTTAGATTTATTCATAGGTATCTTATGGTTTTGGGTGCAATTGTAAATGGAATCGACTCCTTCATTTCTCTTTCTCCTGTCTTGTTGTTGGTGTATAGGAATGCCACTGATTTCTGTGCATTGATTTTATATCCTGCCACTTGATTGAATTCCTGTATGAGGTCTAGTAGTTTTGGGGTGGAGTCTTTTGGGTTTTCCACATAAAGTATCATATCATCTGCAAAGAGTGAGAGTTTGACTTCTTCTTTGCCAATTTGGATGCCTTTTATATCTTTTTGTTATCTGATTGCTGTGGCTAGGACTTCTAGTACTATGTTGAATAGCAGTGGTGATAGTGGGCATCCCTGCCATGTTCCTGACCTTAGGGGGAAAGCTCTGAGTTTTTCCTCATTGAGAATGATATTCGCTGTAGGTTTTTCATAGATGGCTTTTATGATATTGAGGTATGTACCCTCTATCCCTGTACTCTGAAGAGTTTTGATCAAGAAAAGATGGTGTACGTTGTCAAATGCTTTTTCTGCATCCATTGAGAGGATCATATGGTTCTTGTTCTTTCTTTTGTTAATGTATTGGATCACGTTGATTGATTTGCGGATGTTGAACCAACCTTACAGCCCAGGGATAAATCCCACTTGGTCGTGGTGTATAATCCTTTTAATGTACTGTTGGATCCTATTGGCTAGTATTTTGGTGAGAATTTTTGCATCCATGTTCATCAAGGATATTGGTCTGTAATTCTCCTTTTGATGGGGTCTTTGTCTGGTTTTGGGATCAAGGTAATGGTGGCCTCATAAAACGAGTTTGGAAGTTTTCCTTCCATCTCTATTTTTGGAATAGTTTCAGAAGAGTAAGTATTAATTCTTCTTTAAATGTTTGGTAGAATTCCCCTGGGAAGCCATCTGGCCCTGGGCTCTTGTTTTTTGGGAGATTTTTGATGACTGCTTCCATTTCCTTAGTGGTTATAGGTCTGTTCAGGTTTTCTATTTCTTCCTGGTTCAGTTTTGGTAGTTGATGCATCTCTAGGAATGCATCCATTTCTTCCAGGTTATCTAATTCGCTGGCATATAGTTGCTTGTAATATGTTCTTATAATTGTTTGTATTTCTTTGGTGTTGGTTGTGATCTCTCCTCTTTCATTCATGATTTTGTTGATTTGGGTCATTTCTGTTTTCTTTTTGATAAGTCTGGCCAGAGGTTTATCAATCTTGTTAATTCTTTCAAAGAACCAGCTCCTAGTTTCATTGATCTGTTCTACTGTTCTTTTGGTTTCTATTTCATTGATGTCTGCTCTGATCTTTATTATTTTTAGGTTTTATTTGCTGTTTTTCTCTAGCTCCTTTAGGTGTAGGGTTACGTTGTGTATTTGAGACCTTTCTTGTTTCTTGAAAAAGGCTTGTATTGCTATATACTTTCCTCTTAGGGCTGCCTTTGCTGCATCCCAAAGATTTTGAACAGCTGTGTTTTCATTTTCATTGGTTTCCATGAATTTTTTTAATTCTTTAATGTTCTGGTTGACCCATTCATTCTTTAGTAGGGTATTTTAGCTCTTTAGCCTCCATGTATTTGAGTTCTTTCCAACTTTCCTCTTGTGATTGAGTTCTAGTTTCAAAGCACTGTGGTCTGAAAATATGCAGGGAATGATCCCAAACTTTGGATATCAGTTGAGACCTGATTCGTGACCTAGGATGTGAGCTCTTCTGGAGAATGTGCCATGGGCACTAGAGAAGACTGTATTCTGTTGCTTGGGATAGAATGTTCTGAATATGTCTGTGAAGTCCATTTGGTCCAGTGTGTCATTTAAAGTCTTTATTTCCTTGTTGACCTTTTGCTTAGATGATCTGTCCATTTCAGTGAGGGGGGTGTTAAAGTCCTCCACTATTACTGTATTGTTGTCAATGTGTTTTTTTGCTTTTGTTATTAATTGCCTTATATAATTGGCTGCTCCCATGTTAGGGGCATAGAGATTTACAATTGTTAGATCTTCTTGTTGGATAGACCCTGTAAGTAGGATATGGTGTCCTTCCTCATCTCTTATTATAGTCTTTGGTTTAAAATCTAATTTGTCTGATATAAGGATTGCCACCCCAGCTTTCTTTTGGTGTCCATTAACATGGTAAATGGTTTTCCACCCCCTCAATTTCAATCTGGGGCTAAATGAGTCTCTTGCAGACAGCATATCGATGGGTCTTGTTTTTTTATCCAATCTGATAGCCTGTGTCTTTTGATTGGGGCCTTTAGCCCATTTACATTCAGGGTAACTATTGAAAGATATGAATTTAGTGCCATTGTATTGCCTGTAAGGTGACTGTTACTGTGTATTGTCTGTGTTCCTTTCTGGTCTATGTTGCTTTTAGGTTCTCTCTTTGCTTAGAGGACCCCTTTCTGTTGAAAGGTCCAAGAGATTGACCAAATTTGTTTCTAAAGCTTATTGTTATTGGGTGATGAAAGATGGGTCCATCTACCACAGTAGATTCTGACAGGGTGAAAAGATGTTGTCTAAATAACTGTGTCTATATAGTGGTTTGTTTCTTTTTCTCTAAGCAAGGAAAACATAATCTAGATAGCAATTACATAATATATAAATCTCTTTCTCACAAATATAATTGATATTGATTTGTTTGGAGAAAACATTTTAATTCCATTTTGAGCAACACACAATCTCCTTCCAATATCATGTTATATCATCATGTTCTTTTATATTCCAATTATTCTGCTTCTCAGAGTGTCCTATTAAAATCCTTTCTGATCATGAAAATATGCACTGGTAACATTCAAAAGTCTATTCAGAGACTCATCAATCATGGTATTGAATAATAATAGGTTTATCATATTCCCCTGTGAAGTGCCATTTTGAAGCATAAATTCATTAAAAATATTAGCTTAAATCTCATTTTACAGGAGAATGCCAAACCATTCATTAATTAAGGACCACTTAAAAAAAAAAAAAAACTAAATAAGCACAAAGTGCCTCAGGCTGATGAAAGTACATAAACATGATGACATGAAAAGAAAGAGCTAAAAGCATTTATCTATGACAGGAATCTGAAGCTACCTGGAGAGTGCACTTCTATTACCTTAAGAAGCAAATCATCAGTAATGATGTTAGGCTGCATAAAAGTACACTTCAGGTTGTCCCTTAAAAAAAGGCTGTTTTTCTTTAATTAAGATGTCTATGGTTTACAATATTGTGATATTGACTAATACATTTGCTTCTTCTCCAAACTGTATTTATCCAATTCTGCATTCATAGTCTTTTAATTACTCTAAATTAGAAGTAATATGTACAAAGCGAAATAGAGTCCCTACTTTTGAAAAAATATATATGATGTAAAATTTTCTTTATCTATGATGAGGATTTTTTTGGATTTGGTTTGGCTGCTCAGCATATATTCACTTTCCCTCTAGCATCAGATCTAACATTTTCTTAAAAGGATCATTAGTCCTACATGTCCAGTAATGTGTTTCAGATAAGACTTAGTGCATGCCCAACTTTAGGCATGACGTGGCTGTCACTCCTGGCTATGAACATGTTACTATACTTTGTTATTCCCATCAGAATAATATTAAAGAGGCACATGTTATGGGAATTAGAGTTTATAGGTTCATCACAAACCAATTACATTCCCAGCAGGTTTTCTTTTTTTTTTTTTTCTATTTATTTAGTTAGTTATTTAGTTAGTTTGTTAGTTAGTTATTTTTAAATAAGCTCTATGCCCAGTGTGGGGCTTGAACTCACCATCCTGAGATCAAGAGTCACCTGTTCTACTGACTGAGCCAGCCAGGCACCCCTCTTTTTTTTTTTTTTTTTAATATAATTCAACAAGTGATTATGTTTTGTGGAAAAGCAAATAAATGAGAGTAGATGAAACAAAGATAGGGATGCCTAGGTGGCTCAGTCAGTTAAACGTCTGCCTTCAGCTTAGGTCATGATCCCAAGGTCCTGGGATCAAGTCCCACACTGGGCTCCTTTCTCAGCCGGGAGGCTTCTTCTCAACCTGCCTGCCACTCCCCCTGCTTGTGCTCACTCTCTCTCTCTCTCTCTGAAATATGAATAAATAAAATAAAAAAAAGAATCAAATCAAAGTAGAAGACTGATACTACCTGAATTCAAGACCTAAGATAAAGATAGGGTTATCAACACGGTATAGTATTAGTGAATGGATAGACATGGACTATACATTGTGAACCTATAAAGTATCACATATACTATCAATTTATTTGATATGAATATGCCAAGAATCTCAATGGAATAAATACATTTTAGTCAGCTAATAGTAATGATACAATTGAATGTCATATATAATCAAATGAACCTCAAACTTATACACTGTGCTACATTAAAAAAAGTACATCCTAGACCAAAATTCAAAACCTCAAATATAAACACTCTACAAGAAAAAATTGAAGAGATTTATTGTGACTTTGAGTTCGGCAACTATTTTTTTTTATATGACAAAAAGGTGTAACCCATTAAAATATTTATAAATTGGGACTTCATCAAAATAAAAACTTCAACCTTTCCAAGTCACTATAAAGAAATTGAAGAAAAAGTCACAAAGAAAAAAAAAACTATTTCAAAACGCTTATGAGATAAAGTATTTGTATTCAGAATATGTAAAAACTCTCAAAACTTGATAGTAATATTTTGAAATTTCATATGACCCTCATAGATACTTGATCAAAGAAGATAATATAAGTGGGGAATAAACAAATCAAAAATGTTCATCATCACTTTCACTAGAGAAATTAAAACCACAGTGAGATACTATGAAACACTTTATAGAATAACTGAAAAGAAAAAAAAAAAGGCAATTTGAAAATACCAATTAAGGAACAACATAAACTCTTACACATTGACACTGGGAATGCAAAATAATATAGCTATTTCAGAAAACAGTTTGGTAGTTTCTTAAAAATTTAAACATGCCCTAAATGTATACTCAGAAGTCTCAAATATCTGAGATAGTTGACCAAGATAAATGAAAACATACATTCACAAAAACATCAGTCCATGAATAGCAGCTTTATTCATAATCTTCAAGCCTGAAACAACCTGTATGTCCTACAACTTGTAAGTATATAGAGAAACTGTAGTTCATCCATACTCTGGGATACTATGGAATATTCAGCAGTATAAATAGATGTACTACTGACACACAATCAAATGGTTACAACCAAATGCATGATGCTATGTAAGAGAAGCAGGATCAAAAAGATTATGCTTTATGGTTCTATTTATATACATTTGGAACAGGCAAAACTATAGAGATAGAAAACAGATCACTAATTGCAAGGGAACATAGTGGGAGAAGGTTTGAATGCAAAGGGCATGAGGGAAATTTTTTTGCTTATGGAGATAATCTAATGATTGTGGTTGCAACATGACTTCTTTCTTTCTTTCTTTCTTTTTTTTTTTTGTTAAAATGCAGTGAACTACACACTAAAAATTTGACATTTACTCTGTAAATTTGAACACAATAAACCTGACTTTTAAAGAAGGGCATGCTCTGGAGTACACAATGAATAGGAGATCATTGTCTCAGAAGATCTCAGAGTTTAGTGCAGAGATACCCAGCTATAAACAGAGTATTGAACTGAAATGTGGTAAATGCCACAATAAAAATATAAGAGCTATTTAGAAGAGGGAGCAATTAAATTTGCTTGGAGAAACAAGGTGAAAATCTTTAAAAGAGGAAAAGGGACTTAGAAGTTTTTCCAAGAGGAAAAAAACAAAAAAGTAGCATCGGTAGAGGGAATAGAATTTATAAAAACAGTAAACCCTAAAAGATAGGTTTAAACGATATTGAAAAATTCAGAGCAAATTGTGAATGACCAGAAGTGGCAATGGAGATGGTTGAGAAAGGTATTTGATAATAAAATTTCAAGAAGAATTCTTGATTCTAACTTTATCTTGTACCTGCTTACTGTGACTCACTCTCCTCCACAGATAATGTCCTTCCATAAGTTCACAGAAACTCTTTCTCAACGTGTTTTTATGTGCTGCTCCTGTATCTGAACTGCTGTGTCCTCTAAACTGTGCAAAGCTAGATCCTTCTCATTTCCCATTTCAACCAAAATATCACTTCCTCAGAGAAATTCCTTTTTATAAAGGTGAGATCACATGGCGCTGTTACTCTCCATTTTAGTCACTCATTATAACACTCCTTACTAATACTAATTACTCCTTTCATATGTAATGTCTCATTTGTTTACTTACACTTTTTGTTTTTTATCCCTCACTAGAATGTACATTAGGACATTAAGTATGATGGCTTTGTATATTGTTTTAGCCCTAGTACCTTGAAAATAAAGCAGTTGGAGTTCATTAACTGCAATAAGTATTTAAAAAGTAATGAAGAGGGGTGCCTGGGTGGCTCAGTTGGTTAAGCATCTGCCTTCGGCTTGGGTCATGATCCCGGGGTCCTGGGATCGAGCCCCGCATCGGGCTCCCTGCTCAGCGGGGAGCCTGCTTCTCCCTCTCCCACTCTCCCTGCTTGTGTTCCCTCTCTCACTGTGTCTCTCTCTGTCAAATAAATAAATCAAATCTTAAAAAAAAAAAAAAAGTAATGAAGGAACACTACATCAAAAACTAATGATGTAATGTATGGTGATTAACATAACATAACAATAATAAAAAATTAAATAAAAAAAGTAATGAAGGAAGGAAACAAGGAAGGAGAGGGGAGAATGAAGTAGGGGAGGAAGAAAGGAGGGGAGGAAGGAAGGAAGAAGGGGAGAAAGGAGAGAGAGAAATTCTGAAGTAGGGCAGCCCTGGGTTCGAATTCTGCTAATTACCTGTTAACTCAATTAAAACAATCATATCCCTCATCTATACAATGGGGATAATAATACACCTACTTAATTTTATTGCAAGTATTAAATGAACTAACACAGGAAAACAACCTTCCATGCTGTCCTTTCAATAACTAACACTGAAAACTATTTTATTAAAAGGAAAATTATATTAGGAGCAAAACTTATTTGGTAATGTAATTTGCCAGTTAAGTACAAGGCCCCCGGAGTCAGGCTGTCTGGTTTCAAATTCAACTTCTTTCATTTAACCTCTTTGTGATTGATGGCTAATGTCCCTGCCTTCATGGAATTTATACCTAGAAGGAGAGAAAAATTATAAATGTGTAAATCACTAACTAATCAAATAATATATTTGCAGGGGGGAAATTCCTCCAGTAAATAAAATTAATTAACTATGGGGACTTTCTTGTTCCAGAAAAACTGTGGACTAGGCCATTCTCAAACTCTCTTGTTAGAAATAATTAGAAATAAGGCTAAATTAAAAATAATGAAAGAATAAGAAATTTGGCTGCCTTCCCAAGAAGAAAAGGAAAATTCCCAAATATATATATAGGTGAACCCAAGGGCGATTTGCACAAATAAGCAGAGAACTAGACAGATAAACCAATATAGTGCTAGTCCTGGGGAGATTATTACACTAAGTGTTTGGGATCTAAGGTCCTCAAGGATGGTACAAAAAGTCTCCAGTCCATATCACTGGATGAGTTCGAAATGAAACTCATTTGTAAAGTGTTAAGTCCTATAACCCCATTGTAAGTGATCCTAATGATACCCTACTGCCTAGATGTGTATCTCTGACTTCGGTCTTTTTTTTTTTTTTTCCCCTGAAGTTTTAGGAAGGGGCTCTTCTAAAACCCAGCAGGCCCAAGTGGTGGGGAATTAGAAATCACTGAGATCAGCCTCAATCAATAGAGACTGAATATAGATAGCTAGATGATAGATAGATAGATAGATAGATAGATAGATAGATAGATAATATATATATATAATATCCATCTCCATTGATTCTCATGTGGGATAACGCTGTTTCTTAGAGCTGGGGTAACATCATGTCTTTGCAGAATCCCTCCACAGCTTGGTAATGCATTCTTCTATCGGAGGCTTTGTCTTTCCTATACCTCTCCTTGTATTTGCTGCAATGTTCACATTACTTTCACTTGAATACCAGTCTCAGTGTCTTCTGGGAAAACAGAAACTATGAAAGCCAGAAGAGACAAACTAATGACTTCTTTCCATTAGTCCGGGAAAATTAATAGGAAGTGACAAAACAAACAAGAGGATAATTCCCAAATAAATTTATATTAAAAGTCAATTTAAGAACCTATGAAATAGATATTCAATTTTCATTTTTGGAAATTAAAAAAATAATTTCTCCACTACAGGGTATTTACCCAAAGAAAACAGAAACACTAATTTAAAAAGATATATGTACCCCTATGTTCATTGCATCATTATTTACAAGAGCCAAGATATGGAAACAATCTAAGTACCCATCAATAGATGAATGGATCACAAAGATGCAGTGCATACACACACACACACACACACATACACACAAATAGAATATTACTCAGCCATAAAAAGGATCTTTTTTATGAGCACTTGCCATTTGAAACAACAGGGATGGACCTAGAGGGTATTATGCTAAGTGAAATAAGTCCGTTGAGAAAGACAAATACTATATGATTTTATTCATATATGGAATCTAAAAAACAAAACAAATGGATAAACATACAAACAAAAACCAGAATCAGACCCATAAATACAGAGAACAAAGTGATGGTTGTCAGAGAGAAGGGGGGGAGAGGCAAAGGGGTGAAAGACAGTAGGAGATATAGGCTTCCAGTTATGGAATGGGTAAGTCATGGGAATAAAAGGCAAAAGGCACAGCATATGGAATATAGTCAATTAAATTGTAATATCAGTGTATGGTGACACATGGTAGCTACACTTATGAAAAGCATGGCATAACATATAGAGAAGTTAAATCACTATGTTGTACACCTGAAAATAATGTAACATTGTGTCAACTATACTCAAATGAAAAATTATAATAAAATCTAATAAGGGTTTTAAAAAATAAATTGCTTCCAATGAAACCAGAAAAAATAATTTCACTTTTAGTCCCATCACTGAAAACTCAAAGTTTCATTCCAAAAATTTACCATCACCATCAGTTAAATTTTCTTATAAAATCACACACTATGGGGTAAAGATTCCTTTTTTGTGTGTGCAGAAGTGACCCAGCAATCCTAAAGCATGTGAATCCTTGAAACTGAAGAGTCATTATCATGTATTTATTTTTATTTATTTATTTTTTCAAATTTTTACTTAAATTCTAGTTAGTGTAACATTGGTTTGAGGAGTAGAATTTAGTGATCCACCACTTACATGCAATAGCCAGTCCTCAACACAAGTGTCCTCCTTAATACCCATTACCCACTTAGCCCATCCCCTGCGCACCTCTCTTCCATCAATCCTCAGTGTGTTCTCTATAGTTAAGAGTCTCTTACGGTTTGCTTCCCTCTCCTTTTTTTTTTCTCTTCCCCTGTGTTCATCTGTTTGTTTCTTAAATTCCACATGTGAGTAAAATCATATACTGTTTGCCTTTCTCCGAATAACTTATTTCACTTAGCTTAACACCTCTAGCTCCATCCACATCATTACAAATGGCAAGATTTCATTCTTTTTGATGGCTGAGTAATATCATTCTCATGTATTTAAAACCCAGATTAAAGAACAATAAACTTTAGAAAAAAAATGCCATTTTAAATATGCAAGCAGTTTTCTGCCTTGTAATTGGGGAGTATTTAAATGCATTCTTGGGTTAACTGTCCCTGTCTCAGCTGGTATGATCTTGGAAACAACCATTTAGCTAGAAATTTTAATTCAGAGACCAAATGATAATGGAGTCATCTCAGAATTAAAGATTCCAAAGACCTTGCTCACTCTGGGTAATGGTGTGTCCTGAAGTCCACTGCCCAGAATAGTTGTATTTCTGATTTCACTGCCTCCAATGGAGAAGCCTTTTTTGAATTAATAACAATTTAGGTTGTGCTATGCCCACAAAGTATTTCTTATTCTTGCAGGGATATGTCCATCTTATTTAAGCAATTTCCCAGAAAACGAAACTAGAAGCTAGGAGGAAGAATGTAAAATGTTAAGTGTAGATTTTAATGTCCTCTGAGAAGAAAAAAAAAAAAAATAGTTGTAGTTTTTGCATTCCCAATTGAATAAAGGCTTTAAGTTTTAACCAAACCCGAACTTTCAGTTCAAACACACTTGAAAAAGACTTATATCAGCATATGACTCATATAAGGATGTAATATAAAGAAATGATGAGCAGAAAAAAAATCTCAAAAAAGGATCACAGAATTAAAACATAACAAGATGCCTCACCAAGGAAGATACGCAGATGTCCGATTAGATATGAAATGATGCTCAACATCATATATTAGTTACATCACATTAAAACATCTATGTGATACCACTACACACCTAATAAAATGCCTAAAATCCAAACAAACAATACCAAGCGTTACCGATGATGCAGAGCAACAGGAACTCTAGCTGATCACTAGTGGGAATGTCAGATGGTTACTTTAGAAGACAGTCTGGAGTTCTTTGTAAGAGTAAACATAGACTTAACATACAATCCAGCAATCACACCCTTAGTTCATAAGGTGAAGAATTCGGACATCTCCACTTGCAATGGACAGTGTCTAACTATAAGAAGGAGTCCTTCTCTTGGCATAAAGTACTTCTTTAGAATAACTGGTAAAGGTTTAACAAATTTTCTAGCCCTGGCCACAATTTTTTGACCATCTTTCCAATTTCATCAGTTAGATAATCTTAATTGTAAGTCTCTTCTATAAACAGGAAGTAAATGTTTAAGCATAAAAAGAAAAATGTGATAAATAAAAGAATTTAAAACATAAGAGTATAAATAGAAATAAAAAATTCGAAAGATAATAAAGAAACCATTTTAAATCCCGAGCATTTGCACTTTTGTAATTGGATTTCATGTAAAAATGTTGACAGTAATTGTAATCATTGTGTTGTTTTATGTTTCTATTTAAGGTGCATAAAACATTAAATGTCTAATTTAATGAATGAAAATTTCTATCAAATATTCAGAAATATGTTTAATTAGGTAAATCAACATTTTTCAAATTTGAGGAAATCTAATTTGTCAAATTCATTAATTTTTTATCACTTGTTTGAATAGTATGTGATTAATGAGATTGAGGTACAAATAGTGATATTTTGTTTCCCATGAGAAAACCCTTTTAATATGAAAGAGTATATCAAGAATTAGACATTTACCTCACATTGAAAAAAGGATTATTAGCAAACAAACACAGGAGCACTTTAGCAATATGAGTACCTGTACATTTCTTCACACAGATACACATACACACAAACACAATTATGTCACCCTTCCCTTTCTTTTCCACTTATTTTTTTTTCTAAATAAAGTTCATTCATTTTTTGTCCTTCTTCCTTCCTTCCTTCCTTCCTTCCTTCCTTCCTTCCTTCCTTCCTT